>NW_013525113.1:170090-200986 GCF_000836215.1 Papilio polytes
AAATTTATTTTTTAGTATCTATAACAATATTAACCCCAAATTTTTAGAAACACCTATTTTATATGTTCTACGAAAGATATCTAGCAGAAGTTATTTTTTTTACATCCCATCTCGTATCATTTAATACTCCTGAGTCCGTAGCCTGGAACTGCCCAGTACGTAATATAAATATTTTTCTGGCTCTTATGTTAAACGGCACACACACAATGTAGGTACTCCGGCGATGGCCCTTGCTGCCTCATTTCCGCATCGTCGTAAAAACAAATGAAAATTGCCCTATTCTTATCGTCTTTTGAATATCTTATTCAACGACTCGAAGACAATCGTAGGGCGCTTGGAGATATAAAAAATTGACAAAGGTTTTTAATTTCCTTATATCTTTAAAAATGGACAATATTAACATAATGAATCCTGGTCCTTTTTAGTAAGCATTTAAAAGGCTGGTCGGGTTCGATCATTTCTCATCGTTTGTCGGATAAAATATAGCCTATGTATGCGAAAACCATTAAAGATCTTCATTACGTTATCTGTGGTGCTGGCGTGTAGCCAACTTGTACATATTAATATATAAAAATGGATTTATATGTCAAATAAAAACTATTTCTTATACAAAATATATGAATACAATCACTAACGATGATTAATTCTATTTGAATTAAACGTAAACCCATATAAATTTATGTGTATTTGTAAATAACCTACAAAGTAAATAATGCTATAATACACCAAAAACATATTAGCAAAAGATACAATGAAGTTGTATTTAATCAACATTAAAACAATGGCAGTAAAACATAGTAAATGTACAGAAAACGGTATTTTAGTCAACAAAAAGCTTAGCTAGCGCTGGCTAATGGCAGGCAGGAACAAAGCACCGACTGCAAGATCCCACTGCAGCCACAATCACTTAACAAACATTATTCATAAGACTTTCAATTAAGTGTCGCCACAAAGTAATGAAAATTGTACAGAAAAACTGAAAAATTAACCTTAAATGAAGTAGGTCTGTTGGTAGTAAAAACGTCTCTTATTCAAAACAAAGTTGACAATTTAGTCCGCTAGAGGGCTTTACCTTCCGTGCAATGTAAATGCAAATGCAAAGTCGGAAATACAATTGTAATGTAGGTTATGTGTTTATAAGGAAATATTAATTATAAAAATAATGTATTTTTCAATCAATTTTACGGCAACAGGGTCGCCGCAGAATCTTGTGATTTATTCATCCGCCGAGTTCCAATCAATTCAATTAAGTCTTAAAATTTCATTGTGCCGTTTAATGGGAAAAGTTGGGGATGACTTATTAAGTTGGAAAGTAATCAGCGCCAGTCAATGTTTGTCGCCGGGGTCGCACACACTACTAATGTTTCTTTTATAGGTTAATCTATTTTTTTACCGATTACACAAAGTGTTATTTGTTTTTTATTGTAATGTAGGTGATAACGGACTTCTTGTTTTTAAATGATTCCATGTAGCTATACAAATACTATATCTCAATTTTTATAAGAAAAATTTTTACGAAAATATTCTTTCAAGTATAAAAAATAACAATGAAGATCGTTATCGTTGTCCTATAAAAATGTTTAAGTACTGACAATATTAACAAAGAAAATGTAGTCTATGATAGTTATTATGATGCTAGTTATATTATCTGTGCGGCACATGATGCATACTTAATTTGAATTCCCGCCGCCGCTGAGCTCGGCTTGTGCTCCCCTATTGTAATTCAATGTCACTGGCAAATCGTGTACGTCGCCCTTTTCTTATATGTCTATTCGAACTAAGGCATTAAATTTAATATCAAAGCAATTCATTGACAAATTGATTTCATTATAGATTAACAGTTACTTGGCTCGTTAGGCATGTAAAAATAAATTGTGATAGCTCACTAGATAGGAGCACTAATGAAATTATTTACCTAGTCGCATTACAAACGTGCAGTGTAAACGATTTGCCGGTGACATACAACAAAGCACAGCCTATCCGGCGGATTTGACTCCACTGGCAAACATTATCACTGGCTAATGGCAAATAATGAACGGATTTATTCACACAAATAATATATTTTGGAGCGAAAACAGTCGGTCTGTTGCACAAGTTGTTGGCTTTGTACAAACAATATTGAGCGATTAACATTGTTTATGCATGAACAGTTATGAAAATACAAATTGATGTTGATTTGGTAAATTAAAATCAAATTTTATTAATCGAATAACAGTAACACGCATAAAATTAATATTTTTAAAAGAAATTAGCATTTCATATTATCTATTATTTATTCAAGAAGAAATAAGAGCTAGAATCATTAAGTTTTAATGAGAAAATTAATAGAACACCAAAAGAGAACTATTTCGCATTTTCTTTTGATATGAATTTTAATTTAAATAAATGTAAAATACTTATTTTTACTTTCAACTGAATTTTCATTTGAAAACTGAAAATGTCAACATTACGATTGGTCATTGGTAATGAAACGCAAAACCCAATTAACTTCAATTGCTAAAATGTCAGATTTAAATTAAAACCCGTATTAATTAATTATATTTTAAAATGGATTTACGATTTACGATGGCATAGTTTGACGGGGACAAATTCGGCAAAGCGCCAGAGGAATTCAGTTGACATCCAACACTCTCGTATGTAGTTACGCTGCAATGACTACACGACTATTGTAACAAAGTATTATTACTAGGTACATAAAAATATATTTACAAGTAAAAAGCAACGGAAATTGATAATAAACTGTACGTTTGTAAAGCCTTTTAATCTATTTTTTGTAGTCAATTTCTTACATTTTATTTGTACTGATCTATAGAATTGTATCTTCTACATTGGAATAAAAATCTTTTAACTTTGTGGACTGAAAATGTTATTTAAAAAAAATTCTGCAAAATTAATTAAAAACTCATCGACCTTCAAACTTCGTAAACAATATCATTTGCTTTCTACTTATTGTACAGTTAAAATAAATACTCATTTAATGTAATTTTGTTTGCTCCGAACTTTATTTATCTTAGCTTTCTCATTAAATGTGTTAAAATTAATCCGACCTCAATAACTTTTATATAATTAACTGTGTAATTAGTGTCTAGTGTCTCATAAGTAGGTGTTACATAACTGAAGTATATAAGTATTTATATAACAGTCCATCATCATCATCATCTCCCATGCCTGATCCTACTCCCGTAAAACTCTATCATCCGTCATCTCTTTCTAGGTCTACCTCTACCGGTGTACCCCTCCACATTCATAACTAACGTCCTTCTTGTTACATGCGATTCATCCCTTCTCATAATGCCCATACCACTCTAACCTTTTACTCCTTATTTTCTTAACCATTGGGGCTACTCTCAAACTATGTGTAACAGTTGTAAATATTAATTGAATACTTCTTAATAACGAAAATCACGCAATTATTAATAATTGCAATTTAACTACGAAATATCACGTATTTACCGTGTTCTTCTGTAATATTAAAAGTGTAATTAAAATATTAAGTATCATAATAAAGTTAAGTTAGCACTAAGTAACTGGAATAATAATCATTAAATCGTTGATATGAGTTAAGTAAAAGCAAGTAAAGTGTAAAACCTTGCAGTTTTCTGCAACTTCGCACATTCTCACGTACTCTGGAGCATTAGTTTGCGATGATTGCTAATTTCCAGCTCGTGTTAATGTTCTTACTTAAAATATGTAGACTTTTATATAGAAAGTTAGCTTTCTCCTTACATTCTCTGCAATAACAGAGCTAATGACTATAGTACAAGTTTTTTAATTTCGTTTGGGTCGTTAAAATATCTTAATAAAAGAAAGAAATAATAACGTGTTTTTAAATATACATAAGTTAAAAGTTATAATATTCAATGCTCTGCTAGTAGTGGAAGAAAAATAAATATAAGTGCCTATATGTTCTTCCGGACTATGTTCTACATCTATGCCAAATTTCATCGAGATTCGTTCAGCAGTTTAGGCTAAGAATTCTAGCAAACATCCGTTTAAATTTTCACATTTATAATATTAGTATGATTTTAATAGTGGTAGTGCCCGCTTTAACATCTTAGCACTGCAGGGCCGGCACGCCCGGTGTAATACCACGACCACACAGAAGACAGGCGTGAAATGGAAGCAATTCCGTGTTTCGTCTGATGAGTGTGGTGCCGGAGGCCTAATTTAAGTCCCTTTCTCTTTATCACCCTTTTTTTATAAGGAGAGGATGGGAAGGGGAAGTGGATTTGACGGTGGAGGAGATGCATAGGATGGGGAAATATCCTCTTTATGTGCGTCTCCTCCTCCGTCGTATAAGGGTAGGCAACGCATCTGCAATTGCGGATGTCTATGGGCAGCGGTCGCTTCGCCATTTTAGCGGATTCAAGTGGCCGCTTGCTCGTTTGCCACCTTATGTTATAAAAAAAAAATTATGTTTTTTTTTTCATTTAAGTAATTTACCGCTTATTTTTTTTAGAGCATAATTATCTTGTGTACTATACTGGGTTTAAAATAAAAGTTAGATCATAGCTAGTGTGTACTCGGCCGATTGATGTAAAGTTGGAGAATGGATAATGTCCGCGAGAGTCAACATGGAGTAATTAAAACCTTTGTTTCCCTCATTACGTGACGTAAGCAGCTCGCGATCCGTTTATCTTTAGAGGGCCGGCAGCTAAGCTGATTAACCTCATTTACATAATGTGCATTCATCATTTCACCATACTTTCTGCTATGAATAATTTTAACGAACACTGCGTAATTTAAACCACGAAAGTAAATCTTTATTTCGTCACCGAATATGTCGAACACCAATCATTTTTACCGAACAAACTCCGGTATAATTAAATTAAAATAAAATTAAGTAAAAAATACTATTTATTTTGTATAGATACGACTTTGAAAACCAAGGCCAGCAATAACAAAGGCAATATCAAACTGCGCACACGACCTCATAAAAACAAAAGACATTTTTTATGCTCAGATACGATACATTTATCTGAGGCCTTCTTTTATTGAAGAGACTGTTTTATTTATTCGAGCAGTACAGTGAAGGAATTAAATCACATACCCCTTTAACACCGAATATTATACAAACTCTCACCATAAGAACTATAATTTATTAATTTACCTAAATTACTTGACAATTAATCGATTTAATTATACTGTGTCCGTCAAATTAGCAGAATGGATAGGAAATAAATGTCTTTAACTGTACACATTCTAGCACTTTTTTACTGCGATAGATTACATATTTAACATACTGTTAGGGTCCGTTCAGATAGATCGAGGCGTTGAGCAGATCAAACGCAAATAAAACCGGGACTTATGTTATTGAAACAGGGTTTATTTTACTTTGCTTGTATTTTCTTGTCAATTTCAAGTTTGACACTATTGAAAAGTTGGCTAATTCATTATCGCATTTATTTCTATTTTTTATGCGATCATAATCTGCTCCGCTTTACAAATAGTTAGTCTGAATGGAGCCTAAGATGCGTATAAAATTTCTAGTTCACGTTATTTCTGATATTTGTTGTCTCTCTTGTTATGTCAATAACACTGCCTCCGGCTACAACTGTCTTATTATTAATATCTATGTGTACAATATCTATTTTAATTATCTACTTCAATAAGCTTCCTACGCGATTATTATTACTACGACAAAGCTATCAGCTTTCTCAAAATACCGGAAGTTAATGTTAGCAGCGATATTTGTTGACTAAACTATCGCATAACTGTTTTGTCTCGCTTTGATTCCTATGAGCTTATATGGAGGTGGACTACTCGATTTTTAGTTGTGCAACTAAACATTTGAATGGGCTGCGAAATAATCGACAGTCTCACACAAGTTGTGCGATAATTCAGTCAAAGGTGTGCGCCAGCTCTCATACTCGGGAATAACATGCTTGTTGCTCAGTTTCAACTAATTGCAGTTTATTATGTTTGCTGCGAGCTGTTAGAGCTCCTGCTCTATTGAAAGGAACATAATAGATTTATTCTATTTATCTGTAATAATATAATGTACACCGTTTGTTGCTACATTATTATTATTGGGTTAACATAAAATTTAAATCGTAACATTTTTAGTAAACAACTTTCAAGTTACCTTCTACCATTTTTAACGAACAAAATACCAAGTTCATTTTCTAATTAGCTGTTGCCCGCGACTTCGTCCGCGCGGTATTAGTGCACAGAACTATGTAAAACGAAAAACTACGTATCCAACAGACTATCCTCTATATGTGTCAAATTTTATTCAGAACCTTTCATCCGTTTTGTCTACAATCTACAATCTTCCATCCAATAATAAAATAATTTATGACATTAGTAAGATGTAAGATATAACTAAGATTAATTATAAAACATAGGAATAGTTTTTAATTATTCAACGAAAAAAGATTGTAACAAAAAATACTAAATGATTTTCATTCATTCTGACATCTGTTTACAAAAAATGATTTTATTTGATAATACACCATTAAATTGAACATAAACAGCTTTTATTTTTAAATGTCGCTCCATTTTGAAACACAAAAATCTTTTTCATTTTAAATAATTAACTCAAACAAAGCGAGGTATTTCATTTTAAAAATTGACAAATCATTTTTAAGTGATAATAAAAATGTTTTAATTTTAAAATTCTATTTCTTTTTTCACTTCAAAATATTTCACATAATCTTTTTCTTAAATAAAAATTAAATAATTATTCACTCATTTGAAATTCGAACGTAAAATAAATATTTAAGTTTGTAGATTTTTTACCGCTATAACAATATGGACCTACCCAATGTTACAAACATTTTACATGTAATATAATGATTAGTTTTATAGCTTTAGCTTTTTCGCCACATTTCATCGAGATCATTTTGGCGGAAAACTCTAACAAACATCCATCTAACTTTCGCATTTACTAGTAAGAAAAATAATGTGAACACCCTTGAAACCAAAATCTATCTATAACATAATATTAACTTTTTAGTGACATTACTTTTATTCATTTAAACCACCATCTTGTAACAAGTGATATAATAACTACAAACCGTAATTAAAACTATTAGAAACCATGTCCATAATAAATAAACATATTCTGGCAACCTGCCAGCTACTTTTATTACAACTGATGCAACTGGAATACTAATTATTAGTTGTTTCCGCGCGTCTTCGGCTTAGATGTAGATAAAATTTACCTAAACACTGCAAATTTATTCTCAACTAGCTGTTGCCCGCGACTTCGTCCACGCAATATTAAGATAAAAAGTAGCCTATAATATGGCCGGCTATGTCAGCTACCCTTCAGTGAACGTCCGGTGGAAATCGGTACACCCCTTTCGGATATAATCCGAAACAAACGCGGCTTGCGGACAAACAGACATTCGGATATACAAGGTTTCGATACATCTCACGTGTTAAATTATAACTCGAATTTTGAACGATTACTTGTATTTATCTAAATATTTATTTCAGAAAACGATATTTAAAACATTGTTTTTCAAATAGAATAGTCTTTAAATAAGCAAACTTCTGAATTGTAACTAACAGTTAATTGGCTATGCCGAAAAATCGCATTATTGGGTTATGAAACCTACTTTATGTAGAGGTTGCAGTAAGACTGGCTGTATACGATTATTTAAATAATGACATATGTTAATTTGAGTTGTTCGAAAGTAGAAAGAACATGTTTTGAATAGTATAAAAATAATATCTTGTTTTTATACACAACTATATTAATATTAATTTAAATGAGAATAAATAACAAACTTTATTTATTTAATCATTTTGTGTGCTGGCTAAACCAAATTCCTATCAGATTATACGCGTGAGAGCCACTGGTGTGTAACGAGCTATGTCCTAAAGCACTAGGTAATGTAGTGCACTAATAGTTAAGGTACAAAGCATAAAGCAATAGCCATTACCCTGACAAATCCAATTATTGAATCTCAAGAAATTACTCCCGATAATGTTGCCGTAATTGTATCACGTCATTTTATGTTTGTAACAAATGTAAAAATCAATGTAAATATTAAGAGCGCCTGCTCCTTTGACAGAACTATCGCACAACTGTTTAGTCTTGCTTTGATTCCTATGAGGTTAATAGAGGTGTGCACACTACTCTATTTTTAGTTGTAAAACTAAACAGTTGAATTGGCTATGAAACGACAATTGTGCGATAGTTTAGTCAAAGGTGAGCGGCCGCTCTAACGATTTTTTGCATTCTAAAAACATTACGAAATAGTAAAATTAAACGGAATTGTTAGCTGTCGATGAAAAGACTCTTGGGAAAAGTTGGTTATGACTTCATTTAAATCGTTTGGAAATTTTTAAACAATTTTATTTTACTGAATACTTACTTATGAACAACGAAACTCTTGTATTCAGAATTGTTTCAATTTCTATGCATTTCAGAAGTAGTCCTAGTAGACGGTAAAATCCGATTTATCTTGATATGAAATGGTAAATAGCAAAAGTTGATATTTGACGAAAAATATGAGATATTTTATGTCGAAAAATAAAGACATACTTTTCATTTTAGTATCTAATAAGCTAGTGGAATTTGAATATTGCTATCTCGCTCTGCCCGCCCCGCGCAGACAGGGATAGAAGAGATCACAAAAAAGATTACTGCGAGGAAACCAATAATTATTTTAGATATAAGTCGGACAGAAGACAAGAATGATATCCTATCTAACATCTAATAATATAATTATGAACAGCAAATTGTTTGTTTGTTCATAAAATACATGGAACATAGCAAAAAATGGTTGTGTTAAAAGACTTTGTATACTTCCACGTAACACAAACTTATCAATTTTTTCTGCAATTTTAAGTTCTGGGATATCTAAAGACAAATGTAATAAAAGAGACAAGAGACGCCGAGTGCAGGCTATAGTATTTAATACAGCCTCGTCTACGAAAACTCTCTGGAGAAATCGCGTACCCGGACGGGGCCGCTACAAATTCATTTAGAGTATTACGTTACGTAGATATCTAGTCTGAACTGAGCTCAGATATTATATTGATGCTGCTATTGAAATTTATTTCAAGATTTAATGCCATTTTAAAACTTTCGAACCATTAGACATGGATAAAAATGGCAACAAATACCACTAAGAGTGGGCGCACACCTTTGACTAAACTATAGCACAACTGTAGTGCGATTGTCTTTTGTTTCGAGGGCAATTCAACTGTTTGGTTGCAAAAAAATCGAGTAGTATGCGCACTTCACACGTGTGCATCAAAGCGAGAATTTACAGTTGTGCTATAGTTTAGCCAAAGGTATATAATACAAAGAATAAATCAACAAAGTAATAGAATTTATTTTATTATTTAGTTGTATTATAAAGTAATTACACAACATTATGTTTACATTCTTCATTTATTCTAATCTTCAGTGTGAGATCAAACGGCTTGTTAGATAGCTCGCCTCGGGGCTGTTGTAAGAAATGTCGAAACGTACTACGTATTATGTAAATAACTCGACTCGGGAGTGTCATAACTTCAGTTTACCTGAAAAAATACTGCCTTTGTAGTTCCTTTTTTCCTCAACTACGTTATGTTAAATATTTCACTACAGCGGATGGTTTCATTTTGTGTTTGTTCATGTAGGATATGAATTTTTTAATATAATTAGATGTTTACTTTGAAATATGTCTATGACAATCTCTTACATGATACCAAATTTGAACAAGTGGCGAAACTATTTAAAGTGTTTCTAGTCTGTGGTTTTTCTCTTATAATGTTGTTAATTTAGTTACTTTACTTAGTAGTGTTTAATGGGGCATTACACTTGCTTCATTATACCGTATGAAGTAACTCATACATTTCTCGGTGTTCACATTATTGTATTATTTATCGCTCCATTAAGGGCTTTACCAATTTATGTAGTTAATTAAATATAGTTTGCTTGCGGAGCGTACATGCGCAATTGCTCGATATAACATTCGCCCTAAACGCTCGTTAATTGCATATGTTTGTCAGCAGATGTTAACTTGTTTTCTATGAAATACAACGTGGATATACTAGCGGCTGGAAAAGGCAATATTTTTTCTATCACTTCTATAACAGTTGTTTGTCAACATCGCAACGATCGGTTGAAGCCTTCACTTAACTAACATAAACATCGTAGAGTTTTTCCAAAAAAATGTTTAATATACAAAGTTTGCTTGATTCATATGAAACCGTTATCATGTATTTTATCTAACAGTAAATAAAAAGTAAAATATTCAGATGTATTAATAAAAGAAAGTCATAAAATGCATTTAGTGCGCAATACGCAACAAGAGCCGTCATAAACACGGTCAAATGAAATTGCTTTTGCCCACATATTTGACTTGGATGAAATATGATATAGTAAGTTTTCTAATAAAAAAACATTAAATGCGTAGATTATTTTCTAAACGATTTGTACTTTCTGTTTTGATTATATTAAAAATAGAGCAATATATTATTTCTTCAGGCTACCTTAGAGCGTGCGCACACCTGAAACTAAACTATCGCACAACTGTTTAGTTTTGCTTTGATTCCTATGAGCTTGTATGGGTGTGTGCACACTACTCGATTTTTAGTTGTGCAACTAAACGATTGAATTGGCTGCAAAACAATCGACAATCGCACAACAGTTGTGGACCGCTCTAAATATTTGTCGTTCTTTAGTAAGTTCATTTGTTTTATTTTGCCAATTCTGAAACTTGGTTAGTATTTCGAGTAGGTACACTTAACGAGTTAAAGCATTTAATTAGTTAGTTAGCGGTATAATGTCCGCCAGATGGCGCTGGATATAGCCATTAAAGTTTGTGCGGAATAGCCGGAGGCCACAGCTTGGCGAATGGAGGACGATGTCCGAGCTAACAGTAATGACGTCATCACTCTGTCACCCAATGTTACTGAAATTCCTAATCCAACTTTACTTATTCGAAAGTGTAATTAAATGATACTGGTCATATTGACGAGTAATATACAAAAGAAACGAATCTAAACGTGTGTTTAATATGACTTCAATGGACTTAGACCGGGAACACACCTTTGATTATACAACCGCACAGCTGTTATGCGATTGTCAAGTGTTTTATAGCCAATTAAACTGTTTAGATGCACAACTAAAAATGGAGTCGTGTGCGTACATGTAAACTCATAGGAATCAAATCGAGATTAAACACTTGTACGATAGTTTAGTCAATGGTGTTTGCGCGCTCTTAGGATTCCAGTGAAAGTATTCCTGTTTTCACCTTAGAGGGTGTTTGGATGTCATATCTGTGTAATCGTTTTCTATTTTAGTAAAAGGTCAGGTTAAAATGGTAGGGTAAGAAAGTAGAGGATTCTTAATTTAGTTCTATACTTGAACTTAATCAAGAAAAGTTAATTTATTATCAGCTGGTCGGCAAACTACGGCCGTGTAATAACTCGATCAGCGGCGATAAATTAAATCTACCAATTTATCCTAGTTTTCTACTTAAAAGGGAAAAGCAATTTATCTTCCAAAGGCGCAGAACAAACTCGACGGAGGATTAGAATCGACGCGCTTCATCAGATTTCCTATCGAGAGATTTACCCATTTAAAATTTAAATGGACACTTGGTTTAGTTAACTAAAAAATTATACAGACGAAAATAAAGCGATCTATCTAGATTTTTTGCAACTAATAGAAAAACATTATTTTCAAAAATTAAATTTATTTACTTAAAATGTATTTATTTTTATAGTTATACTAGCTTTCGCCTGCGTGAAATTTTACAAAACAAAAGTTACTATGTGTTCCTCCTGATTATACTCTACATGTGTGCCAAATTTCATCAATATCCGTTCAGCAGTTTAGGCTACAAACTCTAACAAACATCCATCTTAACATTCGTATTTATAATATTAGTAAGAAAGTAAAGAAAGACTATTATTTCAACAATAATACAAATATAGAACGTAAATAATGTATCTTGTCTCGTGCTATTTTATGTAATACATCAACATCCATCATCTCGGTCGCTTCATAAACAATACTACATTTTACTCAATCTTAGCATTGCTTATTCTATATTCTACGATACATTAGACGTTTGCTAATATAATACATGTATACTTTACCTGTATGTATGCTCGTAGAATCACTGCAGCGACCCCCGCTCTGATTTTATCGGATAAACGTTACTCGGTTTAGCGATCAATGAGTTATTGCAAAGTGAACCTTCTAATAAAGCCTTGAAAATAGCACGGGCTTTGAGAAATAATTTTACATTACACACTTAAATTATGACATCATCATCGCATAATAGTATACTCATGGATAGAAGTTACTACCCTCGGGTATCCATATCCATTCCTACCCCATCGTATCCACCCCGTTTCGCTTATTCTATCATAGTAATCACCTCGTTAATAAAACGAAAAGCATTTTAATTTTGTTACGCCGTGTTATTTCATCGATCGACCCGACAACAGTATTGTGGGCTAAAAATAAGGCTTTATTAAGTTAAGATTACGTTACTACGCAAATAAATCTCGTTTCAAGTGATAACGTTATTAGTACTAAGTTATTAAGGCCTCGGCAGTCCCTTGACGATAACCGGAGATGCTCAGAGAATGTATTAAACAGAACGTAAATCTATGTAAAATACAAATATAATAAAATGATTTGTTTAAAATTTACGTACATAGGTACTTTTATTAAGACGTGATGAGGTCAACTTGTACGAAGGGCGAGCTGGCCTTGTTCTAAAGCAAAGCACGTAGCAAATGTTAGCGTAACTTACAACTTAAGTGTTCCTCATTATTTAACTTAATACTTACGGTGAAAGACGTTGGCGTGCGCATATTAACCTATGGATTAAGTACCTCCAAGCACGCGTGCTTAACTATGACGTATGTCAAGAATTTTACAAGACATTCGCAAACTTTTCGCTTTATTATTTAGGTCGAATTGAAATTGGAACTAAAAATTCCTTTTGTTGCATTTGTGTGGATGTATGTTATTATTCAATCAAATAAAACTTGAAAGAAACATGCATTATTTAAGAAAGAATGATTTATGTTTCTATTGCGATCTAATTACGAGTACATCACAAATGAAATTGAACGCTGTAAGTATGGAGTGCGAGTCGCAGAGGTTCCTTTGTGAGGTCCGTTATATGATTTGTAAAAAGGAAAACTTGTAGCTCTTTATATAAATTGATTTTCTTTTTATTGAGTAACTTATTTCAGTTAATCCATTACTCATTTATTTGGACAACATGTAGTTACCAGTAATTTAATTGTTAGAAATTATGATTTTTTATTATAGGGTAACTTTGTGAACAGATAACTATTTATTAGTTAATTATTTGAAATCCAGTATTTAGTTACATTTAAAGTTGCAATCATAGTTTTAATGCCATTAAGTCATAAATCATTCTGTTAAACGCAAATGTTTGTGCATGTATAATTGGTTGCAGTAATTGTGTTAGTTATGCAAATATTGATTTGTTGTGAAACAATACGTATTGAAACTATTTAAAATTTCAGCAAAATATATGCGATTTAAACCATCCGAGACTGGGACATACTTGGATTAAAACCCACATTGCAGTAGATGATTCTTGTAATATTTGAAATCGTTTTACAAAGTTTTTTTTTATTAAGACTTCAGATATTTTGTTGAATTATTTTTATGTACTGTTTCGTTTTCTATTTAACTTTAAATAAACCTTAATTTTATATAATGAACATTTGTTTTATATTTCAGCTGTCAGGTAACAAATTCCAATACTAAGCGAACATTGTTCCCAAACAAAGACCCCAAATTATCTCAAATGAAATTTAAGGAAAGTTTTAATTTATTTTATTATAGTCGAAAGGAGAGATAAAACTTGTGTTTTCATGTTACGTGACGCAGATAACGACCCTCTTATATAAAACACCTGTCATATTATAAAACGTCGGAAAATTGTCAATTTCAGTCAAACCGTGAGATTGTAAACTGACGTAATACATGTAGCATAGTTGTAACAAAACTTTGTAATTTTATTGTAGAACAGTATAAATTCTTCTAACGTAATTCAGTAGACCAATTTGTATGTTTATATTGACTGTCGTACTGGCTACGAGCCAATGTTTACTACTCTGTGTCCTATCTATATTGTACTCGGAAGTTGTTATTGTTTTCGGTTCTTTGATAATTTCTTTTTTACTTATGTTCAGATGTAGGAAATAAATGTCATATAACTTTGTTTATGTTAGTAATTTAAGTGATATATCTATCTAAAAGCGAACTTCTAATTAAACTGCACGTCATATAAGTTACTTGAACTGAGGTAATCCTAGAGGATTATTCTGAAGCGCGCTATGTGCAAGTAAACGCAAAGTATAATTAATACTGCATGAGTATCTAGGAATTACTTTCAACTATAGTTATTCGTTTAAAACTATCCTATTTCATTTCAAGTAAACAGTCATCTACAAATCTCTCTTGTTATGGATCTATTTTAAATATTAATATTATGGAAGGTTGTATCTTCATTGAATCTCTTACTTAAAAATCACGTGGACAAAAGCTTTAAATACTGTTCCCCTTTTACACTAAATTGACTACTCGCATGACTGAACATACGTGACTGTTATTGGTTCTGACAACGAATTGCCTCGTAGCGCCAGCAAAAACTGAACAGTCCTGAAGAGGCCACGTATAGGTCATCGCAGCATGGGTATGCCTCTCGCAAGGTGGACCGATGACCTTGTCAAGGTTGTGGGAGAGCACTGGATGCGGGCGTTGTGACATTGTGGCAATCTATGGGGGAGGCCTACGTCAAACAAAACAACATTACACTGGCAATGATGAAATACAAGTGAAAACAGTGATATTGTCTTAGTATTAGATAGTAGCGTGTTACATGTTTAAATTGTCAAAATTACAATATTCTGTATAGCTATCGTAACCGATCAAAATAAAATGTGAAGAATTTGTAAAACGAAGCAAGAAAGCAATAACGTTTGTTCGTAGAATTAATTTCTTTACACATTCAGCTCGGGATTATATTGAAATGTAATGAAATTCCAAGTGGAAATTTCCACATGTTTTATTTTATTTTCTTTATCGAACAAAAAGCGTTAAATATCTTCATCTTGTAATTCTAATATCGGCAAAAGTCTAAGAAACTCAATAATAAATAACAAAGCACATAATAATTTATAACATAATTTTAAAAATCCTATTTTCTGCTGTTGGGAAAACTCATGCATTTTTAAAAATGTTTACACAATCACGACAATCAATGAAAACATGTGATTTGCAATTCAATGTGAACACAAACCTGTGCAAACACAGACACAACTGCACAGTGACTGATGCTGTTTGTACTTCATTTAGGTTTCTTGTTTACCTGACAATTTTATTTAAACTATTCTCGTTATTTAACATATTAATAAAAACAATTGATATAATATGATGACCTCAATAATAGTTAGCTAACGTTCGTAATTTGCCCACGCAAAGTAGAAAGAATGCTAATTTTAGATTGAAAGAATAAAACAAAGGAGCGTCGACGGGTCTGAAACTGGTCGGTGCCTACACCCAATCTTTCAAGTGATTCAAAATTACCATGCAAAGAATTCATTCATAAAGACTATTGTTATAACTTTGTAACGCTACCTCGATAGCTTGCATACAAGCAATGCGTCATACAAAACGGTTACATTAAAGCATTACTCGTTTCAATTACCAATGTATTACAGCATTTTCAACATCGGAGTGGCGAGAATTTGCAACAAGAACTATCCGATACAATGTGGAAATGGAATTTCATACATTTTCATTTGTAATTAAAATCGCTAACAAATTCAACACACACAAAATTGAACATTATACTCGTATAATTACAGTGAAATTCTCTTGACAGAAGAGAGAGAGAGAGAGAGTGATATGTCGAGAGTCGTATCGAGTGAGTTTGACAACGGTGAACGGTACAGATGTTATTTTCAAGTGAAATGTACGCCGCAAATAATTATCTTGATTGACAAGGGCCCAATTGGGCCCTCTGGACTCGAGTGTAAGGTCTCGAATGTCCTTGTGTTGTCAACACAATAAAATACCTTGTCAATTTACCAAGGATATGTCAGAACGTCAAATACTTAATTTGGAACCTATATTTTATTGTACCTAAGGTTTTCACTTCGTAGTAGTAGTTTTTTTAAATGACCTACTCGTAAATTTGTTTAGAAGTAAGTTTTGAAAGTACGAAATGAAAACCTTTGAACGGAAGGATTTACTTATTTTGTAAATGAAAACTGTAATCTAACAAAAACTTCATTGTTTTCTAAGGAATTTTAAGAAATAATTTTTGAACATTTTAAAAATTTTACTTTATCTTTTTAACACGCTCACTGCGTACCAGGCCGATATTGGCCTCACGCGGTACTTAAGCTGGAGCGGACGAAGAAAACTATGTCCCTTTCGCAAGTGCGAAACTATTATCTCAGGCATTATGTTTCCACTAAGTTATAGCAATTTAATCTATCCTAGTGCTGGTGGGTCTAGAAAGGCCTACCACGCGCTGGTGGAAATGTTATTGGGGCTGCATTTTGGCCCGCGCACCAGCTGAAGAATTATGATATTACTTGACGCAGTAAATGTGTTAACGTGTTACTTTCTAATTAAGTGTCGCAGTAGAACATTTATTATGTTACAACATTGCGGCGAACATTTATATAGTAGTGGTTTGTTGATTTAAAACTATTTATTACATCCACGTGCTAACATACACTCCCTAATACGCAATAAAAACAAACAATCATATAAAAATTGCTAAGGCACTGATAACTCATAGCAAAAAAAAACAACAGGTTTTAAAAATCAACCAATTTTTTTAAAGCAAAATTAAATTTTGTAACAGATGTTTCTAAAAATTACATATTTGCTAACATCAGTGTAAACACATCGCGGTTTGTTGTTAATTTATATCCGGTTTCATCCGGACACAGCCGGATCAAATAGCCGGTATTAACAATGATATCCGGATACAATATTACTTGGTGAAATTAGAGAAATACCAAGCGAAAAGTAAATTTGCGTTTGCCGTTTGATAATTAAATTAAGTCCTAATATTTGTGTGCGGAGCGGACGAGTACAGTACATATCCATACTAATATAATAAAGCGTAAACACACACTTCTTTGTGGGGTGAGATGTCAGCAATTGCAGCATATTTTTGAATAATTCTTCTTTTAATAAATAGCCCTACACTTACGTCCTGCTTTAGGCTTTATATTTTCACGCTATTAAACTTAGTAGGCAAATAAATTGGATAAAAACCCCAATGTAGGAAAGAGACCATAAGCTACGAGCTGCCAACATCAAGGAAGCAAGGTTGTCATCATGTCATGTGATTTTGACATTTGCAATTAATAAATTGGCAAATGTAAACAATAAAATGAATTTTTCATAATTTTATGCAGATGAAGCCGCATGGGTACAGCTAGTAGATTATATTACAGCTCTCTGAGTGCCACTGAGTTAATCATCCAATTTAATACTAACTACCAAGAATGTAATGTTAACTTTTTGTATTAAACATATTTTCTCTACATATACAAGTAACAGTTTAGTTAGACTTCAAACTCTACAATATTTTATTTATAATAACCATGTTGTGTGAATTTTTTTATAAAAATAAATGTCTTAACACATCTCAAGAACTAGATTTGGCTTTGAAATAAACACTCATTGTTTCAAGTCGATAAGTTAAGTTAAGTTAGTAATAATAGTTTTAGTTTATACTAACTAGTTAAAAAATTAGTAAAAAACCTTATTAATACTTAAAGACGTAGAATTTTGTATCTTGTAAACTTAATACTTGTTAAGTTTTATTATTTATGTTTCAGATAATTTTATTACTGCTTATTACAATGTTACCTGCTATCATCCTTTGCTTCTTTTATATCTGTTATCACAAAGTCTTAATAAATTACATGAAATGACCGTTTCAGGAATAAATGGATGAAAGATGTTTTATGCGAAAAACGTGCTAAAAGAATTTGTTTAAAAACATTAGTTAAGTATTATTGTTATCTGAATACTAATACAAATTATCTATCATCTTTATGATTCAAATAGACTTCGGTATATTTGAATTTGTCGTATATTTTTCCTTATGGCCCTTTTACGATATACGACAGACGTATGTGACATAAAATTATGCACGTAAAGAATTTCTTCGAGAATTTATTTTCGTTTTCCTTATTCTTGTAACAGGTACTATAAGGGAAGCTGGCGGTATTCCAAATCAAAAGCTACTGTTGTTAAAAAGTTGAGACAACGCGGAACATTGACCAATAGAATATCTTTTATGAAAAATTTAAGGGTAACTACTATTTATTAATATGTCTTCCTTTATCGCGGAGTTTGTCTCGTTGTAAGAAACTAGGCAATTTTTCTGTAAGTGGAACACTGTGAAGGGTCTTGACTGTACCTACAATTTTAAAATTAATTTAAAACGATTTTTTATCAGTGTTAAAAATATAAACAACGTAAATAATATAAGTCATTTCACCTCCTTAGTTCAAGTTAGCTATTACTTAATTGTTTAGTTAATAGTCTTCTATAGATGAATAGAACAAAGGCTACTAAATAAGGTGCCTTTGACAAGCTACGGTGCTATGGTTCTACGAATCTACGTTGCTACGGCGTAGCACGTAATATAGTATTTCTTAGTTTATGGTTTTAGGTATGCAATTACCAAGGAAATGTTATCGCCTTGCTTATTAATTTTATAACATGAAAAAATAAATAATTTATTCAGGTTATCTTTTATTAAAATATTACAAGGCACTTGCTTTATAAACTTTTGCGAAGTAAACAAAGTGTGTAGGTACTTAAATTTTTGTAATATTTCAAAACCATTCTAACATATAAAAACTCTTAAAGCTAATCTTATTCGACCGTTTTTACTTTACTTCCGAACCCAAAAAGTATGATGAATGTTATGTGACAAATAATTTACTAACCTTTTCGTTTCCGCGCCGTTTGCTTCTGATTTTATGTTCGCTGCGAGTTCCCTTTATGGCTAACTTTTCCTGGAAATTATCCTCAGTGGAAAAAAGGTCTAACTGGAGAGAGAATGCTCTCATTGTTTTAAAATTTGATGGACCCCGAACTCCGTTATCTGCGGAAATATGAAAATGTTATTTAAAACGTTTTCTTTCGTCTAAAAGACGATTATTTTTTTGTAATAATATTAGCTTTAAACGATTGAATCAAAATTAAGAAAATCTTGATTTGTTGCAAAAAAGTAACAGATTTTAAATAACTTATCAATCATTAAGTAAGTTGGTAATACTAATAAAAGCTTTCAAATATTTTGTTCATAAGTTTAATAAATTATATCTGAATACAAAGGATTTATTTTATATCGAGACTATTCGGCTACTTCTAAATTGTGTTACGAAACTGAAAAACTACAAATCAGTATTTTAAACTGTTTTAAAGTTAACTTTGACATAGAAAACTAAAGCTATCAGTTATCTATTGACACAGTGTGTAGGTAGAGGGCTGAAATAGAATATGCCTGAGCTTTTCTCGAAGCTCTAGGTCCGAGCTTTAGCATTCCAGCGTCAGTCGTCCGCTGTCGCTCGAGCGGTGCGGGCGTGTATTGCAAAGCTCCGTTACCTCGTATTATATCCATTAAAACTTTAGCTATTACGTCGCTAACGAGATTACAGCTTATGTGAGTGCTTCGACGTTTCTTTGACAGTGACTTTTATTTGTATCGTCAGTGTTCGGGACATGAAATTTTTTAGACATAATTAAAAGGTAAGATACCATATCAGCGACTTAAATTTAACATTAAAATTGGCATCTAGATAACTATAAACATGCAATATTTATGCATGAAGTATTCTTACATTTAAAATTAAATTGGTTTAAATATATCTGAATAAGTTAATGACTGCGTGAGGCAAACCACAAGTAAAAATAACAATAATTTAAAGGCATGTTTGTACGTGAATAAATAAATAATTAAACATAGTCTGAAACATAAATAAACTTAATGATAAACATCAAATGTACTGTCTAAAGTTATGTTTTTGTTTCAAAAGTTATTGTTGTCTTAAAATTGTTAAACAAAATGTTTTTTTCAATTAGTTTACATATTAACTAAGAAACTGTACTGTGAATTTTATTTAAAAAATATTTCTTATCTATTTAGCATTTAATTACCTATATGAAATTTATTTACAATGACTATTTTTTTAAGAAACATGGTAATTTCAATCGAATTAAATTGAATACAAAATATATTTCTCTTTTACGAACATTGTAAATAATAAAATCTTTAGGTATACATAAATAAAAATATATTCACAATCGGCACTTCTATCAGACACACCCACAAGTATAAAGGAGGGCGTTTTGAGGACGACAAATATTGTGCTAACTGAGAGTTTCCATTGTTGAAATAGTTGTATCCAGACATGTCTGAAACACTATCTTTGTCAGAACATGGACCACATGTAACAAGCACATCAACAGTGTAAACTCAAAGATAGTTATTATAAGTCAATGAGAATATCTCATCTAAAGAGCTAATAATTTCTAAGACTTTAGTAACTGTTTAGAAGTTTGTGTAATCAAATATCGTTTGTCGCTAAATATATCATTCCGCACATTTGTGTTGTTTAATTTATTTTCAAGTAAATTATATGTATGACTTAGTAAGAACTACGGGGTTTTAAAAATACATTTTCAAGCTGTCTTTATGTTTTATACACAAGTCTGCAATATAAGAAAAAACAAGTATTTGTAACCACTGAATGAAAGAAAATTCTAAGCGAATAAGTATGTTTTTTTTTCAACTTAACCGCGTAAACTTTGCAGCTATTTACAAGGAGTTAGTTTTGTTTTTAAATCCACTAAAGTTTTAAAGGAGGTTTTCTTTGAGAATGTTTTAGCAACCGTCTATAGAATAAGCTCTCAATGCAGTTGCTGAAGTAAAGTCAGTTTATACACTAAAAGCTCTTTACGTTAAAGTCCTTAATACCGTAAAACTGACACGAAATTTATTGAAGACTAGCTGTTTCCGTGCGGCTTCATCCGCATCGAATTATAAAAACGTTAATATATTGTTGACATTTGCCAAATTCTCAATTGCAAATGTTAAAATTACCGTTACCATAATAACCTTCCTTCCTTAACGTTGACAGCTTGTAGTTTATGGTCTCTTTCCCACATTAGGGTTTGTATCCAATTTATTTACCCCCTAAGTATAATTGTTCCAAGTGTAGGGCTTTTTATCAAAGGAAGAATTATTTAAAAATATGCTGTAATTACTGACATCTTAGGCAACAAAGAAGTGTGTGTTTACGCTTTATTATAATAGTATAGATAAGTATAAGTATAGATATAAATTTAAAGAAGTTGAACAATTCTTCTGCGACGAATGAGTAGGGTAAAAATAGTCTTTATTTTACCTAAATGTTCCCTTATAGCCATTTATAGACAGCCCTTAAATCAGTTTATAATTGGACGATCTCAAATCCCGCACTAATTCGGGACTTTCATTCTTCCCTTACTTTGTACAAGATTTACTCGAACCTTCAAATCTTCTTTTTCCTTAAGCCGCTTAATTAGGAATTAATCTCCTTTTTGTAGAAAGATTCTTTGGTACATAATCAATGATTTATCCTTATTTAGTTAAAAACATGTAATTTAATGTCATTCGAAAATATGAATTGTTAAAAGAATTGTCTACTATTAGTAAAATTTAACCACTGAGCTGTAAGACATTGCTTAGGCTTTCAAAGATCTAAATTCCTAATATAAGTTAAAATCAGAATTTAATTTGAAAACTTAAAGATTACTTGACAGAATATTTGTATTGTAATTACATTTATCAACTCTAGCAACAACTCGGGCGTATAAAACAATTGAAAAGCGATCGCGTTTGAAAATCACTTCACTGTTTTATTTCATTTAATTTACATGACAAAGATGTTAATAAAATTAGAAGTTTTATCTTAAATCTGAATTGAAAACGACTAAATTTATTTACGGAATATTTATAAGATATGATAAATTAATTGTCACAGAATGAATTCTTATTTTATTACTTTTATATTGATTTTAACAGTGATTAGAAACAGAACCGACATCTATTACCGATTGGCATTCATTTAAAATTAATGTAGTTTCAATCTATTTACTAAAAGTTAGAAAACTGTAACAAAAGGGATCAGGTTCAGATGAATTTTTAATTTGGTACTAATGGAAAATTAACAGGTAAACATTTAGATTTGAAAATTTACAATGTAATAGTTTCTTAAATTTTATTCTCTATCATAGTTACCAACTAATGCTTGTTTCATATTTTAAATATATTATTTATTGACACGATGCTAATACAAAAAGGAATCATCCCCGTAAAGAATCTGGATGTCAGTCCTTTTAAAACAATTTTTTATCGAAATCTAAAAGAAATGCTTTTACATACAATGAAATTCTTTGTAATGTAAACCCATTATTAGCTTTTAGTTTGAAATAGCATTTTTAAATCTAATTTCAGCTTTTTCACAGACAAAACTGTTAAAAGACAGGTTTGCATTGTTGGTAATGTATTTTATAAGTAAAGTCCAATTTTATTTTTATTTAACAAAAAGTTATTGGAGAGAGATAAAAAAATGTTAAAAACGGTCATTATTAATCCAAATACATGCTAAAAAACGGGTAATAATAAGTAATAAAAATGTATCATTGTATTTCGATAAAGTTATTCATCGTCACGTCAAATTGTCACGTCACGTCACGCTACGTGACGTATTGTCGATGACGTCAGTAAATATATTTGTTACAGTGTGAAACCACTTGTTCCGATATTGGGACGTGCTCGGAAATAAAGACAGCCAGTCACGCACTCAGCGAATTCAACAATTCTTTATTGAAAAAGATCATCTGAAAGTAACACTTCATACGACCCATTTATTGTGAGAAAGAAAACGTCGATTTTTTTTATCAATTGATTGCTTTTTAACGGAAAATGAATTATTATAATATTCTAGTAATAGATGTAACATGGTTCACATTCATCGCCGATATGTGCAGGTTGCATCACGATGTTTTCCTTCACCGTAAGAACGTCGGGTAAATTATGTACGTATGAAAATTCGAAAATCACATTGGTACATGGCGGGATTCGAACCCAAGACCTGTAGATTGCAAGTCAAGTGTTAACATGGTTATAAATATCAAAATGTATACTTGAGTTATAGTCTAGTTGTATATCTCTGTATTGTGAGTTTTATAATTATAAGTGGTACGTGTTACATATTATTAATTGAAGGGCAAAGCTTAATTAATAAGTGTTAATTACACGTAGATTCTAAAATGTTTAACTTATTTTATAACACCTATATTTGCTGTAGTAATTAAATTTTATTCTACATTATAATTAAATTTTAGACTAAAGAAAACGGAATGTAATTTTGATTGTAGTCCAATTTTTTAATGATCCAATTTGTGTAATTAATTGATGTACCTACGAATATAGTAGGTTATTGTCCACCCCATTTGTTAAAAGGCTTGGCATTTGATAAGTTGTTATGCTTGGTTATACATAGTTGTGTAGAATGTAATATTTCCGGCTTACCTCACTACAATATCGCTCCGGTTTGCTATAAAGCTTTTAGATCTGTTCTGATATTCTAAATTACTAACTTATTTCTTTAAAGTTTGTTCTTAGTATGTTAAATTATCGTAAATTTTAAATATGGAACTCAAAATCTAATTTGAAAATAAGGTTAAATAATATTTTTTAGTCAGAGATTCATGATAAAAATAAATTATGCTTTAAAATATATTTTTGTCTGTACTAATTTTTTATCTATTTAACTATGACGTCACAATATGGCGGAGTTGCACTAAATAACAAAATAATTTAGAGCGGTCGTAAACAAACTAGCATCGCAATATCATCTCCAATACATCTCGCGCAGCAATGACATTGGCCGCAGTCCAAATATGGAAATTAATAGTTTCCTGACTTGAATTTAGTGTTTTGTTATTAAAATGCCATTAGGAACATTTATATCTGTACTGATAATATAAAGAAGAAAGCTTTGTATTCTTGTATGTATCAGAAATAACTCAAAAACTACTGGACCGATTTTAAATGTCTTACAACATTAAAAAGCTACGTTATAATAAATAAACTAAAAACGTAGACTACATTTTTTTATTTTCACGTAAACGAACTGTGAGCAACAGGTAATGGATCTTAAGTTACATGGTGCTTTGACAGTAATACTTTATGTAGATAAACAAATTTTTTTATTAGTAATAAAATTATTTTATATTAAGAACAAATCTTACTAATCTTACTAATATTATAAAGGCGAAAGTTTCGATGGATAGATGGATGGATGGATGGATGTTTGTTACAGTTTGTAGCCTAAACGGCTGAACGGATCTCGATGGAATTGGACATAGACGTACAGTATAGTCTGAAAGAACACATAGGGTATTCACTTTTTTTTAACTCCACGCGGACGGAGTCGCAGGCGAAAGCTAGTTTTAAATAGTTTTAATGGTGAATTGTTGACGTAACATTCGCACACAGTAGGCTCGGTTGAGTGAAGGTAATTACAAAGGGTCTCGCGCGGCCAATAAAGTTTGTAGCAGCCGGAAACTAATAAATAGGACCCAGAACCTAATAAATATTGACTCCGTGATATGTAACACTTATATACATGAATTGTTATATATTATTCGTTCGGAAAAGCTTCGAAAATAAACAATGTTTTCCATTTAATGTGATGTTAGCAGACATTTTTTAAAAACAAAGATTTTTGTACCTAGACGCCTCACTGATTCATCATCATTCATCGCACTTTGTATTTATATTAAAAGTTAGAATTTGACATCAAGTTTAAGATATTCTCAGCAACGTTTTCGACAAAATGTTTGGTTCTGTAGACATTAAGAAAAGATTAATTTTGGTGAGTGTACTATAGCGTTTTTAAATAAAAGATTGTCTTTTTTACAGTTTGATAATTTTTATTTATAGAATACAATAGCAACTTCAAGTTAAAAAATTAAAAAAAGGAACCAGATTGAAATGTTTAGAGCTATAAAAGTAAGGTTGACATTTTACAGTATTTTTAAATCCCCAAGAAAAATGATCGGGTCAGTGACCTAAAGGGATTTGTTATCTGTTCTCCGGATTGAGACAAATCTAGGTAAAGCTTTTGAGCCATTGATCTCCGTTCTCACTACAAATTGCCTTTGTTTTTTAGTAATCGTTACTGTAACTGTTACAAGATTCCATTTTATGTTTAGAGAATGAAAGAGAATATTAAAAAATACATATTTACATACTATCCAACGGTCATACCCAAACGTACAAAAATGTTTTAGACATAGTTGATTACGGCCTAGTGTAACCTAACGTTGTCTAGACTCTACGCTCAGTTCATAGCACCTGATATAAGTAATATTTCTTACTACAATATCTTTGCATAGTCAATTAACATAGAATTAAAGCGCTCCTTTTTATAAAGCTACGTTCAAATAACACACGCGTCGCAAAATATGTAAATTGTGTCAATTTTGTATCGCAACAAGATAATGAAGTGCTTGTTTTGAACTCAGCTGACGTCTCTACCGATCCGGAACCCAATTTATTTGAAACTCACGTCCCGTTTTACCGACGCGAAACTCGATTTGTATGATATCCTTAAGTTAATAACTGGGAAAATTCATAATTATGCTTACACATACATATATGTGGAACATAAGTTTGTCTCATAAGGGAGAGGGCGATTTTTTTTTGTTTGAGATTTGAACCAATTTATAAGTTATACTCAATTCAGTTAAACAAATAAATAGTATGGCCAATAAGAAGAAAATATCAGAACAATTTGTTTAGTCGTCACTATTCCGAGGCGAGACGTAACACAAGACGACGAAAAACATCCGATCCTTTTGTTTCTGAAGACAAAAATATTCTTACAAAATTATATTGTGATCCAAAGTCTTTCGAAAACAACGAGTAATTCGAAACTAAAGTAATTTGAATTTAATTATTACTTTCAAACATTTTTAACACAAGCTTGCTAATTGGAATGAAATTTTTAACGAACTTAAATGTGTTTACCTTATTTGTTTGATTTAAAATCTTTTTCTGAGTATCTCTACTGATTATAAATTGTAACTAATTCTAATTTAATAGTTTTAATTATTTATTACGATATGTTTGTGCTAAAAATGTACTTTTAAAATGTATACGTAAAAATATGCCTGCATGACTCTATGTCATCTGTCTATCATCTAATAGCGAATATTAAACGGAACAAAAATTTTATTCAGCACAGAATATGAAATCTCTCTTCTATATTTAAATGAATATAATTCAATAGAATACACTCCGTCCCAGTTCCGTAATGCTAACCCTCATTCAGTTCCATAATACATCGTTATCGGAGCTTAAATATCGCGGTGAATTCCACGGACGTAAAATACAAAATTGAGTTCTGAAGTGGGGCCGTGAAATCCGGAACACACTTCAATTAAAGTGCCACTACACATCGATCTGCAGTAACATATTTTACTAACTTTATATTTTTGTATGCAAATATAGCGCTTGCTCTTATTAATAGGCTGAACTTTTTATTTTTGATTTTTACCTTGGGATTGCACTGATTGTAAACAGTCAAAAATATAGATAACAAGTAATTTAAACACGAGATTTAGCAGTGAAAACCAAGACTATTTTGGATTTTAGAATGTATTTTTATTTATGTTTGTTTAATATGTTTGAATTTCCTAATTAATCATAACAGAATTTTTTTATAAAAAGTTTCTTTTGTATTTTAGTCGTCGGTTATTATTAAGTTACGAATTGATGATATCAAAGTGTAAGGGTCTCACTAAGTTAACAACAAAGACGTTAACTTTGAAGTTTATAGTTAATCCATTACCCAAGCGGCCATTGATTGAGACGTCGGCTCTCTCCTAAACCATTTTAATAAAGGAATTTGTTATTTAAAGTGGTTAACTTGGTTCGAAGTTTGGGTAAAATCTGAGAGATTCCCTAGGAAACGTACCGTCCACAAATTAACGAATTGATTTATAGAAGTATCTTTGTATGATTTTATTATAATTCTTAACCATTGTCTTAGACAAAAGCATGGTATCAATTTGATACAGACTGTTCAATAGCTTTAGTTTATTTTTGTTAAAATTCACAATAAATTAAACACAAAGTATTAAAGTAAATCTTAAATGTAATTTATTTTATTGGACGTAGATTACGTTCCCTTAAAATGTACACAAACACAATAATTGCCGCGCTTTTTTATCTTTACGAAATGGATTTTTAATGCCGCAGCAAAAGCCGCTTCGCTGTTCGAGTTTCTGTAAGGGAGGTCGTTGTTATTTTTATGTTGTTTGTCTAAATCAGTAAATGTATGATCGCTTTCTAGTAATAATTTGGTATAATTTATTTTAAAAACCTCAAGTATTCAAGTCTTCCAACGCCATTTTAAACTTTTTAAGCAAATTGAAGGATTTATTTGAGTAACTCATACTTTTCAAACAATCTTCGAGGCTTAAGCCCTTGCGCATAGTAGTCGAATAGAAAATAATAAAAGAAAAAACCTTTTTTTGCTCATGCATGCGCGGGAATTGTTTCTAGTTGCATAAACTTATCCTTTCATACAAAATCTAGGTCATACACGACACTACTAAAAGCGCTCGCATCCTCAAGGGGATTTCTTTTTATTCTGTAAACAAAAGAAACTTAGGGAAAATCTTTTAAAACAACAGATTATTTTTATAACATTTTCTTTTACTTTACTTCATAACTTTTCTCATTCTATGGGAATTTCAAATGCAACTTCCTTCATTATAAATTAAAATGGAGAAAAACAAGATTCTTTATACACTTGCAGCGGTATTTTAACATTTTCTCGCTTGTTATGCAACAACAAAGGCTTTTTGTGTATTTATATTGAACTTGTTCTTTAACATTCCTTAAAAACTAATATTTTTTTTTTAAACTTTCATGAAATGTCATACGACCGTATACTAAAGCGAATCTTAAACACTTCGCCTCGTAAGTGACGCTTACAATCTGGTACACATCGAAATTTAAAAGGAATTTAGAGTGTGTAACCTAATCGTATCCGACGCTTACATATTTAAATGTCGTTTCAGTATACAACCCATAACCTAATTGTACAACAATATATGCTACTACTAATAAAAGATTACGCTTTGTTAAATAACGAGTTTACACCATTAGTCAAATTGTAACTATTAACAATGCTTTTAAGGTAATGCATCGGGCGCGGTTTTTATGTCAAACATCTTGTTATTTTAATTGCGGGAAAGGAATTGTTTTCAATTAACTTAGTAGTTTTAAAACTACATAGCTGTTTGTTAAAAATAATGTGCTATTCTGCTTTGTGTGGTTATAACTCGTTAGCAATTTACAAGCATTAAAAAATTATTCCTATATTCCTAAGCACAAGATTATGTACACAAACCTAATCTTAGTATCGCTCTTCTTTAATTACTAGACGTTTCCATTATTGTTTCATAACAAGTTGCGACACATTCATCAGAACGTATCCAATTAGCGCGGCCTCGAGAAAACCTGTACAACCTTTTATCCTAAAAGCTATAATTTCTTCATTAACATTGTATTTGCCAAATTATTTGCTCTCTACGGATAAGTATTAGGTGTGGAACTTTTATACGGCGTTTGCTTACATTTGGCACCCTTACTTAATAGTTTTAGGTCAATTTGCTTAAAGATCATTAACAAGGTAAACATAAAATGGTGGTGTAGTAGGAAATGTTCTAGAATGTCCTATAAAATCAAGGTAGAACAGAATATAAAAGATTTGAAAGTTAACTGACATTTTAAAAACTTCTTAGATCCTATTAGTTTATTCGAAAACAAGCAGTTGTCTTGTGTTTTGGCGAAATTTGTTTTGATTTGATTTAACACAGCACAATTCAGTTCTAATATTTTATCTCCTTTCACGCGCTCAAAATCGTTTGTGAGAAACTTCACTATAAATAATACAAGAGAGGAGATAACAAGAAATCAAGGGAAGTATTTATTTGAGCCTGTAAGCGGCTTCCCTCCGCCTGTACGTGACTCCTTACAAAGGAGATGCGTGACTTTGTTCCGTAGAGATTTGATATGCCTGCTTGATTCTATTCTGTTAATTCATTTAAAATCAGTTGTATAGGCTTTCTCTTGAATTATTTGTTAGCTGCGACACTTAGAAATGTTATTATTATACACCAGTCGACCTTCATATAATTTTACTTTCTACTGTGAATTAGAATTTTGCTCTGTGTGTAGAGTTGAAATAATCTTCCAATTAGTTTAAGAAAATAAAATGTTAGTGGTTAATGGGGATTGTTTTACTTAGACATGTTTATATGTTTTTAGAGCGAGCGCACACTTGAAATTGAATTATCGCACAATTGTTTAGTCGCTATTGGATTCCTATGAGCTTATATGGAGGTGCGCACACTACTTTATTTTTACTGTGCAAATAAACAGTTGGATTGGCTACGAAACAATCGACAATCGCACACAGTCGTGCGATTGTTTAGTTAAAGGTGTGCGCCCGCTCTTACATTGTAACGTATAAAGGACTGAAAGAAATATCTCAAATTACTATCAAGTTCATAAATTGCGAAAGTCTAACAATCGAAGTTTCTTCCCTCGTTTTGTTTCATCTCACATATTTCATATTTTATCACCAATTATTTCGTGACTGAAAACCTTGATATTTCTCTTCAATTTATTTAGAATGTTATAAATTAAACATTTTTACGTAAGAATTTTGTTACACTTAACAACAAACATATGGTGTAACATGTTACATAATTGTCAACACAATAGCCTTCTGCGTTAAACAGCCAGTCTGGAACTTAGTGCTTTCGAGCAGACAAATTAGCTAATAAAGGTTTTAGCAAACAATGCTTATAGTCAGCTATACCAACAGTAATTGTAATTAAATACTGTTGCAAAAACAACGCTAGTTGGAGACTGAACAATCGGATACCATCATTAAGAAAGATTTAACTATTCAACACATGTGCACACAAACTCAAAGTTTGCATACAATTATAACATGCTAACTAAGGGATCCTTAATTACGAGATTTGCAGAGTTCGTTACAAAGTTAAATAATCGTATTAAAACAATGTTATAAAATTATTTAAGTGAATTACTTTTCAGTACTTAGTACAAGATTCAAACATAAATAAATTGCCAAGTTATTAAAGCCACTGATTATTTAAAACCATTGAACTAGATTTATCCCACCTCCAGTTTGCTCTTAGACTTAGCGTTACTCTCAGTCTTAGAGTATACGAATTACAGTTTAACGTTTCAGAATTATCGATGTAGAATAGCATTAGTATAAAGCGTATAATCCATCCGCTGAAGCGCTTACGCGTGCCATGTACGCGGTATCAATGTAAGCTTTTAAGCGCTAACCGCTTGATGGATGAGTTTTACATTTGTTGGAGAAAGTTTGAAACAAACGGAAAAGTTAGAGGACGAAAATCATTATAGATAAAGGACTTATGTTACTAAAGCATATTTAAGTATGGTTTTATCTATGCTAAAGTTAAAAGAATATCATAGCGCCTATGTCCTATAAATATATCCACTAGCGAGACTAGAGGCGCGCGTCTATTTGTTTAGAGAAAAAGGGATGTAATAGCAATCGATTTTTCTCCACAGACTATCTACTATTTGAATAGAAATGTTTCTGGAATCTTGTTCGTGACATTTGATTGTTATTACTTCAATATTCTTGGCTACAACTTTAATATCGCTTGCGCTAACATCATTTAAAACATTTATATTTCCAGTTGTACTCGTGGTAATAATGTTTTAATTAACTTTTAACATGATATTACACTTATTTTAGTTATTCTCTTA
>NW_013525113.1:201009-213530 GCF_000836215.1 Papilio polytes
AATGTAACTGAATAAGTTTTACCTTTTCAAAGCACTCACCTCAAGTAATCTAATACAAATAGGTTAACTTATAATAACTCGTATTATGTTCGAGATATTGACGTATTCAAGGAAAAGTAATAGAAATGTTGACATTTCCGAAATAAACCGTTAAATTAATTCTGGATAGTCAGAGATGTCAAATAATACGATTTTATAAATACTGAAAGTTATAAATAAAAACTCGAACACACAATAAATACGCCCATTCGTACTGAAGAGCAATTTTAAATACAATTTCTTTTCTTGTATGTAATTTATTAAACTTATGCAGTCAGGTTTTAAGCATTAACATGAAAATCAAATGTTCGCAAATACAATTCACTTCCAGGAATATTTTAAATGTAAATTACAGTGCAGATCGCAATCTCTCAGCAAACGAAATATAAAAGGCATTTGTGAGTGGTAGGTAATTTGATTTCGTTTCAGTAACTCAATGTAAAGTAGTGCACTTTCAAGAAAAGCAATATAAAGTCGACGAAGCCTACAATTTAAGGATTATTAAGAACGATGGCATCAAATGAAAAGTATGGTTTTATAGTTAGGCGTTTTCATTCCCAGACTACAACGTGTTTGACAGTGTGTGTATTATTTTGTGTCAAAATAAATAAATTTTGAACGAAAAACAAATATTGTAGCAGTAAAAGTTATCTCGTTGAAAGAAATCAAATTTTTTCTCGTCCGTTGTCCCCGAGGAAGTGAAAACCAACGAGGCCGCCATCAGAATCCAATTCCCCCGAACAGTAAGTAGTTATGATTCTATCTGCGACTCTGCGAGCACGTTATGTCTCTGAGATGGAATAAACTTGGGCAATTCGCACGCCTTTTGTAAGGCTGTGTTCAAATCAAACGTAAACTCATACTACTTTTTTATCTTATTAAAAGAGTTCACATTTTTATGAAATACAAAGATCTATTTTTGAAGTCTGATAGTTTGTAAGGGAAGCTTACAAAGCGAATTGTTAAAGACACCTTTCAATAATCGGACAGGTATTTTTAAATATAAGTTCAGTTTATTCAATTCATATTATTTTCCGCTGTTTTTATCAGAAGGTTAATATACATTGAATGAAACGTACACATATAAATCACTAGGAATAAAACCAAACACTTCATTTTTGTTTAGACTATTCGTGCTGAATGTTTAGTGTGAACACACCCTAACCGCTCCAGGCTTATAGAAGAGTTAGTAAGGATCCGCCTGAGTAAGGATTGAAGTAAAGGCAGTTACGTCTATTTTATTACTTCCAATATGGTAGCCATCCGCGTAGAGATTCACTGCCAATATACTTAGTTCTTACATAGAGCTTATTAACGTCATTGGTATTGGAACTCTGCTCTCTCGAGTTGAATTTAAGTCATTTATATTTATTATATCCAGTCATTGATGTTTGAAAAGACAAGAAAATATAAAGGATTTATCTACTATTTAACAATAAGAAACAAACAACACAATACTGAAACTTGAACACTTCGCTTGTAATTTTAAAGACGTCAACATTTCAATAGAAATTGGAGATGGAATGTAAGACGCTGTTACGTACTATCGTTTCAGTATGCGGCCTTAATATATTTAGTAGTAGGAAGGAAGTAACCAAGTCAAAATGTACATACGTTCGAAGTATTTCAAATAATTATCTATCAACGACATAGAAGTTAAAAATAGACCGAGTAAACTGTTCAATTACATCATATGTATATTTTTTAAAAAATTAAACGGATTTAATATAGCCTAGGAATATAATTTAAGGAAGTACCCTCCACTTCGAGCGTAGCAGTTTAATTTATATCCCGTAGCGGTGGAGAGGGGACACGAGAACACACTAACTCGCTCGTAATTAACTGACGACATTCCTTTAATGTAATTCATATGTATGTACCATTAGTTCACGTTAATTACATTGCTAATGAGTCGTCAGAATAACTAGTTGTGTAAAACTGTACTATTTATTGTTTACACTACTATAAATACATTCAGGTTCTAGTGATTATAATAAAAAATATTTAACGTAGTAATACATTTGGTTCAATCAATCGACTATGTCTTATGTGTATAGAAGACAGACAGACAGACAGACAGACAGTATGTTTTTGTTTGGTTATAGCCTTATTTAGACACAGAGCCACCCCTTGATATTAATACAAGGAAATGGCGGCAATTGGGACACGAGGCAATGACACAACAAAACAAGGATTCCACGAAGCAGTCTACACATGTGTGTATCGGATAACAATGTTTATTATACCAATTCTATTGAAGAATAGTTAATTCTGTTTATTTGTAAAATATTTATGTTGCAATAAATTCTTTCAATCAATTTATGTTTAATAAAACCTTTCTTGATTCTTTTTGAAATTATATTCAGAAGTATTTTTACTAGCTTTTGCATGTGACTCCATTTACGACGAATAAAAAAAACTAAAAAGAAGACTTCTCCATCTACAAATTTTCACATTTATAAAATTAGTATGAATTATATTTCAATATATTAAAATATCAGAATATGTTTTAAAGAACGCCTGTGTATCTACACTCAATAAAAGGAGCAAGATAAACTTTTATCCCAAGAAATAAACGACTGTAAAATTTAATAATTCTCTTTACATTCCCTCAACAAGCAGAATACAAGCATTATCTTTATTAGGCTATATTCGTTGGTTCCATAAATTTAAATTTTAAGTACATTCGTACTGGTTCGTACTGAGCACGTCTAACGTGAAATATGAAACTACAGGCTCTATTGATTTAAGCTCTGCAGGCAATAAAAGTAAAAAGCTGTGAGAGTTACACGAAAAGCTCGTGTCACCCAAGGGTATTTCATGAATTGTAAGCATAAAATTTCGTATCACGTAACTACACCAGTATGAATTTCACTTGAAAATATAAGAAATAGGCTTCGAATCGTGTCCTTTATTTATTTATTACTGTACAGTTTCACGGTAAATTAAACTTCTAATATCTAACAAAGAGCTACCTTCCAATCTGAGCCAAAAATACTAAAATGTACTAAACATTCCATCTGCAGCCTCGAAAAGTGCTCTAATACATATATAAAAATGATCATATTTAGTGATAAAATCCACCGAGTGTATTTCCACACAGAAACTTCTAGAGACTCCCTAAGCAGCATTGTGACCCAGATAAAGGTGGAAAAGATGTAAGAAATGGGAAAGCAATGCCGTCTGGTTGAATCGGTTTAGCATTTTTAGTGTCGATTTTGGCGCTAAACGAGCCGTCATAATGCAAAGCTATCGCCAGATAAGGCTTAACGTACGCCATTCGGCATTCGCCATCCGCCAATCTCCCATTACAAATACATTTAGCAGTTTGATTTATCGCCAGAGCACCGAAAAACAAACTGAATCATATTTAACTGTTTTATTTTAATATGTTTCTGCTGAATTATTTATGCTAATGTAGGAAAAACCGTTTCCTTTTGTACTTATTTTCCTTTCAAGTGCCGTTTCTTGCTATATCCGTTACGAGTTTTAACACGTTAACTGCGGCAAGTAAATAATTCATCATCTGGTGCGGCGGCTGGCCAAAATACGCCCCCAATGATATTTTTGCAAATGCGTGTCAGGTCTTTCTAGACACGTTAGCACTAGGATAGATTAAATTGCTTTAACTTTGTGGAACCTGAGAGTATCGCACTAGCAAAACGGACATAGTTTTCTTCGTCAGCACCAGCTTAAGTCAGACCGATATTAGCTTGTTACGCAGTGAGCGTGTTAAAAAACGCATTATTATGTAGTCCTTTTCGTATATTAATAGCAATTGTTAGCGTTCAAATAAATTCACTACAAAAATTAAAATTTCGTGGTTAAATTATTCTCTAAAAATAATAATGAAAAAATAATTCTTCATTAATTCCTTAAGCACGTTTACTGGAGAAGGCACGGGAAAATTCGTAAAAAAATAATAAATTGAAAACGCCGCTTTAGTCAATACGTCACCGTGTGCCGGAAGTGACCGTCGCGCCCACGAACAAACTTTTAGACATAGAGCTTTTACGGTTTCGATCTATCATGTTATGAAAAAGATTCCACCACGCAATGAACCTTTGAAAGCAAGTTTATACAACCTTTTTAGACCGTTATTTTCACGTATGTATAACTTGAGTACCTTCAGTATGTAATTATAAGATTAAGTACATCTTAAGATCTACACGTTTTGGAATGATTGCGTGTCGTATTTCTTCTTTATTATTAGGAAACTTCTACAACATCTGTTAATATTTATGTAGACTTAGGACTAAAATATTAAACTATAAGGAGTTTGTTTAAAGGCAAACTTCTGAACATGTTAATAAATAAATCGTTATCTTCAACTGAAAGTACCGACAATTTAACTTGTTGCAAAAATGCAGATAAACATTGGTAAAAAGAACTAAATCCAGTTATAGTTAAAACACGATTGCATAAACTGTAGGTTTATAAGGTAAATATGTAAAATTGTATTTATATTAAGTCATCTAGAGTCACGTTTTGGGCAATTACGTACTCGATACGGCCGTAACGGAGGCTCTCTCGAGATAAGGGCTGTCAGATACACACATTACCTGTGTAGATATCTGACATGGGAATATTCCTTTTAAAATAAACTATTGCTTCCTTTGTTTTAAATACGTAAGTTAATTTTATCTGAAAATATTACGATACTACTTTTTAGTTGGAAATAACAATAATAATTTTCTTGATATTTATTATCATTACGATATAAAAATTAAAAACGAAATCATCTCTTACTTTTCAAAACTGATTAGACAAAAAGTTATTTTCCTGCCTACCTTGAATCTGTAAAAAGGCGATAGTAAACCCAACACTCACATTGTCTGCCATTCGTGTTCATTTGCCTATCAACAGTACAATCGATTTCGGCAGACGCTATAAAATATCTTCACTGATCGTAAAACTATTTTATCGCTTAGTCTTTTAGCAATTGGGATATTTATGTGTTTTGTTATTGCCACTAAAATGTGACAAGAACACTGCTTGTTTCACCTTTGATTTATTTAAACAAAATTATCAAGTTATCGGCTACTTAAAATATGCTATTAACTAAATGATTGATTTGAAGTACAAACAACAAGATTTGTCCTTATCCATACTATGCCTACTAATGTTATAGAGTGAAAAGATTTGTATTTTAGTATGTATTGATATAACTCAAAAACTACGAGGCCGATTTAAAAAAATCTTTCACCGTTGGAATGGTACATTAACTCTTACTAGACTGTTCATATTACATTTTTTGAATTCCCCGTGAACACAGTCAAAATAAAGTTTCAAACGAATTTCAAGTACCGACAGCACATAAATTCCTCGTGAACGCAATCTGCGCTAAATATTCTCCACCCAAAATATTCATATTGTGTAATTAAGAGACCGATTTAGGGACAGCTATTAAAATTAGCTTCTTTAGCGAGCGTCGCAAATTCTCCTTAATTTTGCTTACGCGTTCGTTTTAATTAAAAGGGAAGTTATTCTCGCTAGCGGCGAGCAGCGAGCGGCGAGCGGCTTCCATCACATTAAACTTTGAACTTGTTCATTTCAAACAAATGTCTTTTCTCAATTAAAACCAAAATAGAAATTAACGATCTCCGAGCCCAGCGAGAGGATTTACTTATTTAATGATTCGACTCGCAAATATATCGAGAAAAGGCAAACAAGAAACCTTGTGTGCACATCTGTTGTGCGATAGTCGATTGTTTCGCAGCCAATTCAACTGTTTAGTTGCATAACTAAAAATCGAGTCGTTTGTACCTCCATATAAGCTCATAGGAATCAGAGCGAGACTAAACAGTTGTGCGATAGTTTAGTTTCATGTGTGCGCACGCTCTAAAGAAACTATGTTAATAAGCCCTTGAATGTTGAACACGGCAATATAAAACGTTGAAACACGTTCCCCAGTTACTTTATTTTTGTCTCATTATTCAGGTGAAAGCGGGAAATGCCTTTGTATGTAACAGTGGCTTTGTTTAGGTCTGCGCTCTAGCGTTGAGTATGCCTACCTCGCTAGTAGCAATTAGCTGGTAAAGTCGCCATACACGAACCGTTCGCAGTCGTTAAAATATACAGTTGGTAGTCTGCCGAAGTTTAGAATCTGTGGCTACCGACAGTTTTAAATAGGCCGTGTATGACGGTCCTAACAATCTGCCTAGAAACTAGGGTGCTAGTTTGCGGATGGATACTTTTTTTTCATAAAACTGAAAAGTACCCGTCTAATTAAATGAAACTAAATTTACTTGTATTAGTTCTTACTAATATTATAACTGCGAACGTTCCGGTGCATAGATGTTTTTTTACTACGTGTCTCCTGAACTCATTAATAGATCTCCGTGTAATTTGGCACAGATGTAGAGCATAGTCTGAAAGGATGCACAGTCTATTTTCTATATTTACTTATTTAAATCCGTGGGACAAAGTCGCAAGCATAAGCTAGTACGTTGTACTTAAATAAGTTGCTAATAAATTACATGATTTAAACAGTATTCATTCAAATAATGTCTCATAACAATCTATTGGAAGTAAATTGTGACTTCCAATAAAAATGTAAATCGCCTCGAATTGAATGAAGACGATAACTTCATTAACTTGCGGCTGGATAAAAATTTGACATCGTACAAGTAAATTGATAATCTCAAGTACATATTTATATAAATATTTAACATTTTATACGTGAAGCAAAAATTATAAGATATTCCCAATTTAATTAGTCGCAATGTCTGTCTGTCTGTCCTTAATTTATCAAAAGCCTTACAAATATCTCCTCTTCTACTCGTATAATAAATATTAATATAATTCATTGAAACAGACTTCGTTCTTTTTTATAAGTAGAATCATTTTATTTTGATGTTACAGTTAACGTATTCATTTGACCTCATATTAAAGGTAAAATATGAACCAATTTCGTTTTAAAGTTAGCTATTTTAGACTATTATACTTCGAATCAGTTTCCATTATGGAAGTATAGCTTATTACAAAATCGAAGTGAATTTCCAGCTGACAGACAAGGTCGATGTTAAGGCAAGTACAACGTATGTTTCATTAGAGAAGCAACATTTAGTTGCTGGCGCGAAGCCAAGCAAAGTCAAGCCAAACAAGGCGAAGTCAAGCCGCGGCAAGCCACGTGGCCATTCAACACAGATATAATGAAGCAACTTTTAATGAATCTCTTGTTTATAAGTACTAAAAGACAGGTGGATTGAGGCCAAGTAAATTACCAGACCTAGTTTAACAACTATGGCATTATTTAAAATTACTTGAATTTCTAGAATTACCTAAGTACGAGTATGTTAGTGTTTGCGTGAGGTGATGCATGGATCATTATATTAGGGTCTAATAGTATCATTGAAAAATAGATTAAAACGGTGTTCTGCGCAAATTGTAAAGTATAGAATAGTGTTATAGTGGTAGCTCAGGATGCTGCTAAATGCTAGGAACTGGTCTCGTTTATGTGTAAGAAATTATCTCAGTTTTAAATTCAATTTTCCATTCGAAACTGCGATGTAACCTAATTGGACCGGAACGAGCTCTAGTTATCCATCTCCGTCGTGATCGGAATCAACTATTGTAAGAGTCGGTTAAGTGCTTGCTCTCATTTTATCTCACTCTATGGCCTAGATTTAAGATAGAACTGTACCTATGCAAACTTTCAATTAAAATTTTAAATTTGTTAATTAAGTTTATTACATTTTTTTTGCTATCGTAATCTAAGAATGTTAAGTGTACGTTTTGTTACTAATTCAATTATTTGTTTAAACTAGACAATTCTAGAGATAATATGATAATAACAATGCTTTTATAGTTATGATCGTCACTATTTTTAGTAAACTGTATTCTATTTTTTATGGCAACAATAAACATGTTTTAATTTATTTATTATTAAATCCCCTATACAATTAATTCAAATGACAAAGCCTACGTAGTAATATCATATAGTTAATTAAATATTTTTATTCCCGTTTATTTTCTGCTGTTCATTACAGTTAAAACACGAAAGAAATACTTATTCGGAATAATTCGGAGATTATTGAAAACATATATTTATGTGAAGGTTGAGTTCATCAGAATAACTTAACCTACATATCTATTTAATTTAACGCTCCACTCAATAAATATATTTCCACCGGCCAACAGTAGCAAAAATATATTTTTAAAATCCTCACTCAACTTTTACCACAAGTTTACTATAGTAATATTTTACTAACACTCACTTTATCTTTTGCAGTTTCAAGTATGCCTCTTCATTGGTCATCATGGCATCATATTGTGAGGATGGCATGAGAGAGCGTGGGGTACGATGCTTGCCGGCCGGTGGTGGCTGGCGACCGTGACCATGCTGCTAGCCGTGCGCTTCACGCAGATGATGGCATCCGCGACAGATCGCCTGGACCTCCGCATGGACCCTAACAGACACCATCATAGACACAGGCATAAGCAGACAGACGCGCCCGTCACACAACATAACGATGATACTTTCGATTTCCTTCCCCACTACGATCCTCTTACATTCAACGAATTCTTAGATAAAGAAATATTAAATTTCGATTCGTATATCAACGATAAAAAGAATGATTGGATTCAAATGTCTAGTGATATAGGAGAATTAAAAGATAAGAAGCACCAGCATTGGCCGATAAAGCGCGAAGCTGTTATAGAGGGAGATTTGGTGCTGGGAGGGCTGATGATGGTACATGAGAGGTCTGACAACCTGACGTGTGGGCCGGTGATGCCACAGGGGGGCGTGCAGGCGCTGGAGACGATGCTTTACACGCTGGACATCGTCAACAAGCTTAAACTGATCCCGGGCGTCACGCTCGGAGCGCACGTACTGGATGACTGTGACAGGGATACGTACGGACTAGAAATGGCTGTTGATTTTATTAAGGGTATGTATTGTTTACTATTACGAGGTGATTTATCAATATCTTTGTTATTATTACTTGTACGTATAAATTTAGTTCAGATGGCTCGGTTCAAGCATCGTCGAATATAATTTTAAATACAAGATGTGTACTCAAGCTTGCTTATTTGTATAATAATTTTCTCCTTTATGAATATTGACAGGACACCCGAAATTTGAGTAAGGGCAAATAGTAAGGGTTCTCATGGCTCAATAAAGTTTATAGTCGTCCAAAACTAATAACAGTTTACGGTTATTACTCCCTCAAGGCTACTTAATTTTCGCACAATGTGTAGCCACATCAACACCCTCCATGTTATAAAGTTAGTATTCCGATAAGATAATAACAAATATTTCCCAAAACTACATTTTTCTTGTTATTTCGAAACTTCTCGCCATTTTCTTATACCTACTCTTTACTTTTAGTACATGCAATACAATATTTAAATGTATCCTGTAATGTTTAAATGTCTCCTAATATTAGATGTCACAAATTTTCCCTTACTACTTTACTTATTACTATCATTTATGACACTATCAGGGTCAATAAGCAACATAGACGATGCGGAGTACGCGTGTAACGCAACGGCGGTGCGCAAAGTCATCTCCGGCGTGGTGGGCGCCGCGTCCAGTGTGACATCCGTCCAAGTCGCAAACCTGCTCCGCCTCTTCAAGATACCACAGGTAATATGCTTTTGATAAAAGATGGCGTTAAGCAGATAATCAATCACGATGTTAAGTTTTTTGAGAAATGTCTAAAATTGAAGTTCGTTCAATAGGTGTCATTCTTCTCGACGTCTCCGGAGCTATCGAACAAGGCGCGGTTCGAGTACTTTACACGCACCATCCCCAGCGACCTGCACCAGGTTAAGGCGATGGTGGAGATTGTTAAGCAGCTCGGCTGGAGCTACGTCTCTATCATCTACGAGGAGTCCAGCTACGGCATCAAGGTGGCATATCATAATTTTAATATCACGACATTTATTGAACTGTATATCTTCGTTGAATGAAACTGCTTGTATTAAATATTGCATTATTTATGTAAAATGTGGGATTTGTAAGTGCGTGTTTCCGAACGAAGATGTAAGAAAGTTGTTTCTAAACGATGACTAGAGTGAGTGAGTGATTTGACAAGTATGGTAGATTGAAGTAAATGTAGGAACATATAGACGAGAAAGACGAGAAGAGATAGCCGTAACTTTTTCTAACTTAAAGACAAAAAAGAATAATAAAAAAAATATCTTGTAAATCTAGGGTTAAGAGTGAGATTAAACATGAAGACTGTTTATTTTATCGCCCCGACCCTACATACGTAAAACAAAGAAAATAATTCGTATTAATAATGAGTTATGAGATAGAATGGTATGCAGCTTAATGAAACGCGTGAATACGTGTGCAGACAGACGTCGAATGGAATTTCATCTTTCGTCTGCAATTTCATGCATTGCATTGCACTACATTCTACTGCATGTCATGTTTGTTTGCAGAACAAGTTTAATTAGAGAAGCAGTCAGCTGCAGGCGGGAGAGTTGTTTATCGTACAAATAGTCCTGCCTTCGACGGCCAACGTTGCTTTAGATGTCGGACAATTTATCGACATAATAACTTATGTGATATTCTACTTCAATTACGTAACTTAGGTTATTTAATATCTATCTATGTATACTTCTGTCTCTGTCCATATCTATGTTATAAACTTACTTAAACTGAGGATTAAACTGAGGTTCTTATTAATTTAAGACTTCAACAAGAGTTTCAGTTTCATCAGTCTAATCTTGACTTCCTTAGGCATTCGAGGAGTTGGAAGCATTGCTGGCGCGGAACGGCATCTGCATAGCGGTGAAGGAAAAATTAGCCAAGGACTCCGGCGTCGCAACTGAGACCGCCTACGACAACATCGTGCAGAAACTGCTCACGAAGCCCAGGGCTAGAGGTATTTAAACTAAGACTAGATGTAATTATTAATAATTGCCCAGCAGTGGGCGTCATATGGCTGAATAGTAGTAGATGTAATTATTTTAAAACTAGTTTTCGCTTACAACTCCGTAAGCGTGGAGTTTAAAAAAAAAACAAAAGTAGCCAATGTGTTCTTCGAGATTATCCTCTACATCTATACCAAATTTCACCGAAATCCGTTCAGACGTTTAGCATACAAAATCTAATAAACCTCCAGGATGGTTATGGTTTGTATCTAAACTTTCGCATTTATAATATTAGTATGATAAGTCATACTTAATTACTTTAAAAAAATGCAGTCAATTTCTAAAGTCAATCAGCGTGTATAAAAGTCTAGTCAATATAGAGTGTAATTAAAATGAGACCGTGAACTATGGAGGTGTCACTTTTGTAAAGCGAAGAATTTAATTAGAGACGTCGATAAAATGATGAAGTTTTACTTACACGGCCGCCGCCGCCGCGCCGCCGCCGCTCCACAGAATAAACAAATAAAAACTCATTTACCTTCAAATAAAAAGGCAAGACCCGAGCTACTTTCCCAAATTAAATTACATTCCGCTTTTGACTAGATAATTCTGTTCTAATAAGGGAGCATCTAAAAGAAATTGCCTCTAAACAAATTCAATTTTCGACAGGAAAATTATTGTCTTATATGTATTTAGTTAAGTATAATATATGTTTAAAATTTCCAAAGCAGTATATCATTCCTTATATCTAAGACTAGCTGTTTTTCATGACTTCGCCCGCATGAAATTAAAAACATTGTCAAAATATAGCCTATGTTACTCAGTGATAATATAGCTTTTTAGAACCGTAAGAATTTTTGTAATCGGTCCAGTAGTTTTTGAGTTATCATACATAAAAACATCCAAAAATCTAAAAATACAAATTTTTCCACTTAATAATATTAGTATAAAAGTATAGATGAAACAAGTGACTGCATCAAAAACCCTAAAGTAACGCAGGGATTATACGTACATTAAGATTATACCGTATCCTATTTCCTTCCCTCCTTATAACCAACTGAAGGTACCCAGTCTTAATATCAGAAATATTTCATCTAAAATACACAGATCAGTATTTACAATATGAAGGTCTGATATCAGTGTAGAACGTTTCGCTCGGCGAAGCGATCTGATACAAATAATTCATCTAAATGTGTTCAACGCTGTGTCGCTAAATGGCAATCATTGGTTATAGACGAGGCGGCGAATTCAATTTGAGTGGGCACTTTAGCGAGAAATTGTTTCTTGTGTCACATCTGCTGCGCCACGCAGCGTTACTGCTGGCCGTGATAAGCCGCGAGACCCACGCTATATTGAAAATAATCAAAGTGACCTTTTATCCATCAATAATATCGCAATACTGAAAGTGAACTCTACTGAACATGAATGGTTCATTGATAGTTCATTACATCAAGTCTGTAACGATATTTTTACGTTCCATCAAGCTATTTTTACTCCAATTGTTTTACTGGTTCGTGTATTCAATCCAAATGAATTAAGTGATTACCAAGGAAGCAAACTTAGAGGTTAAGGGACCATTCTTTATAAACAGGGGCGATAATCTTCGGTTCGGACCAAGAAGTGGCGGGTGTGATGCGGGCAGTAGAGCGCGT
>NW_013525113.1:215560-238333 GCF_000836215.1 Papilio polytes
AAATTACCTCTCTAATGCCAAAATAAATTTTGAAATCGGCCCACTAGTTTACATACAAAAATACAAATCTTTCCTCTTTAGTATATTAGTACAGATTTGCTTTCTTTATCTAAGGGAAGCACTAAGGAAAAGGCTTCTAAAGGCGATGAAATTTGGCATAAACGCATAGCATAGTCTAGAAGAATACATAGGGTACTTACATTTGTTTTTTTTTCCACACGGACGAAGACGCGGGCGAAAGCTAATGAACCTATAAATGTTAAATGTGTTTACATATCTCCGACTTGGATTTAAGTTTTATTAAATTATGTTTTATTATAATTTTTAATAGTGTTAAACATTGATTTAATATAGGGATAAACGTATAATTCTATATTTAAATAACTTACCGCATATCAAAGCAAAATATAGTTTTAAAAAATAAAATGGTGAAACATTCTTCTAAAATGTGCGCGCACTTAAGATTTTCTTTGAAAACCCGACCGCCTCGAGATTCTGAGAGTGGCTGTGGGGTACATTAACTTTACAAGTTCATACGTCAAAATGCTTTTAAACATAATTTTTTTTTATTCTTTAGAATAATTTCTTAAAAATGAGTTTTTTTTTTATTATGTACAATTCTAGATTGCGATAAGCTTTTCAATAAAGTTGTGTTAACCTTTTCAATTATTTGTGCTCTTATTTAGGAATACAAATATGAACTTTGACTAGTAAATTGTCACTGGATTCGTATTCTATTCTTATTTATTTAATATTTTTTGCACAAATATTATTATAAGTACACTAAAACTAGTAGCTTAGTTTTAGTGTACTTATAATACAAGATTTACGCAAGAGCAACAAGTCCTGTTGTTTGTACTAGGTTCGTGTGCGGCGTGTGGGTTCGGCACAGCAGCACGCCAGTAGTGCGCGCCAGCGGTCGCGAGCTGTCCTACGTGCTGCTGACTGGCATCCTCATGTGCTATCTCGTGACCTTCGCTCTTGTCTTCCGACCTACAGACCTCCTCTGCTCCATACAAAGGTCTTTATTACCACATCAGTTCTTTTACTTAATGCTCTTAATTTATAATTTGCACAGGTATGTATTGGCGATAAATGTAGGGAGAAAATCATTAAGCATATTCACAACCAATCCTATTTAAAAAGTACTTTAACTGTCGTTTGTTTAAAATCAAAACTTAAACTAAAGCTAAATTTAATTTACTCGACGAATAATACACATTAACCGAGGAATTAGAAAGCGACAGTTTATTTGTTGTGCAGATTCGGCACGGGGTTCTGTTTCACGGTGGTGTACGCGGCGCTGCTCACCAAGACCAACAGGATATCTCGCATCTTCAACGCCGGCAAGCACTCCGCCAAGCGGCCCGCGCTCATCTCGCCCGCCGCCCAGCTCGCCATCTGCGCCGCGCTCGTCTCCGTACAAGTACTCCTCACACCACTACAATCACACCAAACACATTCAAATATATATAAATAGAAATAACTGATGCTTGCGACTTCGCTTGCGCAAAATTGAAAAATAGCTTTTAAACGGTGCAAGAATTTTTGAAATCAGTCCAGTAGTTTTTAAGTTATTTCAATATATGCAAAAATACAAAAATTCTAATCTCTCCCCTTTATAATATTACTGTAGTTAGATTAGTATAGATACAGACGAATTAAGTACCTCCTTCTTTTGGGGAGTTGGTCAAAAACATGTAGTGGCAATATAGTTGCTCTTGAGACATTATTCCCATGATCCACTAGCGATATCTATTAACAGATCCCCGAAACAAGTCAATGTAATTAATTGTATTTAAATAAATTGCCAATAGATGTCACTAAATCACATTTATTACACTGTTTGGTTTACTTTAAAACAAAAGATGGAGCTTAATATGAGTCTATAAAATGTTTTATATGTCAATACAAGGTGCCAATTTAGTGCCACCTCATGTAGGTGGCACTAAATTTGACAACTAACATAGTACCTTTCAAAGAAGTTACCGGTGAAAAATGTTGTTCCCTATGTCTAGTCTATATATTTCTTAAATTTTTTTGAATTTCAGTAACATTATAAATGCGAAGGTTTTGATGGCCAGATGTTTGTTAGTTTGTAGCCTAACCTGCTAAAATCTCGAAGAAATTTGTTATAGACGCAGAGGATAGTATACAAGAACACATAGGCTACTCACTTTTGTTTATATGAGGGCGAAAGTTAGTATTATACAGGTAGTAAAAACCAACATTTGTTACAAATTTAAGTCGTGACGAATGTTGGTATGCGTTTTTAATATAGTTAGCACAAATTGTTTATTATATTATATTATTTATTTCTTGCTATGTATAAGTGTAGAGTTTGAGTAATAATTATTTTGAACCACTTAAAAAACCTCTCTGAAACTCGATCAGAGTTCTTGATAAAATCTTTTAATTTACTTCAATATCTCGACGAAAACTAAAAAGATTTCGACAAGATTAATGAGTTATTGGAGCCGAGAGTTGCTAACTACTAAGTGAGTCGGCGTTTTTATCAGGAAAAAGGTATATTTTAAGCCGCAAAAGCTTTATTAATGAATACATCGGCAAAGGGAAGAGAAAACATTTTCCGTGTAATGATTATGTTGCGTTTGCTTTTACAGCGTTCGTACGAATTTTTTTTGATATTAAACGAGTTTCGTTTTGTCTGACTGAAGCGCTCTTTGATGTCGATTACGTACCGACTTGAGCGATACGGTAAAACAAAAGACTTCTGTACAAAATGTATAAAACGTAACCGTTCGACGCTTTTTCTCTTTATAAAGTGCTTAAGAGAAAATAAGCAGTTTTATATTCTTGCATTGCAACTTTTAAGACGACCGAGTTTTACTATCTTCAATAGTTAAATAAACTTAAATGTTTTTCCTTTCTTAGCCTGAAATCTAAATAAAATCTATTGTGAAGGTCATATCATAGTAGTTACTATATCTGTATAATGATGAATGAAAACTACGTTTATACGAAATTTCAACGAGATCCATTCAGATGTTTAGGCTACAAACATTCATCCATCCATCTAATAACAAGATTTAATGCCAATCTACCAATATTTCAAGGTTTACGAGATAGTAATGTGTTGTAGGTGTTGATTGTGGTGGTGTGGATGGTGGTGTCGCCGGCGCGCGCCATGCACCACTACCCCACGCGGGAGGACAACATGTTGGTGTGCGATTCCTACATCGACGCGTCCTACATGATCGCCTTCTCCTACCCCATCGTGCTCATCATCATCTGCACCGTGTACGCCGTCCTCACCAGAAAGATTCCGGAGGCCTTCAATGAGAGCAAACACATCGGTAAACTCTATAATGTTTAGTTATCGACCTGTTTTATTCATTTTTAATGATCATTTAAAACTTTATATTCAAGGACTTTTTTGTATATAAGAGAAATTAAAAAATACATAAAAAATCATAATGGTGAAATAGTTTATAAAAAGGTCGTGTAGTCTTTGAGTTATTGGAATACATACAAAAATGCAAATGTTTCCTCTTTATAATATTATAATATTAAAAGACATTTTTAAGTACAATTTTACTTAAAAAATCTCTTTTTGAAAAAGTCACACAATTTTTAAAAATAAATTTAAATTAAAATGTTGCCTATTCATAAAACTTCTATAAACTTTTACGTTTTCTTCGTATTGTTCCATTGTACTTTTTTGTTACTCTTAAAGACTTTTGCACAATATTCATAAACATTAGAAAAAGGCAGTCGACGGAAAATTGAAAAACTCTTTGCATTTTTGTATTAAGCCTTTTCGTTGGAAGTCGTGCTGTGTCGACTGCCTTTGACAATAGAGGAAAAAATAATTGAATTGAACAATGCATCGCATAGGAGAGGTTTTGCAATTTTTAATTTAGCTTTTTAGATTGGTCTCTCGAAATTTTGAATTTTTTAAGCTTTAATTGTATATGTAATGTTGAACTACATGTTTATAAAGTGTTTTATCTCAATGTAGATTTACTAAAAGATTGCTTTGGTGACCAATTGACAACTCTAAGTAATGAAGAATTGAGAAATATTTTAATTTAGTGCAAATTCACAGTATACATTCGATTAATCAAAAATAAAATAAAAACAAGGAGACAAACGTCCGTAATGAATAGGGAATTGATCCTGGGTCCTCGCACTAGGAACAGCCTGTATAGCGAAGACACAGCTCAGCGAATAAATATTGTACATCATTAGACGGCAACTTAGGATGTGCAAGTTTAAAAAAAAACATGTAACGTAACGATCCTATCAACTAATCGGCCAATACTTATTATTTACTCCACTATTTAAGAATATTTTGTGTCTACATATAACAGTTTCAATTTATTATTTAGGGTTCACGATGTACACGACTTGTGTGATCTGGCTGGCGTTTGTGCCGCTGTACTTCGGCACCGCGAGCCACGTCCCGCTGCGCGTCACTAGCATGGCCGTCACCATCTCCCTCAGCGCCAGCGTCACCCTCGCCTGCCTCTTCGCGCCCAAGGTACGCACTGCACTCATCATCGTCATCACCATCATCATCATCATCTTGCTCTTGTCCCACAGTGTGTGTTGCTTCATTCATCTCTATTAGCCGTCATATCTGAATCCACTCCCTTCTTAAGAATATCCTATTTCACACCATCCATATTATTAGATTAAATAGCACCGACTAAATACGCTTATTAAAAAAAAAAAACAAATCAATAGACTAGGCATAGTGAACAAAAATTTCATTGGTACTTTGAAAGTATACGTTATTTAATATGTCACCTCGTGCTGTATCGAGATGTAATAAAACTTTATCGACCGTGGTTCTGAGGATTTGTTAATAGATGGCGTTAGTGATTGTTATCTAGTTAAATCTGTTATTGATAATTTTCTCTATAGGTGTAATTATGGATTTTGTTTCAGTTGTACATCATACTAATTCGTCCGGAGAGAAACGTGCGCCAGAGCATTATGCCGGTACGGTACAGTCGGAAACCACCGCCTTCACAAAACTTTACACACACGCAATCCAAAAGTGAGTATAGATTTTAAAGCTGTATTTAAAGAATAGTAAAAAAACCCTAATTTATATTATTTTCCCACAGAACCGTCTTCAGATAAAGAAACGCAAACGGATCCGACTGACTTCAGTATAGTAACGAATGGACAAACGGTGACATTACGACGTGTTAATTTAGATAAAGATGAAACAACGAAACTAGGAAAGGAAAATACAGCAGAGAAAAAGACCAAAGATAATGGAGTAAAAGATAAAGATAAAAAGTTAGAAAAGAGACATTCCAAAGAGAAATTAAATGAAAAGAAAAATTCCAAAGAAAAGATTCAAGACAGAAGTCAAAATGTCAAAGAAGAAAAGATCGTTTCAGAAAATGTGAAACAAATAAATAATTGTGATATTACTAGAGATAAAGTTCAATCGATGAATGAAAAATCGGAATCTTTATAGCAATGGGAGTCTTCCAAATCATTAAACGATGTTGGAACAAATCGAAATAACAATAGTAATCTTAAGAAGAAAAGTTGTTCGTGCAAAATGAGAGAACGGAAACCAATCGTGGTGTAAATTTGAAACAATTTTAAAATTATCATTCGTATAGGTATACTGTACATAATAGATATAAATTTGAGAAACATTTCAATATTTAAGGAATATTGTTAAGATAGCGTTAAGTGTTTCTTTTAAAATGTCTATGTAAATACAGTGATATGGGAATTGTAAATATAAAAATGAAGACATATAGTGATTCATGAATACTTCCATATGTGCGTATTGTAAATAGTAGAGTTGATGTTATATACTTACTATTCTTAGTGCTTGATATAACCGAGGCGGGCTCTGAGCCCGGGCGGCGAGGACTCTTGATAGAATCCATTTTACTTTATAACTTAAGTCCTTGTCGCTTCAGTAGTTAATGTATCTTTCGTATTTATATTACCGTTGCACTTTAAAGTATTTTATCACAAAGACCTCTCCGCCTTTGCTCGCCTCGTGTATATTGAAGTATATAGATAAGTGCAAAGCCAATCATATAAAGATGTATAATAAAATGTTTTGATGGTTATTGAATTTTTTTTACTACCTGAACCGTTTGAGATAGATACTAAATTTGGGAATTATTTATAAGCCATGTAAGAAGGAAAACAGTGTGTACACGTAGATAGCAAAAGCTATGTTAATTAGGGTGAACCTGTGATATTTCGGGAGAGAATATGATCAAATATAAAGTAAAAGATAGAAATACATACATTTGAATAGAAAAAATCATTGTTTTAACATATTTTACGCAAGAATTTAATTTTGCGCAATAGAAGAAGTTAAATGAAATATGGCAGGTTTTTATTTAAAAATGAAAAAAGGTTTTACGTAAAGGGTCTAACGAGTTTCGGCCACCTGATATCATAATTCACAGAATAATTTGTTCCCGCGCCGCAAACACACCGACATACAATTTTGTTTAACATCGCTATAAATTAAATTTTATTAAATCACTTCAGTAAAATTCCGTTTGGAATGATTACTCTATTCAATTTTGCATTATTTTATTCGAAGATTTGACAAAATGTTAGCTACCTAAAACTGTAAAAAATCTACCTAAATCTATAAAATTATACTACAAAGCAAAACTACTGATCGATTGTTTTAATTTTAAACACAAAAATAACAAATAACATAACATTTTCTTTACAAGCTATGTTAATATACACATAGCTTGGAATACATAATCGTAGGTATCAAGGTTGCAACGCATTCACCCACTCTGTAATTACTTATGCTACGAGCTACAACGTACATGTAGTGTAGCTTTATGTAAAGAAATTAAACATATATGATTAATGCATAACTATTATGTTTTATTTCAGAAGTACGTAGGGAATTATAATTCACTGACCGTAATTTTATTGTACAAATACTGCACTTTGATACATCTCTGTTAACGGTCATATCTGAATTCACTCTCACAAGTATATGCTCTCACGTAATCCACACATACTTCGATTTTCCTCTAATTTCTAGACATCCACATTAAATCTCATCACTTTATTATAGAGGTTTACTTTAAAAAAAGAAACATCAATTCAATTAAGCTTACAACAAATTTCGGTATCTTTAAGGTCCAAAGTGGCCGCAAAGTTTTAACTTTGTTATATTTTAAACTTATTCAATTTTTGATTTGAACAAAGTTTTAATAGCTTTCCTGGATCGTTGTCAGCCCTCTTACCGAAGGTTTCTTGTTATATCTTTTTGTACTTTCGTTAATTAAATATATAGTACAACAAAAATACAAAGTTAATAATTATTCTGTAATAAACTTGTTGTTGCCCACAGAGTCGGTAATGATAGTCATTTCTGTGCGCGTAAAATAATTTGAATTTATAACATTTATTAAGAGGACAATATAAAAGGCGTTGCCATAGCAACTGATACTATATCAATCGTTTGATTTAAAATCACACTTCACATTAATATTATAAATGCGATAGCTTAAATGGATGATTTGTTACTAGTTATGTATAAAACGGGTTGATGTATCTCGATAAAATTTGACACATATGTAGAACATACTCCGGATAAACACAAAGGTAACTAGGGTTTTTGTTTTGTTTCTTTTAATTCCACATTGATGATATTATAAAAAGCTTATCCATCACAAGTAAAATTCTTTGACGTGTTTTATTTTGATTCTAGGATATTGGTGACACGTGATTTGTATGCAGTATACCAACATTTTGCAGGTAGACAAATTTATTCAATTCGCGGTCACAGAGTAGAATGTTCCATGCATATAAATAAGGTTATTCCAAATCACTGATATCGGATTTGATATCCAGATTCAATTATTGTATTAGAAATACATCTCGAAATGAAAGATGGTAGAGACTAAAAGGAAGAAAAGTACAACGACAGTATCGCGTATAAAATAGAGTAAATATCTAATCGATAAAAATGTATCTATGTTGTTACCGTAATTATGCGGTGTTAGAGCTCCGTTGCATTTCAAAATTGAATACATATATTCATGTTAAGTAACATAATCACATCTATTTTGTTTAGAGCAACATGAAGGTGTGAAAAATAAAAGAAATGTAAAAAACAACGTACATTACACATAACCAAATATATAAACATGAAAATTATAGTGTTCAGTAAGTGTATAATAGGCGGTATTCAGTATATAAGCGACCCTTATAACCCGGTCTGTCGGCTCTCCGCAAAGATATATTACCCCTGTATGCCTACATCCTGTACCTCATTTATCAGCTTTACAGATTGTCTCGCCCCAAAAAATACATTAAATACACTACCAAGTGACAAGGACATATATGTGAAACTATATTTTAGGACACTTTAATGTTTTCTACTCTCCTATAAAACGCTATGTCGTCAACCTTCGTGTTTAAAGAAGTACAGACAATATGAGAAAATTTTTACATTCCATAATTTTACGAAAAGATAAAGATGGACTGAAAAACATCCAAGCAGGAGTTATTATAGCATAAAACATCGTTAAAAATATTGCTAAACCACCGTTTCAATCCACATTCACAAGTAAGGAATAATAGAATAACACTCTGACATATATCCAATATATTTGCCGAGTAATTGGAATTATAAAAGCGAGGCGAATCATTCCATAATGCATCGCATACCAACTGTACTGAAGATAATTGACAGAACCATTCTGTGTTATTGCTAATGCACTGTTATTGCTTAAATAGGTTATGCTAAATACTAGCTTTAGGAGAGCTCTAAGCATTCCAGAATCGACTGCCAATTAGGGAATTGAATATCGAATGAACGTGACTACAAACATAGAGACAAATCACACTAATGCTAAAGCGTTTATATGTACCAATTTAATTAAATTTATGTATAATTAATATTATTGTAATTATAAAAAACATTTTTCATTCCTACTAATGTATATAGGCTTTTGAGTTTTCTTTTTTAAATAAAAAAAGCATCTTTCACCATTCTTTTGTTTCATGTCCTCGTAAGTAACGCAAAAGAGTATTGTTTCAACAACTTTCAGCAAACAAAACTTAGCTATCTAACCTAATGACTTGGACATTGTAATACGAAACTTATCGAAATTATTGTTATCATACAAGTCAGTTCAAAGATCACTGAGCGATGAATAAAGGAAATTCTTCGAGAAACTTCGAAACTGGAATTGATTGATGTTGCCGACATGGAAAGGCTCGGTAAACATTTATTATCCAGTTTGAAGTTGACCTATAAAAAACGAAATTTCTTTTTTATTTCTAGCTAATCGAGCGCGAAAAAGTTCATGCAAACAAGGTTTTATGTAGTTGTAGATTTCATCAATCAGACTTTCAGTTCCATAATAATATTAAACAATACATCAAAATAAAACATCTTAATTGTTTAAACAAAAAAATTAAGGTTCGCTACTTTCTTAGCAGAAATGTTGTTTTACATAGTTGCTTTAATAGTTTATATTTAAAAGTAAAATTCACTGACCAGTGAATCTATCCGACAGAACCTGTTGTGAATGAAGGCAATAACTCACTCCAAGCTTTATAACACTTGCCTCGTTATTTAAAAATTAGCTCCGTAAAAAATGAATGGCGGCTCTCACCGAACTTGAAACATTAACGAGCTTTCAACGGATTAAATAACATTAAAATTTGTATAAGAGTCGTTTTTGAAAACTTTAAGGTTATTTTTTATATCTTTATAATATTGTGAGTTTAACTACTAATTATTTTAAGGTTTAATAATCTGAAGTTATCAATTTAAAATCTCTATTAAACTAAACCTAATTAAAATGTGCACATACATAAGTATATAATGTAGCATACTTATGCTTTTGCATAATTGAAGACATTTAAAAGACGCTTTTATTTTTTTCTAAAAACTATGTTAACTTGTAAAATGTGTGTAATATTCCTAGCAAAGGCAAACGGTAAGTCAATAGATACGAAGTGATAAATCGCTCCAGTGTTGCGTAAACATCCCTCGATATATCTGAAGCGATATCCGATATAGTGATACAGCTCGAAAGGGTCAAAAGGGATGAACGGACGAGAAAATATGGCACCTAAAGATAAAACTTATCAAGTTATTGTTTGCGTTTGAGATTATGTACATACTTATACAGCAGCCAGCAACTTAAAAAAAAATTGAGATGAAGGAATCAAATAAAAAAAATATTTTGTACAATAATTCAGAATGTTCAATCATTTATTTAATATTAGTGTGAACTAAGATTAAGCGCAAATATTAAAAGAAAATATGTAAGTACATACAATATTACCGAATAGGAATAGGGTAGGAGTGGCGTCAAAAAGAGATAGGCCACGGTCACAAAACTCGCGACAAGCGGGTATGCGCGACGGGAGGAGCGGGGCACAGTGGACTAAACTGTCGACCTACGTAGAAATTTTCATCTGATATGCCGATGTCTCTCGATATTATGTGTCTGTGCCCACTGTGCCCCGCTCCGTCGCGCTGCCACGCTCATCGTATATGTCGTGACCGCGGCCTTATTCAAATCCCCTGACACTTTTCCTTACGTTCGTGGAACGACAAATAAGAAATATTTCCATTAATATTTGAGATATGACAAAGAATTTATGTAAGACATCGCCATTTATATATTGCTAACGTCCCGCACTGGCTTCACATGGGTAGCAAAGCATTTTTTTCATTTATCGACCACAGTAGCAGCACTTCCCGCTGCGTTACTAGTTTACAAGAAATGAAACTGCAATATGACGACAACGTAGGTAGCAACTACAGCAAGGAAGCGCGGCGGCAGAGCAGCATCTACCGGCAATGGCCCGTTTCCACTGCGCCATGACTCCCCTTCATATATCTGACAGCGCACCACACTACGTAAATCTGCAAAAAAATACACTGCTTGCTAAATTCTTCTCTTGGGGTTGGAAGCGAAAGAAAATCAGACTGGTGTGATTGGTGCACTCCTATTTTAAGCCAGAACTCCTAGCAGTAGTTATTAATTAATTACCGCAGAATAGTTTAAAGGACTTTGGTTGCCTCTTCTTCAGGCAATAATATCTTGGCATAAATCAGTAACTGTATTAGTAAATACATATTACCTAAATGCTGATCGGATGGTTTTTCTTTTATACTAATTAGGAGACAAACGAGTCCAAAGTTCTTCATTTGCAGATAAACATTCTCTGCCTCCGAACTTAAAAACGTGAGCAAAAGTATATTTTTTAACCACACGATTGGTGCCAAAATGGAGGAACTTGTCCAAACTTTAACCTAAAACATGCGAAAGACAAAATTATTATTTATTAGACATGTTATTGCCACAGACTTATAGCCGGTTTCCTAGCTACGTTTAACCATTCAGTAGTGTTTATGGTTCGATACCTTCATAAATTGCTTTTCTGAACTACGTAACTTGAGTTTTACTCCGTTGAAACTTAGATCAACCTTAAACTAATAAATTACTAGGTAATGATAAAATAAATGGCAACTTCAGAAACCCAGCATTAGATACTTACCAATAGCATAGATTGGACATTAACTAGAACTTGAAAAAATGAAGTTACAACCATAAGAAAAATCTGAAAGAAAAGTGAGTATTTAATATTTTAATTAAATTTAAATCAAATTTCGGTATTCAGCATAGCCGATACTTACCGTATATTTATACACTTGACAGTAGATTTGAAGAATCTCAATAAGTTGATTGTAATCTCGTATTACAGTTTTCAAAGGAGAATTATCCATTTCAATTTGAGCTCTATCATATTTCTGACAGAGACAGTGTAATTCTGAAACCCATGTCTCTATACATTTTCCTAACAAATTTATCATACGCATGCAGATGATAGCATTGCAATCGAATGAAACGTAAATAAATTGGGTGAACATTTTTAAAATAGATATCCCATTACTGTCATCCAATCTGAATACGAAATGAATTATGTTGAATGTAATAATAAACACAACGTATACCCAACTAAGTTTAGTAACATTTCTTCTGTCAATCTTAGAAAACTTAAAGCGTTTCAGTATTCTTTGTAGCGTTATAATTAATAATGCATAGTTATTACTTTTTGCTGTCGTTATTATCGTGTTTAAGAGAAAAGCTGTCGTTAATGGTACACTGTACGTAATGATGGTGGCTGCCAGAAGTCCACTAGAATTACTCCAGTAATCTATCAAGTAGTATAACCAGGCGGCTAATACGCCAGTTCCAAGCAAACATACGAACGCATTAAACTTGCGACTGTTGGATGTGATTAGACCGTAACGTATGGAGTACTTAGGTGCAAGAGTCAAGCATTGCGCCACGTATAGCGGTAACAGAATCGTCTTCACTTCAGTCTCCAAAAAATTGTCCAACACAAAATCTGTATTGTGCTGTGCTGAAGATTTATTCGATCTAACAACCTTACTTTTTAACATCTTTGCTGACATAAACAGACACGATGATCCCATATAGAAAATAGTAATATTGATTCGTGCTTTTAATGAAAGTACATTTCTTTGCTTTTAATATAATGAGGTAGCGATATTAATGGATTATTTTACAATCACCAGTTGTCCGACTTAATTATGTTAATTTTGAATTCAATTCTTTTTAATGAAAAAAACCCTAGACTTACGACACGCTATAGGCTAAACATTTTTATATATTCAATCTAGGGATGGATAACCCGGAAAAAATTGTCGTGCGAGAAAGGGACAAAAACTTCTAGCAAAAAAGAAGCAAGATTATTATTGTAAAAGTAGTTGTTATCTAAAGGCCTTCGTCGTCATTTAAGCATTTGTATTTTGACGTTTGCAAACGAGGGTTTTACAGAATGTAAGCAGAAACAGCTGTAGTTATCCTTATGGATGTCGGCAGAGATAAACAAATAAACCATTCGGATGTCACAGGTGTTGTATCTGCTGGAACTGCTAGTTGTGGACACTCTTATCGTTAGAGGTCAAGGTCCACTTTGTATCGATACGATGCTCTAATGCTTGTTAAATAACATCACAGATAATGTAATACTATGGTAATATAAAAAGTTTTTAATTCTAAGAAATTAAATGGTGAAACCATTACATGATATTAGTATTCTCCTAAATAATTACTTTCATTGTACATTTGTTCCAATGTGTGTGTTTTGGCGTAAAAATTGTTAATTTAGATAATTGTAAATATCATTCTCATTACTTAAAAAGTAATGTAGAGTTTCATTAAAATCATTACATGAAGCAATACAATTATTACTTTCATGTTGGATGTCGTGTTTGTTTATGATGTTAAAGATGGTCTGGAGAAGCAAACGTCTCCAGAAGTCGAACCAAGCTTCGATAAAGCATAACATAGATTTTGTATTGGACAATTTTTTGGAGGCTGAAGTGAAGACAATTCTGTTACCGCTGTATGTAGCGCAATGGCTGACCTTTGCGCCTAAGTATTCAATACGTTACGACCTGATTACATCCAACAGTCACAAGTTTAATGTGTTCGTCTGTCTGTGCTCTATGGGAATCGTTTTATTGTGGTTATATAGTGTATTTGATCATGTTGCCCAATTTCGAGGTATATTTGCTGCAACTAGCTATTTGTACATTATATTATTAATCGTGAAAATAATGTTTAATTCCACAATAACAATGTCGAAGAGTAATACGAATGCGAGTCTAATAGTGTTGATCCGAAGAATACAGAAAACATTCAAGTTTGTGCATTTAAAAAAAAGAGGTATCTCAGTAGTTAATTGGGCATACGTAACAGGTATTATGGCTTTTAATCTTATACATTTCACAATCAGAGTGATAGAAGCGCCTAATGCTGTAACTAGAATATTCTTCACGCATTTAATTTACCTTTCTATTGACTGCAACATTATTATCGCAATTCGTATGATACATTGGTTGGGCAAACTAATGAAGACGTGGATCTCTGAGTTGGAGTGTTTTTGTCTCACATTATCTTTTGAAAATGATGAGACAGATAATAATAGAATTAAAAATTGTCGTACAAAGGACGTAATATCAGCCTACGATGAACTAATTGATGCACTTGGAATTTGCGCCAAAATTTTTAGAGTACCGGTAATTTAATTTAATTTTATTAACTTGAAAAAATTGGGTTGCCGCTATAAATGATAAATTTGCTATTTCAGATATTTCTTATTGTGGTAATGTCGTTTTTTCAAGTAATGTTTAATGTCCAATACATAATTTCGGTGAGTAACTCTAAAATCATATTCTTATCTATGAGACGACAATTATTTTTATAAATGTTTTTTGATTTTCAGATAAAAATTTGGCAAACAACTATGTTTGTGTCACAAATTCTTTGGATGAAAAATTTCATATTAATTATTTTATTGAGCATGGAGTGTGAAAAAGTTTTATTAGAATTGAAGAATGCTCAAGTCACCTGTCTCGTTCTGAGTTCAACTGAAAGAATAGGTCTGTTATAGTACTCCTAAGTATGTAAACTTGTAAAGTGCCTGGGATTGCGGCCGACATTTCGCCAATGATGTCAGATTCCCCCAATCAAAAAAACTATGATATTCTACACATAGATCCATGTATAGTTGTAGAGTATAGACTATGAAATAGTACCGAGAAGCTCATTATAAAAATACTTTATAAAAATACCTAATGTTGACAATTTGCAATATTTGTAGATTTATCGTGTTTGTTGCACCGTCAGCGTTATCAAATAGAAGTATGTTGCGAGGGCGGGCCGCTACCACTGAATGCCGCACTGCCGCTGCAATTCCTCTCCGTGGTCGCCACCTACACTATCGTCATACTGCAGTTCCACTTCTTGTGAAATGTCAACTAGTGTTGTGATACCACTATACACCACCATACAACAAGATTTTCACGACATTTATCACTTTGTATTAAAACTTTAATATATGTAGGTTTTATGATTTGTGTAATAAAACGTATTTGGGTTGATCATTTTCTTACCATCCACAATTCCCTATGAGATTTACATAAATTAGATTGTATTTTAAATTTTTCATCAGAAAAGGTCGACTTATGAACTTATGAAATTTTGACCGAAACTTTGCTGAAACTAAAAGTATGTTATCAAAACTAATAGGTTATTGTTAACTGTCAACATTTAAATAAATAGTAAGTAAAGTAGTTTTTCATTAAGTTTTGATTTTGACGGCAGATAGATTAACCTGAAGGACGAAATCTGACGCTGCGACCATACGGGAGTAGCATAAGGACGGGGAAACGATGAGTTTTTGATAACACTAATAAAACTTTTTACAAATAGAATTATCAACGAACTCAATACAGTAGCTGCTAACATGGAATAAAGGGGAAGGGGAAGAGAATACGTCGACAGGTTTATGAATATTAACCTATCCCCTCTTGGTACAAAATAAAAACATGCTCAGTATGTGTAAGTTTTTTTATTTTTTCTCACTGATGCCTGTGAGTTGCAGCAAATACGAAAAAAAACACCAAGTGTAGCCCTTTTTACAACACAAACAAGTGAGTTTACAAGTTACAATATGAGTTCCAGTATCTCCATTTTGTATACATGATAATTTTGTGATGAATATTCGTGAGTTAGCCACACGTAACATAAAAGTTAATAGTTCAGAGAAAGTGGAACTGCAAAATGACGATAGTATAGGTGGCGAGTACGGCAACGAAGCGCGGAGGCAGCGCAGCGTCGACGGTGAAGAGGCGCGCCGCATTAAGCCAACCTGCCCTCGCCAACGAACCCTGTTGGCGCAGCATGCGATACGGCTCTGAACATACATAAAATAAAATGTTAAAATAGACCTTAAAAAAGCATAGAATATCCTATTAGTATATTCACAGTAACATTTTACAAATGACGAAGAAATTACAAATCGACTAAACAGATTTTATGATGAGACGTTATTGTTCTGCTGTTTTCTAACACAAACTAACCTGTGGATTTCTCCGTTGCACTCAGTACGATGCAGGCGGCTTCAGCGTTTTTTAATTTCAAAGAAATATTTTCACACTCCATACATAACAATGTCAGTAACGTAATATTTTTGATCCAAAGCGTCTGTGATATGTACATAGTTTTGGACCAGAATGGTAACTAAAAGTCAAAAACAAATTATTAATCTATGATTTTAATTACTACCAAACACTTCACAGACACATACTCTTGTCGCTGTCTTGTCAAAAGGGAAAGAAAGGGATAGCAATAAAGTTTCTAGAGAGAGAACGTCTACCTTTGCAGCTATCGTGAGATGAATTGTAACGTTGCTAGACGACTGTCAATTATTTCATGAACTAATTCTTAATTTTGTTTCGTTTCTGATTACGAGCATATAACTTCTTGCGAAACTTACCAAAATAACGTATTGAACATTAAAAAAAACTTGGAAGAATGACGTGACCACCATAAGCAAAATCTGCAATAAAAAAAATCATAAATTAATTATAACACAATTATTTTGCAGTAAAATAAATAAGACCATAATCACCGACAGTCCGTAGGCTTTGTTGCATATGTCCAGCGCTTCAATAATTTTATGATAAGCCGTAACTAGTTTTTTTAAACCAGGCTCCATATTATTCACATAATCTGATCCTCTGTTATCTAAAGAAATTGGATAACAGATACTTTCCAATTCTGAGATCCAAGTCTCTACATATTTTCCCAGCAAATATATTGTACGAATTCCGATTATTAAATTACAATCATTGGAAATATACATTAAATGAGCACAAACTATCCTTAAAAGAGCATTAGGCACTTCTATCGATCTGAATGTACAATGTAAAATGTTGAAAGCAATAACAGCTATAAAATAAATCCAATTAACTATGGTTATATTTTCGGGATTAAACTTGAGATATTCGAAACCTTTATGTATTCTTTGAATCAATGTAATTAAGTATGCATTCGTATTACTTCTAGATGTAGTAACTGTTGAATTAAAAATAAACATAGAAGTTAATGATATGCCATAAGCAAAGAGAGTTGTTGAAAGTAATCCGCCAGATTTGAAGATAACATCGGACGCAAAATAAAACCAAGTCGCAGCGATTACAATAGCGAATAAAGAGACAATTGCATAGAAATGGGAACTGTTGGACGTGATAAGACCGTAACGTATGGAGTACTTTGGTGCCAGTGACAGACATTGCGCCACGTACAACGGCCAGAGAACTTCCTTCATTTCTGCCTCCATAAAGTTGTCGAACACAAAATCTGTATTATGTTTTATCAAAGTTTTGTTAGACTTCCTGATGTGAAATTTACTCCTTAACATTTTCGTGTATATACAACCGCTTAGCATCGGATATAATGAAACTACTAACTCTATTGTCATATATCGCTACGCTTTTAATAAAACAATATTTGATTGCTTTTACATTAATGAGGTTGACTAACTATAGATGCTCTAGTTGGATTAAAAAACATGCATAAATTAAATTGAAATAAACATTGCGTCGGATAAAAAACTGATATATGTTATACTTTTAAATATGTACATACTTAAAGTATGAAGCATGTAAAGGTAGCCAGTATTAAATAAGAAAAAAATTAAATCGGGTATAATGTATTTTACCGAGAACAACATTTTTGTAAATACCTAACCATATACTCTGATAATCCTGTGCCCTACAGTGAAATTCGTAATATCTTTACATGTTACTTTCATGTAACTGAGAAGGAGTACAATACTCGGCGCTATTCTTGCAAATAAAAAATTTTCAAGTAAAGGTCGATTTCAATTATTTTCAATACATTCTTATCGCATTTAGAATCTAAAAGCACTTCATAACTAAACACGAGAACTATCCATAGAATGTATTATTTCAAATTCTAATCAATAACATAATAGTCAGTTTGATCGAAAACACAGTTTCAAGAGGGTTCTTGTTTATACCTCATTTGACATGATTCAAATGAAATTACCCAAACTTCTAAGAAACAAAAATAAAATATTAAGACATCGAAATGCTGATTTTGTGCTAGATAATTTTTTAGTGACTGGGTTTCGTGAGATAATGTTACCTTTGCACATATTGCAATGTCTGACGTTGGCCCCGAAGTACTCCATATACTACAACTTGCTTACTTCCAACAGCCGTCGCACTAACATGTTCATAGTCGCCACCGCGCTCATAATCTCTCTCAAATATAGCTATGAAGCCGTTGTTTTTATGAACATCGTCAAAGACAATTTTAACCCAACATATTTGTTACTTGTCTACATCCAGCTATGGTCTTTCTTTGCAACTTTTGTTGTCAACTCTTTGCTAACAGTTTTGCGAAGTGAAACTAACGCACATCTAATAATAAAACTACAAAGAATATATTCCTCTTACAAATTTGTCCAAATCGAAGAAAAACACACGAAGATTATTAATTGGATTTTATTTTTTTGTATAATAGTATACCATGTAACAACGTACATATTGCGGAGGCAGATATCCAATGACCCGATTGTTTACGCCGTATTAAATCAAGTATTCGTGCTGGTATCGGACTGCAATAACATTTATATAGCACGTGTATTGATTATATTCAAGAACGCAATATTATCGTGGATTAGGGAATATCAACAAATATTAAATACGACCATAACCGAAGCTGATGACATACGATCAAATATATCAAAGCTCGAGCGCACGTACAATGAACTGATTGAAGTTTTAAGAATGTTTCAATCAGTCTTTGGAATACCGGTAATTGTATAAATCAGTCAAAATGCCATTGATTATAGTATTTTGTCGTCAATCTCTTTTTTCACTGTTCTCCAGATCGCGTGCTTCGTGGTCACCACATTCATACAGGCCTTGGCTAATGTACAAACTATCATTGAGGTAAGAACACCATTGTGGGAACACAAAAACTAGTGATTGAAGTAATCATGTAAACAAGTTACAGTACTTGCTACACCTACGCAGAAAAGAAGAATAAAGTAAATATAGATTCAGAGCTAATGAGAGATGGATGTATTCTGACATTGAGTATACGAAGCTGACTTGCTGCCTATCCTTCTTACTTTGATGCCGTGCCTGGAGTTCTGCTACTGCAACGGCTATTATAAAAATAGCTTACGATCTTTACTTTTTATTTTATTTTAACAATAACGACTTCGTAATACAACCCAATATGTACAGCTTTTGTATATTTTAGGAGCCATCTTGGAACTTTCATTTTATATTTGCACTGACGTGGACAATAAGGAACATTTTGTTGCTGATAGTGATAAGCATGGAGTGCGAGGACATTTACATGTCGATGAAGAACATCCAGTCCACTCGTATGGTGGCGAGAATGGAGTATGAGAATTCCGGTAATATTAATTCGTAAAGTCCAAATTGACATAGTTAATTGTTCCTTCATGCCCGAGTGAAAATAATAATAGTTTTACGCAAGCTACTAACCATATTGCTATGAATACATTAACTAGTGGTGAGAATGAGATCTAACAATTATGAATTAACTAGCTATCGTCCGCCGCATCCATCCGCGTCTAATTCAAAAACGAATTGTAGCTTATATGTTCTTCCAGACTATCCTTTACGTTTATACCAAATTTCATCGAAATCCGTTCACCAGTTGAGCCTACAAATTTTAACATCCATCTAAACTATTGTAAGTTAAGTTGAGTGTTATAAAACTGTTGATGGTAGAGGATTTATTACGTTCCACGTGTAGTACGTATTGAAGGCGCGTGGAACGTGGGTGGCGCATACGGCGAGCTAACCGCCGACGCCACGCTGACTGCCTGCGACATGCTGACTGTAGACGCAACGCTACCAACGCGCCTGTTGGCCACCATCGCCACATATGCTGTCGTACTGCTGCAGATTAAATTTCTTTCATAGCTTAAGATAGTGGTTAAATATTTTTTGTTGTTGTATTGACCAGATGTGTGTCTGGGTGGATTTTAAATTTAATCTTTTTAGTTAGTTAATATTGCACGTCTTTTATCTGCTAAGACGAATGTTGGCAATTTGTGTGTAATATTCTCACATTCTCATTTGGCTCTCACTCCTCGTAAAACATGATCTTTCTTGTAACTGGTTAAATTAAACTATCTGTGTCAAATACTGCATTTTATTTAAACCCATATTCCTACATCTAAAATGTCTCTTCTTCTTAATATTTACGAAAACGTATTTTCATATTTGAAATTCAATTATATCAAGTATTCAAATGAGGAATCAATTGTAATTATTAAATTCTTTATTCAAACATTTTACTTTGTCTTTACACAAAACTCAAGTGTGATGACTCAAATATTATTAACGATGTTATTAATTTAAGAAAAGAAATTACATCGTAATTAATACAAACACAGAAATATGGATGAAGCTAAAATAGCGTGTTAAAAAAAAAACAAAAACAAATTACGAAAGGAATTTAATCTGCAGTAATACGACAGCGTAAGCGGCGATGGTAGCCAAGAGGCACGCCGGCAGCGCGGCGTCGACAGCCAGCATGGCGCCGGCTGTCAGCACGCCGTAATCAGGCAACACGCCGCCAAACGCACCCTTTGTACTTTCTACGCTATCGACACGCGCACCATCTGCAATGCAAGAGTCCCCTACTATTAACAGTTCTATTTCGTAACGATGTGCTTTATCTTGCAAAAGGCAACACTATGAAGTAATTTTTACCGGAAGTTGCATACGCCATTCTCGACATAACATAAGTAACCTGGAGGTTTTTCAACGACGTGTAAATTTTTTCACACTCCAAGCTTATCATGATGGTCAACAAAATGTTCCTCATGTGCCATGTCAGTGCTAGAATGAAATTAAAGTCCCAAGTAGGCTCCTAAAAACATAAACAGATACTAGATAACTCAGCTGCATACGCCGTGACGTCACGGATGATATGCCCCAACACAACCTTTTATATAAAAATCCGTTCTTACCTCAAGAAGAGTTTGTACATTAGACATTGCCTGTGTGAATGTAGTGACCACGAAGCACGCGATCTGGATAACAGTGGGAACAGATTGTGACGTCAAAATACTCTTATCAATAGTATTGTGACTCATTTATACAATTACCGGTAATCCAAAGACTGATTGTAACATTTTTAAAACTTCAATTAGTTCATCGTATGTGCTCTCAAGCTTTGATATGCTTGATCGTATATCATCTGCTTCGGTTATGGACGTAGTCAATGTTTGATATTCGCTAATCCACGATAATATCGCATTTTTAAACAAAGTCAATACACGTGCCATGTAAATGTTACTGCAATCAATGGACAGCACAAATACATGAGTTAAAATTGTAAAACTAAGTGAGTCGTTGAAAATTGTCATACGGATTATGAAAATGACAATGTGGTACAAAATAATGCTAAATAGTAAAATCCAATTAATAATCATAGTGTGTTTTACTTCCATTTTAATTTTGCAAGAGCAATATATTCTTTGTAGTTGTATTATTAGACGTGCGTTAGTTTCACTTCGCAAAACTGTTAGCAAAGAGTTAACAATAAACACTGCAAAGAAAGACCCAAGCTGGAGGCAGACAAGGGACAAGTATATTGCGTTTAAGTTGACTTTGATGATGTTCATAAACATAGCAATATCATAGCTATATTTGAGAGAGATTATGATCGCGTTGGCGACTATGAACATGTTAGTGCGACGGCTGTTGGAAGTGAGCAAGTTGTAGTATATGAAGTACTTCGGGGCCAACGTCAAACATTGCAATATGTACAATGGTAATATTTTCTTACGAAACTCTGGTTCTAAAAAGTTATCTAACAAGAAATCGGAGTTATAATTACGTAGCAGTGCATTATTTCTTAAATTAAATTTAGGTGTTCTTATTTTAATCATTTTGTATACTAAAACCACAACTGCCTTGGACACAATGCAAACTGAAATACAATGTTATAAAAAGTAGTGTATGTACATTAACCGTGTTTCTCCTGTATTGCCTTTTGTAATAATATTTTAAGTGCTTTTCGATACGACTGGCGATAAAAAATCCATTGACAATTATTAAAATTATCGTAGTTGATTTACAAATATAAAGCTAAATTAATCAAATCCTACTGGTTTTAGAACATTTTTATAATCTTAGTAACATAATTGCAAAAGTTTACATAGATGGATGGATGTTTGGTAATGATTACCGCGTAAACGACTCAACGTATCTCGTTGAAATTTGACATAGATGTAGAACTAAGTTTAGAAGAACAGATAGGCTATTTTTCTTTTTTTATATCCATGCGATAGCTAATAATATCAAACGAGTTAGAAGAACATGTTTATTCAAATAGCACAAAATCGTGAATTTAGGTATAGTACTTAAGAACAAAAGGTAAAGTAATTGTTTTTAGGATCATAATATATTTCTGAAGCTAAACAAAACACCTAAAAATGAAAGATTTGGTTTCTTGCTTAATTCAGCGTTTCATTTATGCACGAATAACAAAACTTATGCATATTTCCTAACCTGTAACGTTACAATTAAATGTGAACGTAGACATTTTATTAAATAATTGTGTAAACACTACACCAAAAAAATAATAATAAAAAATGTTTTATTATTTTTTTTTATTTATTTATTTACACAATAAAATATTTTAATAGCAACCTACAACCGATCAAGTGACAAATGATGATAAAATTATTTTAACTATCACAAATTGAACTCTGCACATAGCTGTACCTAAAATTTCCAAACGACACTCGACAATTAGCAAAAGAGATACTATAATGTGTGAGGTTAGTTCACAGGAAGTAAAACTGCAGAATGACAATGGTGTAAGTGGCGAGCACGGCCAGCAAGCTCGGCGG
>NW_013525113.1:238388-242933 GCF_000836215.1 Papilio polytes
CAGCCGCGACACTTCTGCATGACATACAACTGTACACCTTACGGCCAGAATACATAGCGTCTTAAATAATACGGCCACGATTAAACTCCAAATTCCTTTCAATTTTGATGCACATCAGCACTTACGAAGCGAAGTATTTGATTTCGTATCAATATTTGGCCGTTAGTCCTATCCTAATCGCAGCGAATAATACGATATTCCGAGCAATAAAGTTTGAAATTTATTAATATAAAAAGTGTCAAAATATATCACACTTCGAAAATAATAATTTACCTATAGTTGTCTCGCTCGCACACAACACGGTGCATGCCACTTTAGCGTTTTTTAATTGTAATCGAATATTCTCACTCTTCATACATAACAAGCACAGCAGTGTTAGATTTTTTATCCAAATAATCTGACTTACATACAACGTTTTCGTCCAAACTGTCACCTAAAATAAAAAAACAAATCTTATCAAATATTAATTTAAAAGTAACGTATACGATGGGTACTATATTGATGGGGATAACGCCTCCTACAAAATCGAGAATATATTTGTCAATGTCATCAAAAAAAAAATGTATAACTTACAAAAATAGCGGCTTGGACATTAACAAAAACTTGAAAAAACGACGTTAACACTGCAAAGAAAATCTGAAAACAGAAAAAAATATGAAATTTACAGTTAACAATAATTATTAATGCGGCCAACTGAATTCGCTGAAATAGTAAAACGACCGGTACCCATAGGCATCCTTAAAAGATAGAGTTCCTACCCTATCCGTCTCTACCTCTATCAAACCATCTCTTACTTCTCCTTACCATCTTTTCCTTACGAGAATAGGGTAGAGAGGACAAATTGGTATGGCTCACACTCATAGGACATAACGTGAAATTGCTTCCACTTCACGCCTTTTGTCTGGTTAGTCGTGGTATTGAACCGGAGTAGCCGACCTGTTCGTGCAACAGATGACCTTGGACACAAGATATCTAAAAAGAACTATACACTCATAAATAGATAATTACCGGAGCTCTGAAAAGTTTATTACAGACTTCGAGCGCTTCAATCAGTTCATCGTAGGCTATAATTTGTTTGTTTAAATGTTCTTTTCTTTCAATGTCACAGATATTAGCAGAACAAAAACACCTTAATTCAGAGATCCAAGTCTCTATAAGTTTTCCCAATAAATGTATTGTACAAATTATGATAATGCTGTTACTATCGATGGACAAGTAAATTAGATGCGTGAGAAATTTTGAAACAAATGACGCATTTGATTCTATTATTCTACCCGTAAAATGTGCAATGTTGTAAGCAGTTCCTATTATCAAAAATAACCAATTCACTATAGCAATGGTTTTATTGTCTAATTTAACAAACTTGAACCGTTTATTTATTCTTTGTGTCAATATAATGAAGTATGCGTTCAAATTACTTTGTGCTGTTGTAATAAAGGAATTGTTAATTATGGTTGTGACTAAAGAAAAACCGTATAAAACAATAGATAAGGCGTAAATTCCCACAGCTTCGGACAAATAGTTTAGAACACTGGGTAACCAAGCGCTAGCAATACCAACAGCAACCAAACAGACAAATATATTAAACTTGTGACTGTTGGATGTAATAATACCATAACGTATAGAGTATTTAGGAGCCAGAGACAAACATTGCATCACATAAAGTGGAAATAGAATTTTCTTCATTTCAACATCAACAAAATTGTCTAAAACGAAATCTGTATTGTGTTTAACTGGAACTCTTTTCGATTTCTCGATACAAAATTTATTTCTCAACATCTTCAAAACACAACTTTAGTATTTGAAACGTTAAGGCACAAGTATCATATTTTAATAAACACCAGTACTTTTAATAAAGCTACATTTGATTGCTTTTAATATAATGATGTTGAATGACGCAATGTTTTAATGGATTACTTAATAGAAAACCGATATTATATATTGTATTTCGAGTATCAATATAATGGTCGCCATAAATGCACACAGACCTTTTGTAGGGGAATATGCTTACATTAAAGTCCACTAGTAAATCTAAATTGTAGAGCGTTGTCTCTGTCGCACACAGGCACTGGACAATGAGATAATAGTGCAGACTGAATTGCATTTTGTAATGTGCTGTTAGTTTCAGAAATAAATCTAAATGTTAGATATCAAATAAAAATACTGTACATTTAATATTAATAGTAATGTAATGGATTAGTAAATTAGTAAAAAGAACGCTAACGGCAAGTTCTTGTTGCAATTTTATACCACACTCATACCTTATGGTAGGATGCGCGGCGGACAGGTGACGCGCGGCAAGTTTATTGGTTAGTCGCGGCCGCGGCATTCGGTTGCTAAATACCATCGCGCGCCAAAGAAATAAGAAATGGTCTTACATTGACAAGATAAAAAATTATTTAAGATGTATACTTACAATGCTTCATGAAGAGAGGCTTAATGAAGGGCGTTACAGAACTTTAATTTTTATTTACTGTGTTTGTAAGTTCGTACTTATTTCGCTTTAACTTTGTCGTTGTTATTTATATTTCATGATATTCTTTCTAATATTTATTTTAATAATAATGTATTAAGTAAAGTTTATAATAAATAAATAAAATAATACAAAAGCGAAACGCCTAGTGTTTTCTTGCGTGAGTGTATCGATGCGCAAACGCTTTCTTCCAGCGTTATTTTTACATGACGTGCCCGATATCATTTGTTTCCTACGTGTACAAAATCTTGTCATAGCGCCATCTATTAGGGTGGAACCAAAGCGACACCAACATCAATTAAAAAAGCGCCATCTATTAGGGCAGATCGAAAACGATGACAACATGAATTGAAACGATAAATCTGCCACAGTGCCATCTATTAGAGCAGAGCGACACCAACATCAATTAAAATGAAAACTCTGTAACAGCGCCATCTATTAGGACGGACGGAAAACGACGCAAACATCAATTAAAATTAAAAGTCGGTCACAGCGCCATCTATTAGGACAGACGGAAAACGACGCAAACATCAATTAAAATTAAAAGTCGGTCACAGCGCCATCTATTAGGACAAACGAAAACGACACAAACATCCATTAAAATTATAAGTCTGTCACAGCGTCATCTATTAGGGCAGAGCGAAAACGACGCCATCAATTAAAATGATAAATCTGTCACAGCGTCATCTATTGGAGCGGAGTAAAAACGACGCCACCATCAATAAAAAATACGTCCAAATAATTGTTTTGCTATAAAATATCTATGTACTACAATTTAAAAGTTTGATAAAATACTGTCGATTACAATATTAATTCTAGGAGGAGGCTTTCAATATTTACCTTCATATTGTTACATAAAGGTCGAGGGTGAGTTTTTATATATGTATATGTAAAAACATCTTAAAAACCTAAAATACTTGCAAGAAATAAAAGAACATAATATACTATTAACTTATTTATTCAATGTAACACTAAGGACAGTTTCTGAGACATGTTCCGTTTTGTGAGAAACAGCTATCGAAGTCTTCCGGGCGCTGCACCTGAACGAAATATTAAAATTTAATATATGTATAGAAATTAAGTACATAATATAAAAATTCTCCTCGCACCAAAGACTACAATTTTCTAAAATAAGTTTAAGTGATCTTAAGCAAAATGCTCTGCTACATTTTTTGCTAGATACGTCAGAAGATTCAATAGTATAATAATTCAAATGTTCATATATTTACTACTAGCTGTGGCTCGCGGCTTCGCCTGCGTGAATTTAAAAATATAGCCTGATCACGTATCTATTTAATCGTGCAAGATTTGAAATCGGCCCAGTAGTTTTTAGTTATTTCCTCGTTTTAATATTATTATAGATAGTTTTTTATGTTAAAATATAAACTTACTTCATATGTGATATGTTTATGTGTTTCACATCGCAGGACGATTTTATTTCCCAAAGCATTTTGAGCTTTTAATTTATCGCCAATCGAAGCCCAAATTGAACTTTTAGACCGAAGTACGTCCATGTTGCCGAAAATGTAAAAACCTGAAAAAGGCAATTTTAAATCTCTTGGATAAATTGGTATTTGTTAACAAAGTGGCAAACGTTATGGAGCTAAAAATAAGAATGTACATAATTTAGACTAGCTGTTGCTCGCGTTATCGTCCAAGAAAAACATAGCCTATATTACTTTCTAATAATGAAAGAATTTTTGAAATCTGCCCAGTAGTTTTGGAGTTATTTCAATATATACAGAAATACAAATCTTACCTCTTTATAAGAGTATAGATACATAGATGGATGTTTGTTTTAACAAACTCTGTAGCCTAAACTGTTAAAAGGATCTTGATAAAATTTGTCACAGACAGAGGACAGTATGGAACGAACCCATATTTATTTTATGCACAAAATTACAAAAAATATAATTGAAATGAGCAACAAGATTTATTTTACTTTTTTTTTAATTCCACGCGAACGAATTCTATGGAGAAAGCTTTTTATAATGAGCTGACCTTCTCTGGCTCTGGACATGGCGACGCAGAGGCGCGTGCGGTGCGCCAGGAAGCCGATGTCTGCTCGGCGG
>NW_013525113.1:243036-244225 GCF_000836215.1 Papilio polytes
ATCGGAGAAGACACTTTTGGAACAAAATTATATTAAATTTTTTTCGCTAAAATTACCATCTACACTATCTAAAAGAGGAAAGGTTTGCATTTTTGTATGTATTGAAATCGATCGATTTCAAAAATTCTTACATCATTAGAAAGCTACGTTATGCCGAGTAATATAGTCTTTATTTTTAAATTTCACGTGGTCAAAGTCACGAGCAACAGCTATATATTAAAAAGCGGAAAGATTCGGATTTTTAAGATAAGTATTTTTGAAATAACTCAAATACTACTGGTCCGATTTCTAAAGCTATGTTATCACTGAGTAGCATAAGCTATATTATGTAACTTCACGCACAAATTCGCAACAGCTAGTAAAAAATAAAATATTTCGAATAATAAGTATTTTAGAGAATAAACAATAACCCCACCTGTCGTATAAGTGTGGCCTGCGCGGAGTACATGGTGAGCACGGTGATGTCATCAGCGGAGTAGCCCACTTTCCTCAGGTAATTCGCCAGAGACACACACCACAGCGCCTCGTAACTGTTGCTGTAGCTGCAACTGTCTTCTACACCCTGAAAAAACAAATTAAAAGTGGCATTAGCAAGGGATGGGACGAGGTAGGGGAAATATTTCTTCCTTTTTTCTGTTATAAGTTCTTAAGGACTTTTATCTAGACAAAAGAAAAATCACTTTCTATTATTATTTTTACACCCACAAAACCGCAAAATCTTCACGGGAAAAATATATTTGTTACTTATACTAGTCTTTTTTCGCGACTTCATCCGCGTAAAGTTAAGAAATTAAAGTTACTCACTGATAATGTAGCTTTTTAAGGGTAGTAGAAATTTGGTAATCAATCCAGTTGTTTTTGAATTATTCCAAAACATACAAAAATACAAATGTTCATATTAATATATATAAATAGATAACTGTTACAAATACCTCTGAATCTTCATACACATTATGGGTGTAGAAGTAGAGGTCATCCTTCATCCCTCTAACGTCAGGGTAATTGTAGACGGAGGGGTGTGTGTGCAGCGTGTGGTACACAGCGGGCACCAGCAGCTGCGCGACATGTGCGCGCGCGCGGCGCTGCGTGCGCAGGACGCGCGCGTGCTGGCAGTTACGTACCATACGTTCGAACAAGGAAACCTCTAAGTTGTAGTATTTCGCTAGTCTATAATGCGCGGCGGACGGAC
>NW_013525113.1:244231-278665 GCF_000836215.1 Papilio polytes
CTAACAAACTTTAGTGTGGGATTGTCTAATGAAATGATATCACAAATATAATAGCTGTCAAATAACTAATTAAAATTTGAGAGTAAAGTGATGAGGTCGGAGGACTGCAGAGAAAATAAAAATACCTCCAAACTATCCTCTACATTTATATCCAATTTCATGAATATCCGTTCAGCAGTTTAGGCTACAAATTCTAACTTCCATTTAAACTTTCGTATTTTTAATATTAGCTAGATAAAATATAAAAAATGAAGCTACCAATAAGTATGAGATGTTGGCAGTGGCGAGTGAGCGCGGCCACGATGTGCGTCTCCAGCACCTCCGCCGCCTCCTCCACCAGCACTGCCATTGATACAATCATATATAAAACAAAAACTATTAGCACATACGAATTTTCTTGTTACTGACGTAAATTCCATTTTATTTAAATACCAACTGTTGCTCGCGACTCCGTCCGCATGGAATAAAATGAAACAAGTAAACAGCCTATGTGTTCTTCGAGACTATCCTCTACATCTATGACAAATATCATCGAGACCTCATCAGCAGTTCAGACTACTCTAACAAACATCCATCCATCTTATTTTCCGCATTTATAATATTAGTAAGAAATAAGATATATGACGTCATCATATGCGTCATTAACATCTTAAATACACAATTTAAAAGGCTTTACAAGCTTTTACAAGTAATTTAGTGTTAAGAAAACCAGTACTGCGCCGGATTGGCGCAACACTAGAACATTGGCAGACACGTCCCGTCCCTATGACAGCTGTCAATGTCATTCTGACGTACTAGCGACATTCTGGCGGGAGACAATGGTCCGAGTGTTGAAGTTAATTACGTTTTTACAATTGTGTAAATGTAGTGATAAGTGTGTATTTGTGTTATCTTATGTAGATACCGATGTGGCAGCGCAGGCGCTGCAGCAGCGCGCGGCGCGCGGCGGCGGCGGCCGTGGTGAGCGCCAGCACGCGCGCCGCGCCGCACGCCTCCGCCTCCACCAGCCTCTTCACCTCCTCGCACTCCGCACTGCACCTCGCGTGGTTCTCCTGAACGACCCATCATCATCAGCTCACTACACCTCCCCACTAAAGAGCTCGGAGTCTACCTTAAGTTGGAGCAGTGAATATCAAACTTATTTCTTTTACCGTCCCCTTTGAAAATCAATGATCTTTCAGCGCTCCCCATTTTTATAATTTTTTTATGAAATTTAAAATACTATCCCCTAACCCATATCAACGCCACTAATTTTTCTGGGTCCTTATAACGCCCCTCTCTAGGTTTCAAACGCCTCCAAGGGGTTCTTATAGCCCACTTTGAGAAACTGAGTTAGAATGACTAAGCCAACCACTCTGCGGGTCAACTCCACACTTACGAGTATCTTTGAATTTTATCACAGACATGTGCAAACATCGTGATGTTTTCTTTCACCGTAAGAACGTCGAGTAAATATTATGAATTTGCAAAATCTAAAACCCCATTTGAGCAGGATTCGATCCCAGGAGCTACCGACATCGGATATTTTAATTAAGTTCAAAAAATTATCACATTTAACACAAGTTTTACATGAATTTAATGTCCACAAACCCATATAAAATTTTAAGAATCGCTTTTCATAATACAATAGAACCTCGATAAGTTAAAGTTCAAGGGAAACACAAAATTAAGTTATAGAGGTTTTAAGTTATCAAGGGTCTATTTTGTAGAGGTTTTGGTCTCTGATAGGAAGAACATATTATTTTTTGAAGTTATAGAAGGTTTTTAAGTTACCGAGGTTTCAGTTATCAAGGTTCTACTGTAGCATTTTTTACTCAGAGTATAAATAAAAATTTACGTTACAGTTGCAAATATAAAACAAAAAGAATTTAAACAAAATATAACTTACCAATAAATCATTCATTTTAGTCATTAATGTGTCTTTTAAAGCGGCCACCGCTGTCAAATAAACTGTCCATCTTTGATCTGGAGACAGCTGGTACAGATCTTCTACCTCAGAAATATCCTTTGTTACTCCGACATTTTTAAAACACGACATACTTTGCTGTAACGATAATATTTATAACTATTCATAATAAAATGCAATATAACAAAAAAAAAATTAACAAATAAAAAGGTAACAAATAAACTCAAAAACTATATTATCGATTGAAAAAATAATTTAACTATTAAAAAATAGCATCATTACTATGTGACGTAAACTATATTTTATTGTAATACTAATATTATAAAGAGTAAAAATTTATACTTTTGTATGTATTGAAATAACTCAATAATATTGGGCAGATTTTAAAAATTCTTTCACTATTAAAAAGCGACATTATCCCTAAGTAACATAGACTTTTTTATTTTTAATTTATGCAAGCGAAGTCGTGAGCAACAGCTAGTAGTAATCTATCTATACTATTATAATAAAGTGTAAACACATTTTTTGTTGCCTAAGATGTCAGCAATTACACCATGTTTTTGAATAATTCTTTCTTTAATAAAAAGCCCTCCACTTGCGTCACGCTTTAGGATATATAATTTAACGCCATTATAATTAGGGGGTAAATATTTTGGATAAAATCCCTACTATGGGAAAAAGACCATAAATTGCTGCCAACATTAAGGAAGCAAGATTGCCAAGGTTTGTCATGTCATGACATTTTGACATTTGCAATTGACAATTTGACACATGTAAACAAGAAAATAATTTTATGCTGATAAAATCGCACGGGAACAGCTAGTAAAAATTATGTAAAGGAAATAGCTGTTATAAAAAAGCCTACCTTAAAATATTCCAATCTGTTTGTCAGTTTAGTTATTTGTTTTTCAAATTTGTCAATCATTTCTTTAGTTTGTATTACATCGTCTGTTAAATCTTTTACGTATTTTATGCTTTTATTCATCGATTCTATTTCTTTAAGAGCCCATTCTTCGGAGAAACATGTTTCTACATTATCACAAACTAATTCCTCGTATTGTTTCTCCCAATCATCTTCATTATTTAGATGTATATTGTTTTCTTCCAAATGATTAAATAACCAAGATATTATCGAATCTTCGTTAGTGGTTTTTAATTCGTAATTCTTATTTTTAATTTTTAAATAAGGTTTAAGAGTCTTATATGATACTATCTCTTTCTCACACTTCTCTATCTCCGTTTGTAATTCCATCATTTCTTTGTAAACTCTCTCTAACTCTGCTTTTTTACTTCCATAGAGATATGAGTATTTAGATTTGATTCTCCCTCTCATACTATGTAAAGTGTAATTCTGTAATTTTTCACTTTTACTCTGATTGCCAAATCTAATAATACTTTGAGTTGTATCAAGTATTCCTTCAAGGAATTGATCGAGGGCGTGATTCGTGTAGCAAATGATTAGCATCGGAGTACCTTCTAAAGACAAATTCTTTAGTAATGTTGATGCGATTTTGATTCCTAAGAACGTTTTCCCCGTTCCCGGTGGACCTTGTATGACAGCAAATTGTCGTGTCAAAGCAAACTGATAAGCACTCATTTGTGATTCATCTAAACAGAAAGTTTCCTTTGAAGGCCATTTTTTAGTATCAAGTACGGGGAAACTTATTTCCTCATTATTAGGACCTGATATACTGTAAATTGTATCATTTGATAAATATTGAGGTGGTTTTGATTCTGCCTGGAATTGAAAATTATTATATTTTAAAGTAACTTGTTTTACGTTTTTTTCAATTGTCTTGACAAAAATTTGAAAATAACGTTAAAAAGTCGTGTACTAAATTTTGGTCATCTAATATTGATAATACATTTATGTTCTATGCATTTAAATAATTCACATTTTAGAGTTTAGTATTGCAAAATGTGCATTTTAAACATACTGTAGTTTACGTAGGATCCATCGACTTGAGTTGAATGGTGAATTTCCTATGAAATAATATTTAAACATGTTCTTACCTGAACATATACAATATACTCCTTCATCGGTAAATCTTCAGCTCTCATGTTTTGTAGAACCTTCAGCACTTTGTGATAAGGTTCAAAATAAACTTCACTTTCCACCATCAAATATTCTTTTTCGTATATTTTATTTGACACTGGATTTTCAAATGATACTACAACCTGTTAAAATCATAATAGGTTATTAATAACATTGTTTTTTTTTTAATTCTACTCAAGATGAATAATAACACTTTCATCATCACAATTATTAGCCTTCACCTGCTTACTTTTAGATGATAAATTTTTTAGAATTTAGTAACTTAAGAAAATTAACTGTCAATTTTTATTTAAATTGGTATTTAACCAAAATACACATTGCATTTCGACATACTATACACAAGTTAATAAGTCCTAATTTTAGTCCCTTTCCCTTTCCACCCTTTTCTTAAGAGAAAGGATGGGAAAGAAAAGTGGAGTTGACAGTGTAGGTGACACATAGGAAGGAGAAATATCCTCTTTATGTGCATCTCCTCCGTCAATGAACGGTAGGCAACGCATCTGCAATTGCGGATGTTTATGGGCAGCGGTCGCTTTCCATTTCAGTGGATTCAGGTGGCCGCTTGCGAGTTTGCCACTTTAAACTATAAAAAAAAAGTAGGAAAAATTGGATGGATGTTTGTTACTATGAATCTCCAAACACATAACCTAAGTTTTTGTAATTTTATGCAAAGTCACAGGCAAAACAAAATAAGTCATATACCTTTAACATTAAAGTTAAGATATTAATACAAAAAAATTAAATACATACATAACCTTGTTCCAATAAATGTTGATTAGAATCCAGTACGGAGGCAAACAGTATAGTTTCAAAGTTATCACTCGTAAAAAGCAACAGAGAGCCAAACATCAACTGTTTGCTGTGAGCGTATTGCTTCCTGTCAGTACTGCCACCGTCCGAGCGCTCTCTACACATGTCCACCAAATATCCTACTTTGTTGTTACTCACATATGTTCTAACTATACGCACTTTTGGATACACCCTGAAAATTTTAAAACAAAAACAGTTAATAATGCTTTTGCCCACAAATTAGTTCGCACGGGATAAAAATAAATTTAGTATTGTATGTTCTACGTCTATGATGAATTTACAACCATCCATCTGTTTCATTCTAACTTTCGCATTTATAATATTAAGATAAGCTTGGAACACAAATTTACATTTTCAGAGCTTTTAATTGAGTTTTTAAGACAAATTTTACAACCTTCAGAAGCCAAAATCTAAAGAGAGAAAGATATTATATTTATATAATTGTTATTTAAAAAATCATATACCTTATATTTTCATGCCTCCGTTTAGATGGATTTTCCATATATTTGCCTGAAATTATTGCAAAAAATCATTACTTTGTTATAGCACTGTATTTATTTAAAAAGAATTATTTAATTGTTCATTAAAAAAATTCAAGCAACGAAGAGTAAATGATAAGCATGTTTTCTATATGCATATATATTTTATCATTAAACATAGCAGTTTTCAAATTTAACATAATGTTTTTACCAACATATTCCTTCTCGTAATGGTGCAAAGTAATCCTCTCTCAACAACTTAAACTGCAGATCTAAGTAATGTTCTACTGATGGGTATGCTCCCTTGATTATGTTTGGTTTTATTACAACCTTACTCTCTCCGAGAAGATCATCTTTTGTGGGAAATATTTGCAAATTCTTAAAATTAGTAGGATCATTATCAATTTGTGTTGATGTTGGAAGGCAGTCATTTGTTTCCTAAAAATACAAAATAGCAATAAACTTATATTTGAAAGTCATATTTATGTTATCTGATTTTTTAAGAGTTTAATTTATAATTACCTGACTAATTTTCATCGTTATGTCATTTTTCAGTTGATTGATTTTTGTGAAAAAGCTATCCCTAATTGTCTCCGTATGTTCCTCTCTCACTCCTACAGCACTTGTCTCCGTTATCTCTAACAACTCCAGTATTTCAAACAAAACCTCATTTTCCTTGATATGAAACTTGAACATTCCTTCACACAACATAAAAATGTTCAAAAAAAATGTCTCTACATCGTCCCATAACTGCATATTCATCTTCTTTTCAACAATTCTTACATTTGGCAACTGTTTTAAATATGTTTTTAAATTGTTTATAAAAACTGATTTCAAAAATCTCGTCCTTAACAATGATACTATTTTTGATTTATCTTCACTTTCTAAAGAACCATATATGTTACTTAATGTTTTAATAATTAAAACTATAAAATCTCCTTTCAGGTCGATGTCTAAGAGGTGCCAGAATCCCGGTCTATGTGATATTTCCAGGCTAAGTATCGGAGGTTTCAAATATGATAAATCCATTAATCTTTTAAAACCAATAGGTTTCTTCTCCACGTCTTTTGGTGTTAGTTTTGTTTGTGTTTCAGGTTTGTCTTCGTCATCGAACTGTGTCGAGCTTGTTGCCTGTCTCGCATCTTCGATGAGTGTGCCATCAAACCAATCTATCCTGAGGGACGACTTGCTATCAGACATGATTTAAATTGTTTATATTTAATTTAAAAAAGCACCTATATGCAATCTTTTGTAAATATATCACACGATTACAACTTTTACAATCCGAAAAAAGTTTGGCTATCGTGAATGTCAAATGTCAATGTCATTGTCATTTTTTTCAGACGATTCTAATTTTTTTTTGTAAGTGAGGTCAATATTGTAACATTTCTGCCAAGAACTGAAAAGAAAATGTTAAAATGTTAACTTTTGAAATGGAGAATTATTAAAGTTGTATTGAAATTTACATTTTATTCGATAGGACTGTTTTAAAACGCAATGTGAAGGTATTTTATGATTTCTAACGACACAAGAAAAAACATATGCTTCTCTTTGGCAAACATAAAGCGAATCGGAGTTTGTTGGTGTGGAGTCTTTAATGAATATAAGTTCCATGTTTTTTTTTTAATGAGCGGCTAAGATAAGATGATTTTGCTTGCCAATATATAATTAACTGATTACTATAAGAGTGCTATAAGAAAATAAAACTTTTTAGTTGTCAGAATAAGAATAAAATTGGGAAAATATTCAAATAATCGATATTTTCATAGTAGCAACCGAGCATACGAAATCGCGCGCTAAAGCTGCTGTGTAGTAAAAAAAAAGAGATAACTATGACAAACGTGCAGCGCCATAAAAATACGTTACCAGTCATGCGATAAGCTGCGAAATGTGTTTATTTTATGCATTGTTTTTAATAAATGAATAACGGCGAAAGAAATTAAACATAGAATTACATAGTCATCTAGAGAAACGATTTAATCCTCCGATTCGAAGTATATATCGTGAATCAATCTCAAGACAAAACATAAGCTTTACGTTATGGCAGTGAAAATATGTTGTTCGAACATGCAAATACACCCTGGGGAAATTTCTTGAATTTCCATTCGACAATAAAAACACGAATATGTCACTGAGATGTAAATAAAGTTGTAATAAATAAATGTAAATGTTAATAAATGAAGATGTTGTTAATAAAGGTAAAAAGAACAATTGTGAATAACTAATATTAAAAGAATAATAATATCTCTGTATGAAGAATTCCCGAGAGCCGTGTACCTAGATGTGGGGATAGAGATTTGGGTCTCGTCCTAAATCTTGTAAGATGCAGATACACGTTTCAGCGAATAAGAATTTCTATTTCCGTATCTTTATGTTTGTCAACCGTTCCGCGTATCGTAATACAATATCTTAACAACATGGTTTCAATGCGGTTCCATCATCTTGTGTGCTTTTTTATTTTTAATTTTAATGCATAAGGCATAGGCTTACGAATCGAATAATTGAAATTAACAGTACCTTAGTTTAAAAAAATCCTATGTAAAACTAATGGACTATTTAAGAACAGTTGGACATTAGTGCTAAGTATGGATTGTATGGGCTCACTAGCGCCAATTAGTGCTCAGTTTAAATCAGTTACTACATGCCAGTCCAGTTATTGAACTTGGCTGGCGAACTGTGCTGTGGACGAGAGAGAACCAGGCATCAATACTGTCCACTACAGCGATATAAGTACACGTTTGCCTTTTGTTTGTTCTTAATTGTAATAAAATTAAAAACAACACGAACATAAATAGTGCACAATGACACTGGGAAAAGAATAAAAATGCGTCATAAAATGATACGGCAGCTCACAAAGACTATCTTAATATTATGGGGGATGTTATCGCGCCAAATCCTACAATTACATTTGAGCGGGAAATGTTGAGCGTTATTGTGCACTCAACTGAAACGAAAGCGTATATTCCGTTTTTTAAGACGCGAATTTTAGAAAAGCCTTTATTTGTGTATTTATTTATTTTATTATTTTGTATGGTAAAAGAAATTTGAAAGTTCGGTGTTTATGTATATAGTTTCTCTAGTTGTGTAGTAAATTGTTTTACTCAGATTAGTTATAGTATTATAGTAAATGTAGTGGCGTTGTTCTTAAGCCTGTGAAATGGTTATTTCAAGTGTAAAGTTTTACACTTAAATTCAGTACCACGGCCATAAGTAAATTAAAGTTATAAAATGATATAATTAGTAACAACGTAATTATACTTTGAGACGCAGTCTATGGATCACCGCCAGGAATTGGCGCGCTCAACCTTAATATTTTTGATTGACATTGACAGATGTCATAGGGATGGGATATGTATGTCAATGATCTAGTGTTGTGCCTCTACTCCGGTAAGACACCTATTTTTTCTTAACTTTCCTACGATCACAACACCATACTTTTACCTGACAGTTAAAGTTACAATAAAGAATTAACTAATGGTCATATATTCGTATATAAAGTGTTATATTCACCTCACGTTCAGAATACGTACAGTTTCTTGCGGAGAATTTATTGTCATTTATATTCCGCAGTTTTATTCGGCGCGATTCTGTTTTAAGTGAACTGTATTCTGTAACTTTGATACAGTTATGTCACAGTGCGCTTTATATTAAAATCAGTGATTGAATGTAATTACGCATCGATAATTTTATTTCATGTTAAATTTTCTGAAAGCAACTTGTCAATTCTTTATCGAATTTGCGCGTAACAGTATTGTATGCATACCCTTTTAAATAATTAACGCAAGTAAATGTAAAGAGATTTTTTTCCATAACAAAGTTTTCTTATTTCCATCGATTGATAAACAATTGGTTGTTTATATGTTAGGTACAATTATCTAATCTATAAATATTTACAACCTGTACAGATAAGTTCTTAAAAAACTTCACAATGAAACGTAGACAATACTTTTTTCTAACGTTATAAATCAGTAAGTGTGCGAAAGAATGAAGATAAACCGCTAGGGTCGGGGCCCCTTCGTAAAATTTAATGGTCTTTTCCGATGTGGCAATGAAATAAATCTGAAGAAATTGCCCGTTGGAAACCTTCTGCCACGCGTTTCTACAAACTTCTTAATAATGGACGTTTAGCTCTGAAATTGATTTTAATTATACTTTCAATTGTTTTTAAGATTTGCTACGTTAATATATGACAAGTACTTAGCCATTCAAAACTATTATTTTGATTTATATCGTGTTATGTTGGCAGCTATTATATTCTTAATCAAAGGGCCTCAGTATTAATTTAATTGTGTAATAAATCTGGCAATTAGTGACAAAGTGACACAAACAGTGTCTACGCAGAATGTAATTTGCTCGCGGTCTTTTCCCGCGCTATTTTTGGTTACTGATCGCATTAACTTAATGAAAACATTTATTACGCGCGCGTGGCTTATTTCGTCCTACCTCTCAACAAATAGCAAATAACAGAAACAATTGAAAGTTTTTCTTGTTACTAGCCTTTAATTATGGCGACCGTTTTTTGTTATATAAATACGTATCTTTTTTTAATAAATATGTGGTTTCAGACATCTTATTTAAATAACACGCTTTTACACTAAAGCCAATGAAATTATTACTTATACTGGTTACTTTAAAGTAATCTGTCTGTAGTATTTTCTTCGTTCAACAAAAACTCATCTCGATACCGAGATGCAGACAGTAATTTGAACAGAATGCATTACAAGACTCGCTTCGGGTGCAAAAATCTAAAACTTACGAGGAATGTTTTCTAGTTTCAGAGAAACTTTTAATTTGATATTTCTACAATGAAATCAAGCAATGTGCTGCTGACGTCCACGATATCGGCGTAGAAAATCACTTAATTAATTTTAAGAAGCTTTTGTTTTTTAATTTGCGAATGAAAGCTAGTTAATCTATTTTACTATTATTCTGTTACCTTTTTTGACTACGAGCGCATGCACACCTTTGGCTACCATAAACTAGCGCAATAGTCGCGCTTTGATTCATATGAGCTTATATGGAGGTGCGCAAACAACTCGATTTTTAGTTGTGCAACTAAACAGTTGAATTGACTGCGAAACAATCGACAATCGCACAACAGTTGTGTGTTATTTAGTCAAAGGTGCGCGCCCGCGTTTTAGATTTATAAGTGTTCGAAATTGTTTTATAATTGGGTTTTAATTTATGATTTCCACCAGATAGAATGATTTCCTACAATGCTTATCTTTAAAGTGTAAATAACAAATTTACACAACACAACTCTTAGCTCCGCACTGACGTTAACACGGGTCAACAGCATCCTTGTTCGATTTCAATCTGATTCACGAAACAGCATTTCCACTGCTAAAATCCTTTCATTGTTAAGACAAAATTAATATAACCATGATGTTTTCATTTTAATGTTTCTGCAATGGAAACATCACCTGCAACATCGTTGTGGCAACAAAGCATGTCGTTATCATAGGTCCCGCAAACAGAGATAAGCCGATTACTAAGCTAATTGTTATTCTACAACTGGCCGACAGTGGCGCCGCGCGGCAGTTGTAAGCACTATATCAGGTTGAAACACGTTTTATACGCAAATATTATCATATAGGGTATATCAGCATGTCACTTGACGCAAATGTATTATAATAAATAGGTTTATTTTTTTTTTTTAGCTGGAATGTGTTAAAAACCTTTAGTTACAATTACTTGTCTTAAGTTATAATAAGAATCTGTAATCGAATAGTGTCGAAGTCTTCTTTAAAACTATATTTGTCTTCATTAAATTACGTATATTTTAATGACGCAACTATATGTTTTATTAAAAATTATTCAGCGTGTCAATACTCTCACAAGCGTCGTGTTTGAATACTTAACGACACGTTGTTAAAATTTTATAATGATCAAAGATAAAAAATGTTACGATGCAATAAAATGGAGTTCATAGTTCATTTTCACTTCAAAACATTGAAGAAATATTGTTACAAATCAGAATATATAACCTATTTTTTCTATGTATACTAAACAGTTGATAATTAGACCGACCGTACATAAGGGAACAATTGCATCGATTTTTATGGAAATATTCTGGACAACCTTTTTTTCAAAATTCTGTTACAAGTAGCAGGCGACTATTCATTTTTTAGAAATAGCGTTAATACACAAAGTATCATTTAAAAATAATTTAAATCTTATTAAAAAATTATATTCCCAGTGTTTACTTGCAAACTATATTACTAATATTATCTTAATTCTAATGTGAAAGTTTGGATGGCTGGATGTTTGATCGATGAAATACAGATGTAGAGCATAGTTTTGAAGAACATTTACTTTTTTAATTCAACGCGGACGGAGTCGCGGGCGAAAGCTAATTGCTAACATTATTAAGCACATTAGGGTGAAGTGAGTCTGGCACTGAAATGTAAACTGAAGTGTTCAGAGATACGTATGACCCTCGTCATTGTCTCACATATGAAATATGATTGTGAACTATGACGTCACTTTACATATTATATTAATAAACCATTATAATAATTGGTAAGACAAGTGAAAAGCAAAATATGTTAGTAGTTTCATTATAGTGTTTTATTTAAAACTAACTATTGTTAGCGACTTCGCGCGCGTTAAATTACAAAATGTTAAAAAATATAACCTATGTTACTCACTGATAACGTAGCTTTTTAATGGTGAAATAATTGTAGAAATTGGCCCAGTGTTTTTTCATTTATTGCAATACATACAAAAATACAAATATTTCCTCTTTATAATATTAGTATAGATACATAAGTTCATGTTTCCTTTACACATATAAGCACAATACTTGAAATCAGTGGCGCGAAAACTCACGATAAAAAATATAAGAAATTGAATATTCAACTTGGTATTTTATTTTTTATCTAATATTTTATTTCGGTGTTAAGAAAACATTTGTTTTTCTTGTTTAAAAAGCGTTCGACTCTACCACTAAAAATTAGTTAATTGGAACATGTGAGGCATGCTAAAATAATTCTTGATCAAATATGTCACAATGGACTTAAGTATTTAGTAAGAAAGCTATTTGTTTTGATTTAATCCGGTAGGCTTTGAGAACGTCGGCGTAATTCAGAGGAGATACGCAGATATAGCCTTCATTTGTCTTCTAAAGATTCCGCATTAGCAACGCGAGTTTTATTCTTAATAGTGAGAAAAGAAAAAAGTATTTCCACCACTATATCATACCATAGCACTCAGATTAATATAATAATCTCTTAACGGCCACTAAGTGTAACATTCATGTGTAATAGGGTCCGAAAAATACCGTTTATTAATGGTTCCTAAACATTAGTAATAATGAAATATAGCCTATGTTACTCACAGATAAATTACCTTTCCAATGGTGAAAGAATTTTTAAAATCGGCCAAGTAGTTTTTACGTAAATCGAATACATACAAAGTTACATATTTCTTTTTCATAATATTAGTATAGAAGTATGGACGAGAGCGTTATGCAAACGTTTGAGATTTTCAATTGTTTCAAAAACAAATTTGTTTCTAAACATTGTGAAATTTATGTTTTTTTTAATGATAATTCCATTAACAAGAGATTAACATCTTAAAAGAATTCTCAAGTATTAAAAAGATAACAGATATTGTAATTGGAATCGACGCTCGCTGGCGAACCCTTGTCACTGTCTACCCACAACTAATTAATTCGAGGTTTGCACTGGACGTCGTTTTCATTCGAATGACTTTACACTTACACTAATTTGTAATAAATATTATTTTAAAATAAACAGTTACAATATTGGAATGTCTACTAAAATTATAAAGAGGAAAGATTTGTATATTGAAGTAACTCAAAAACTACTGGGCCGATTTTAAAAAAAATCTTTCACTATTAAAAAGCTACATTTTTTAATATCACACAGTGTTAGGCTACAGCTATACATTTCTTATGCATCAAATAAACGGGAATTTAAACTTTGCGTCGACTCAAATATGTGAAGCCTTTTTGTTCTGTTCTTTTGATAAATTCTTTTCAAATGTAATAAAGTTCGGGACGGAATCGATTCCGAATCGGGTCAATTGAAGAGCTGCGAATTGCATCGCTTTAAACTCTACGAAACCAATCTTATTTTATGATTTATCGATACAAGTAAAGCGTTGCACACGTTCGGAACAATGTAAGACTACGAATATATACCTAAAAAAGAACAGAATAAAAATAAATGAGAGTCAAGATATTTAAATGTTTTTAGCGCCATCTATTGACATTATTAAAACTTCATACAAGAAATTGATTTTACAATTGTGTTGTGTTCAGCCTACGGAGGAACTCTAGTGAATAAAAATATTTAATTAAAATCTCTAATTGCTCTTTGCAAGCAAAAACAATTACAAAGTACTTAAATAAAATGGAAGAACCAAAGCGAAATCTTTTGTAGAAGCTGCAACTCACTTGAAGATATTCTTGAGGCACTTAACTCTTCGTTATTTGAAATATAGCCCACAAATACCCTCTCACTGCCAAAGGAGTTCCTAAGAAGAAATAAATTTCAACCAATCTTAGTTAAGTTGCTTTGATACCAGTTTAGTGGACTCGCTTTACAAAATTATTAAACCAAAAAGATGTAGAAGACAAGAGTAGTTTTTTTTTAAGTTTTTATATAGTTATCAAATATTTTTTTTTTATATTTAATGTATTCTTTAAAACATTATTGTATACTAAATTCACGTTAAATTTACAGTTGAGTAAATAATTCATCTAAAAATAATACATCAATTTTCAAAGTCCTTATTTTCTTTTTAAACGATGACTAAACATATTTTGGTACTAATCTTAAGTGTTTTTGAATAAAAACTCATTTCGTAAACATTAAAATTCAACAAAATGTTCTGATAAATTAAGAGAACGTGTGAAAGTTGCGCTGCGAATTTCTGAGGTTTATCTGAATAATTGCAATTACTCTGCACTGATACATGCTGCTCATTATACAGCGTGCTCACTTTTACCATCGCATTGTATTTGCATATTTTAAACAGAAATGTATACCAATCTACAATGATATTACGAAAGTTTACAAAATTTTGATGTAAGTAATAGTAAATTAAAAATGTACCTAATGGTAATTTTAACTTTATTTATTCACAAATTAATGTAATCATAATATATTTTTCTCAATTCAGAAACAATGTCCCAAACGAGTTTTCAGAATTTAATATCATAAAAATAGTGTTGTCTGTCGAGTTTTCAAAAATATATCTAGTTGAGAAAGATTTGTTTTTAAAATAACCAGTGTAACGAACTAAATACAAAATCAAACAAAACAGCTTATTAAAACAATTGATAAAACATATCTGCTTTAAAAATAAAACTAAATATGCTTTGTCACGTTTTTTTAACGTTTGTGTTGCGTTGAATGATTTCTTAAATAACATTTATTATTATTGTTCTGTTTTTATCTATACTTCTATACTATTATAATAAAACGTAAACACACATTTCTTTGTTGCCTATGATGTCAGCAATTACAGCATATTTTCTAATAATTATTTTTTTAATAATAAGCCCTACACTTGCGTCACGTTTTAGGCATTATTTTTTCACGCCATTAAACTTAGGGGGTAAATATTTTTGATGAAAACCTTAATGTGGGAAAGAGTCATTGTCATGTCATTTTGACATTTGCTATTGATAATTTGACAGATGTAAACAATAAAATAAAATTTTCATAATTCCATGCGGATGAAGCCGCACAGGAACAGCTAGTTACCGATATAGGAGTAGTTCGAAATGTTCATTATTATAGACAATTTTTTTGAAAATGTGATTTTCTTAAAAAGTATTTTTTTAGAAATATGTTATTACAATAAGAAGATAGCGCGTCGTGTGCGTGTGCAAGCCGCATGAAAAATAATTTCCCTCGGGTGCAATTGGAACCTCCCAATATATGCGATAGCTGAAAAATATGGTATAATAAATGTCATATATTCAAGAACAAAGATTTTTACTATAGTTATTTGTAATATAAAGATAGCTGTTGGCTGATTTTACTGTATTTATTAAGAGAACTATACTTTATAAGATTTCAATTCAAGTGGCTTGTGAAGCGCCATCTCGCGTGATATGTCGACTCTAATTACAATAAGACATGCGATGTCCTATGTCGGTTACTTAACAACACGATAAGCTCTTCCTGAATGTAGGAGTGAACTTCCTGGAACAGTAGAAAACAAAAAATCAAATTTTCTATGCACATAGGAGCTCCTTGATATGTCGGTTTCGCTACCATTTCGCTTATACATTTACATTTTAATAACACTAAATTTAGCTTGTGCTAGGAACATATTCATTCTAATTGTGATAGAATTTTTGGAAATAGATCCGTCAGTTTTCAAGTTTGCTTATAAAGCATAAAGTTCCTAAAGGTATTGAACAAGCACACACCTTTTACTAAACTAACACAACTGTTGTGCGATTGTCGATTGTTTCGCAGTCAATTCAATTATTTAGTTGCACAACTAAAAATCGAGTAGTGTGTGCAACTCCGAAATTAAAGCGCGACTAAACAATTGTGCGATAGGTTAGTTTCTGTAGTTTTGATAGGTGTAACGCTCTTAATATACTGTATATTATGGGAGTTAATAAAGATATACAACTATGGGATATTAAAATATGAGAACATTTTGGTCGCGACATTTTGGCATACAAAAGTAACAATCGAGAAGAGGAATGTCTTATCTTGTCTGAATTATAGCCGACAATTTAACTGATGGAGGTAATATTTTATTCAGAACCTCAGCTCATTATCTTATTCAAAAAGTTAAAAAAATAACTCTCAGAAAAATGTAAAGATGAACAAAATTGTTAAGATTCAAGAAAGGAATGTGTTGCTGAATATCTAAACAAATGAATTGTAGATAACAATTCTAAATTTAAATCTTTCGTAAGAAGACATATGCTACAATCTACGGGCAGTAGATGCTTCGCTATTTTGGCGAATTCCGATGGCCGTTTGGGCGTTTGTCTCTAATACTATAAACATTTTGACGTTAATTCAACTGCAAAAACAATTGTAAGGATAATAAAACAAATTTAGGTATACTTACGTGTTTAGATAATTCGAGTTATTATATCGCTTTCCAGTTATTGCGAAGAATAATAAAATTAAAAGGGAATAACAATAAAATCTATGAAAGAAGTTATAGAGGCAATAAACTATAGGGATATTTTACGATCGACTTATCTATCTCTTTGAGACACTGAATGGGTTTGTATTAATAATGCATCGTTTTCTAATACATTCAAAACAGCGTTATAAATATGAAGTAGATAATGATTTACATACCGGCCTGTATATTATTAACTAGCTGTTGCTCGCGACTCGCCCGTGTGAAAGTAAAAAATAATAACTAAGTATAGCCCATGTTACTCACTGATAACTTAGCTGTTTTATGGTAAAAGAATATTTGTAATAGACTCAATAGTTTTTGAGTTATTTCAATACATAAAAAAATATAAATCTTTCCTCCTTATAATTATTAGTATAGATTTAAGACAGACTTACATGGACTGTGTCTATTATTTTTTTATTTCAAACACTAAGTTGAATACGCAACTACGTTTTTTAATAGTTCAGATATCCGCACAAAAATATGTTTGTGTACCGTATCCTAGTGACCTATATAATGTATCCTGATAAAAACTGTCTGTGGCTGCAGGCAACACGACAGTTGACATCACAATAAAAACAGCGCCCCCTAGTTACGGCGTTGTAAAACTTTTATTTATGAATGCTGAAATCGTCCCGGACGTGCTATTAAATGATGTAAAAATAATTTATGGGACCTAATATTATGTCAATTAACTATTTTAATTTTTAAAAAGATTTTAAAGAGCTAATTCGCTGTAAGTATTGTAATAAAAAATATCCCATCCTTGTGACGCGTAAAGGGGTTCAAGATTAGAAAGGTGTTGATAAAGAAAATATCAAGATTATTATCATAAAGTGTTAAAAGGTAAGGTACAAGTTAAATGTAGTAGAGTAGAAATGAACTACAAAAGTAAGTAGTAAATTATAATCATCTATCTTGTAAAAAATAGAGCCTTCATTGACACGTAAGATATCAAATTCCCTTCGCTACGATAACGAACCACATTATAATGTTATAGATGACACTAACTTGTAAGTGACATGAACAAATTGGTCACGTTTTTAAATTGGTAAGAACACCATAAAATATCTCTTTGTATTTTTTGCATCAAATTTAATACGAAGCATTGAATTTGTTATGCCGTAACACACATAAAAATAAAATAAAAAAAATGTACAGACAAATTTAGTACCTGCTTCCTTTGCAAAGTCTGACAAAAAGGTTCATAATTGTTTTGCAATTTATATTTCTGGCAGAATATTCTAGAAGATGTCATATATTAAATACTTTTTAGGTTACAGGCAGTTTGTATTACGTTGGTATAATTCCTTGTATAAATATTGTACTAACACTTAATTCTGATATATCGAAGTTCAAACACACCAATAAATTCTAGTATCAAAAGGTACGAGTTCATTGTTTTAGTTTCAGTAAATAGTGACATAACAAACACGAGATCAATGACATCTTTGTTTGAGAACCTCAATATTGTTATAACATTAAAAACAATGTAGAAACTTTAACTAATTACATTACTCGCATACGTATACCTACTGTTTTTTTTTTTAATATAGTATAAGGTGGCAAACGAGCAAGCGGCCACCCGAATCCACCGAAATGGAAAGCGATCGCTGTCCATAAACATCCGCGATTGCAGATGCGTTGCCCACCCTTAATCGACGGAGAAGGAGACGCAGATAAAGAGGAAATTTCCCCTTCCTATGCGTCTCCTCCATCGTCAAATCCACTTTTCCTTCCCATCTTTTCCTCTTAAGAGAAGGGTGGAAAGGGAAAGGGACTAAAATTAGGCCTCCGGCACCACACTCGTCGGACGAAACGCGGAATTGCTTCCACTTCACGCCTGTTTTCTGCGTGGTCGTGGTATTACACAGAGCATACTTATAATACTTATCAGGTTTTGACTTCTGTAAAGGTTTTCAATTTAAAACGAACAATAGTATTGAGGAATAAATTAAATTTGCTAAAACTCCGGCGTCTCGAGGATTAAAATTCTATTGAACAGTTAACAATAGATTTTTCCAAAATCGAATTTTGTCAAAGCCCGCGAAGTTTATTGCGATTTAAATGAACTTTTTAATCTGAATAAAAAAAGCGTTAAGTAATAACAGTGGTATTGCCCGCTTTAACATCTTAGCACAAATGGGCCGGCACGCCCGGTGTAATACCACGACCACACAGAAGACAGGTGTGAAATGGAAGCAATTCCGTGTTTCGTCTGATGAGTGTGGTGCCGGAGGCTTAATTTAAGTCCCTTTCTCTTTACCACCCTTTTTTACAAGGAGAGGTTGGGAAGGAGAGGTGGATTTGACGGTGGAAGAGATGCATAGGAAGGGAAAATATCCTCTTTATGTGCGTCTAAAACTGAGGGAAATATTAAGAATGCTCTTACGCCTCATGTGAATCCTATAACAAAGCAACATAAGTTCTCGGCAAATTGAACTAATTAATTAAAATAGGGTTGCCAACTTTTGAAATCCCTTTAAATAAATAATTTTAGAAAAAATATGTAATTATCTATTACAACGATTATAAGTCGACGGTTTCATTTTAAATAACTATTTAATACAGCATTTTTTATCAGATTAACTAAATACATAACAGTCATTATTCTTATTAAATTTCTTCACTAGTTTTTAACATTAAATACAATTTATTGTTACAATTTTCTCAGTTTTCTCAGCCCTAAAACATTTCACATTAGTTGTTCAGTGATTACAGTGCGGCATTAATTGCAGAGATCTACGTATCTTGAATGTGTACCGCCTCATTACTATTTCGTGAAGACACTTGCGGAAGCGTATACGTTAATTTATATTAGCCTTGCGTAAGATAATTTGCAGAATGCTTATTAAAGAGATAGAAATGTCATGCTATTTTGCCTACGTTGAATAAGACAAATGAAGGAATAGTGCAATTTAGTCCTTGTTTGGATTTTAAATGCATTTTAGATTAAATAAACGTCAAGCTTATTCTACCGTGACTAAGGAATGCGGGTTTTTGACAAACCATAATATAATTATTGCATTATTATTACTCCAAGCTTGAGCAATGCGATCGGTGTATGATAACGATAACCGAAAGCAATGTTGTGATAAAATATTTATGTTGAAACAAATGACGACGTTTACCTAAATGTCAATCAGTCGCGAGGCGGTGACAGTCTAAAAACAGGATTTTTTAGTATCTAACTATATTTTCGCAGTAATATTTTAAATGCTTAAGGTTGCCGCTTTAAGATTGATACCAAAAACGGTATTTTCCAGTGTTTTGTCTACTTAGTTTTAACTTTGTTATATTACGATAAGCCAAATTATTTAAATAAGTTACAAATAGATATTACATAAAAACCTAAATTTAATAATCGGTTACGATTAAAATGACTCCATATGAGTCATAAAAAATCGGTTAGCATGATTATTGTGTGGTATTCACTCGCTTGGTTACTGGGCGTATGGTTTTGAAATAAATCGTTCGTTTGCGTGACAAATTAAACAACGACGCGGGTTCAACTAACTGTATTATAACATTAAAAAGAGTTTTTTTTTTTAAATCAAAACCAATATTTAAAAACAATTTTAACATTCTATCAAAAAAAATGCTATAATATACGGTGTATTTCCAAATCGAGTCACAGTTTCTTTTAAAGCAAGTGTAAGTACTTAAGCTAGAGAATTTCGAACTTAGCCGCAAAAGTATGTGAAAGCCTCCACTAAAGAAGGTATTACGACAATGTCCGTCGCACTGCCTTAATGCATAATTCACGTGACTATCGAATACTTTTTTGACCCGAGCATACATTTTTATACTTACTACCTAACATACATCACGTATAATATGCCTATTTGTATATTAGCATATATTGAAACTGTCAATAGATAAAATTAATTGTTTAAAATGATGATTTCCAGAAAATTCTTAGTCATAAACTATTCTAAATTGCTTCATAGTTGTGTAAAATGTTACATGAATAATATAAATATTACATGAATCTCAAACAAAAACGATATCTGAGGATACTTATGTTAGTTTGTTCATGACGTGGCACTAATGCCTCACATCCAACGTAATGATCTTACTCCTAATTACATAAATATTAATGTTCTTAACAAATCACTTCGTATTACAACTATTGTTATTAGGATCTACACTAACAGACACATAATGGGATAATTTATATAATTATACAAATATTATAAAGGGGAAAGATTTGTATTTTTGTATGTATTGAAATAAATCAAAACTACTGGACCTTTTAAAAAAAAATTGCAACATTAAAAAGCTACGTTATCACTGAGTAACATAAACTACACTTTTACAATTTTTTTTTAATTTCACGCAGCCGATGTCGCGAGCAACAGCTAGTCATAAGATAATAGGACATGAGAATGATCGTTATATGAAAAAATATATACCTTACTTGAATCCTAATTTTATTCTAGAACGTAAAAGTATACGAAAAAATATGTTGAGACGTCTGTCGAATTACTTCACAAAAATAAACCACAAAATATGAATATTTTGTTGTCGAATATATTTTTGCGTTAAAGTAGAAACAACTAAATCCACATTTAAAATCTTATTTTGTGTTAGATTTTATTATATTTGTCATTACTGTAGTCATAATGATTAATGTAAAAGTTAATGTAGTCTGTTAAGAACAAGATGGCCGCTCTGATAGCAAACAGATGTCATATACATTAAGCAAACGCTAAACTCAATAAGTTACTTTATTTCCTACAGTACACGTACAGTCACCAAGATTTAATAAGAATACAGTATGACAAAATATATGTGTTTCGTTTGAATTTTGAAGCTAAAGCTTTTACTTTACTCTTCTTGTTGATAAATGAAATATATTTCAAGGTACGTTCGCTTTACTCAGATAAAAATAGTAACTTTAAATCAATACATTTTATGAAGCCTTCTTATAATTTTAGATTACTCGGAAACTTTCTTGATTTGTTACTTCGGTGTAAAAGTTTCGTAACAGCTGTTCTTTTCTCACCCCTTATCAGGGTGTTCTTTACAAATTCTTGACAACTAGTATGTTATATTCATTAGTCGTCTAAAAACTGTTTTTAATCGAATTCATTCTTCCAAACAATTAGTGTTATGGAAAATGCTGATTCGCTAAAACGGGAGCTAAAGATCGTTTTTGGGTAATGTACTGGAAACATATGCCTGGAAATGTGTTTCTTATATACTCGTTTTATATGCCGTCTAAAACTGATATTAGACTTAAATCCTTATAATTATAACATCTTGCATAATTTGTTTAACTCTTCGTAAGTTTACTTAGTTATGTGGTAACTTAATAATTGTCTCTAATAAAATTTTGCAAAATAAAAATATTAAAATAATAAAACATCGTCAGAAGAGAGCCAAGTGCACTTAAGCATCAAAAGCACCGACAATGCTTATTTTGTTTTCTAGTACTTGACAAACAAGAGAGCTTAAAAAAGCATGGCTGGTGGGAAACAATATATTTAGATGACAAGAATATAAAAAAGATTCATCTTATTAAATGCAACATGCTATAGATATGTATTGTATAAAATAAATTATTTATTTATTATTTATACTAGCACCGCACTGTTACATAGCACGGTATATATATATGTGATATATTTAATTACCTAAAGCTAAAGTATTTTATCTACTTAAACCATGCTTAACTAACCAAGATTAATAATTACCTAGTTAGGATCGGATTACAATGTAGGCTAATTTCCGTATAATTTCCTCTAAGAATATTATATGTTACAATTAAGTTAAAGATATATGATTTTTTTTTGTATAAAATGATGTTTCTTCACCTTAGCACTAAAATGGTAATAAAGAGTCTGAAACCTTCTATTTATATCTAATTTGGTTCTCAACTTAAGTACAAGCGCTAAGTGTTTTCCTAGTATAGTAGCCAGTGCTACGGTGTAGAGGTCTGTAGACGCACGCCTCTCGCGAGCGCGCGCTACGAACTTGCTACGAATACGTATGTAGACGTATATTAAAAAAGTTTGGAGTAACTTTCATAAGTAAATATTATAAAGGTGTATTAAAGGACTTTGTTATAAGATTTGCACTTTTAAATTTCGAAATTGGTGATGGAATATTTAAAATTTTATGTAAGGGACATATTTAAAATTATTCATTAGGAATTACTTCAGAACTAATGCAGCTGTTTAAGAAGTTATCTCAAACAAAATCGAATGACTATGCTGGTAAGTTATTTTCGTACTTAAGATAACTGAAAAATGACGAAATATTAATTACTTGTTTTACTTAAATATACAAAAATTAATTAATAAAATATTTCGTCTGTCTTCATAAAAGTTATTGGAAGAAAAATGATGAAAGCTTTAAAAAAAAAACTTATACCGGACGATTGAGAAAAACTTACTTCACTTTTATTAGGCGTGCTGTAGCAGATGTTATTTACAGGCTTTATGTTGAACACAGACCGAAACAAACGACTGCAATGTTACAAAACAAATGAGAAACGTGAGCCATAATGCTTTAACAATCGAAACAGAATCCTTACATTAAATTTGATAACCGTTTTGTTTTCATACTTTAACTGCAATTTGTTGTATTTATTCTTATTATACGATGTCGAGTATTGTACAAAATCGTTACTAAAAAGCCTACTAACGAAGGGACTACCCTAACACAACTCTGAGTACGTCAGTACTTCTCTAGACGAGTTAATGAAAAGATAAATGAAATTGTTGCGAGTACTTAAGAGACATGTTGGCTGTCAAGCTGTCACCTTGTCACGTACAAACCACTGCGTCCTTATGACTTTTAAAATAGCTCATGTTACAAAAATAGAGTAATAAGAGTACATGAGACTTTGTTTAAAAGTAAAGTAGATATTTTCATGAAGATTTCTTTGAACAGTTAAGATACAGCTCCATAGATTTCTAGCGAAATAACTGAAATGGATGGACCTTTAACAAAAAAACGTAATTAATATAAATTACTAAAGAAATAAATTCTATTAGTTTAAGCAGTGTCAATAAAATACTGCATTATTTTTGTCATTTAAATATCAGAGATAAAAGTTAAAACTTCGAAGACTTACTTCATCAAGAAATCTGTCTTGATGAATACGAAATTCTAAGTTATAAAGCGTAACGATTGTAATCATAAAACTCCTGAAAATGTCGGAATAGTCAGGAAATGTTCCTTTCCCTTTTCCTTCAACTCATACATCATTCCGTACATGTAACTTGGACGACTAAGTTATAATTAAGTTCTTCGATGTTCCTAATTACCGACTGCTTGAATCTTAAACACATCATAAAATCGTATCTATAGACAACTGTTTTTGTTACTTTTATCTGAATATTTAACATGAAAAAGATTTTAAAACGGCTATATTTTCTACGCTAATGGCATAGAAGTGTAAGGAATCTTGCTGAGCAGAGAAGACCTTAGAAGACTAAGGCAACTTACTTTTCATTAATCCATATAGTTTATAGAAGACATTTAAAATGTTAATTTCGAGAAAGCAAATGAATTTTTCAATTTAAACTGTCAGAACTGTAACAGAAATAATAAAATTTTTAATCCTTCATAATTTTTCATTAATGACCATATGCCTAGTGACATAATCTATACTATTATAATAAAGCGTAAACACACACCTCTTTGTTGCCTAAGATGTCAGAAATTAATGCATATTTTTAAATTTTTTTATAAAAAGCTCTACACTTGCGTCACGCTTTAGGCTACATATTTAAACGCCTTTAAACTTAGGGGGTAAATATTTGGGATAAAACCATAACGTGAGAAAGAGACCATAAGTTGCTGCCAACATCAAGAAAGTAAAGTTGTCATCACGTCATGTCATTTTGACATTTGCTATTGATAATTTGACAAATGTAAACTTTAAAATAAAATTTTCATAATTCCATGCGGATGTAGTCGCACGGGAACAGCTAATCTTCGTATAAAGTTAAAGACTTCGTATAGCAAATCAATGGTCGGCGCGCGATCGATTTGATTTGAATAAAATATCATACTTGCTTCAGTCGCTGTTTATCGAACGAAACCTCACAAATGTCGCGGAACACGTAACATTCGTGGCACTGGATTTTTATAGCGTTCATATTTTTGAATGCTCGAATATTGACAATTTTAAGTTTCTACTTTTCTCTTTTCACATACGTTCGTATACTTTATGTCAATATAAAAAGGTTCTTAATGTATAAAGTTTATTTAGCTATGGGTATTATGGGTTTATTCAACGATATTCATTTAAAGTGTGTCTAAATAATTTAGATTAGTTTGACAATTTATTTCAAATTCATTTTTATTCTTATAGAAGTTGGAATCGATAGATTTATAGTTATAACTTATGAATTAAAAAAAAACACTGTTTTCTCAAATTAATAATGACCATAACAAATAATGAGAGTTTATTTACTCTCATTATTTGTTATGGTCATTATTGTTATAACTACAGCCGTACGTTATCGAATTGGATTTCGCTATTATTTCTGTCATCGTCAAATTCTCTACGCTATATTTAATACTAGAATTGTCCTATAAATTAGTTAATAAGATAATAATAATTTTAGTTGAGTTCGATAATTATTTAAACCGAATATCGATAGTTCAAAATTGTTCGTCATGCGTGTTTGTTCTTCACTATGATACCTGTCTATTAAGTATGGCATTTGCCTTCATACAAATTGATTTCGATACTTCTTATGCGTCATTTATCAAACCAATCTATCTTATATAGACAAACTATAATGTATGTTGTACAGAGAACCACGAACCTAATTGTGATTGATAATTACCACTAAGTTGCAAGGGTTACACATAACTTAGTGGAATTATTAAATAATCTTGAGGATTCTTATTTTTGTTACCTTGAAAGAATACAAAGAAATGTCATAAATTTTTGCAGTATAATATATAAAGACGATCTCAGTACATAATGTGCCCCCGACCCTTGCTCTCCTTTAATGTTACACGAAGGTTAACAAATAGGGATAAGTGCTTGCTTCGAAAACGGCGTCGAAATTTCCTGCCCTTCAGAATATCTCGCCACAATCATTCGACCTCGATTTCAAGGTAAAATCGTCCTCCTTAGGGAGCAAGATAGATTGGTCGGTTATTAATACAATTATTCAATCAATTTCTATTTAAATTAAAATAAAAGCAAAGATTTTGTAATTGCATTTCTTAACCTTTATTTACTAAGGACTTTTAATGCTTTAAAAGCTTTGAATTTAAAAATGTTATGCCTACTTTTGCCAGGCGGTCCCTAAATTACGAGTAAAATAGGTGTCGTCTTTGGTAAGGTTCTTAAATAAGGAATTTATTTACCTTTGTAATACCTACATTGGTATAAACAAAATTCTTACTAGATGACCTGTAATTTTTTTCTTAAAAAAACCCAAATTTTATTGAATGTTAGACAGTTTTGACTAAATTTAAACATACGAAATACTTTTATCTCTATGTATTTACCATATGTACCAACATTTATTTTAAATCTACGATTTCCCACGATGCAGTCAGAAGAAGCTTTTATTTACACTGGTCGTTGTTCAATTTTGTTTTATTTATTTCTCGCATCTTCGTTTGTTTTCTTTCTACAAAAGACGTCTAATTGCATTGCACTTTGCGCCAAACTTCGTCACAAATAAGGTGCAGCTGACAAATCCGGGGACAAAGCCATTCTTTAATTAATGAAGACGCGACAGACTTAAGTTATTTAAGCTTCCAGTTGAAAGCTGTAAGCTTTAAAGTTTTTAATTTTGAATTTTGTTGTAAATTAAAAAAGATGTTTTGCTTCAAAATACAGTAGTGAGTGATCTATTTAAAGAAATGCAAACAAACAGTCGCATTCTAGTAAAGTAGTAGATATATATTCTAGTAAAATAGTATAAGTAGAAAGAAATAATAAAATTAGTTTCTTGATCGCAAATATTTAACACGGAATGATATCATTGAAATCGGAAATCCTTTTCTATATGCCTCGTAATATTGTTTATTTGTAACCGTTATCTGGCCCAATATTGGGTTGTAACACAAGCTCTAAATATAAAGAGAAGTTTACACAATAACTAATTAAGCTGAGTCGACATATTCCTACAGCTTTGGCGGCGCTGATCGAACCAACTCAATTAACCTGAATAGATAACAAAATATTGTCTATGCCACGGACATGGGTCACTGGCTTTTATCATTTAACGAATATTAACAAAATTATCTTTAATATTGTTGATAAGAGGCGTCTACACCTACATTGACTAAGAGAACAAGGCCGTATATAAAATATATGTAATCAATGAGTTCGTAGACTTTGAATTTTGTAGATAAGCAGATCCAATTCTGGGTTAAGGAATTGAGTGTCCCTACTGGGGTAAGTGAAAGATAACTGGTATTAAGGTTTTCGAAATTACTGAAAGGTTCATGAAGATTCAGTAAAATAGCTTTAAGTATCGTTAATCCTTTTTCGTAATTTCTTTTATCAGTAAAAACAAACAGAAGGGTTTTGTTAAAGAGAAAAAGAGCGTTTGAGTACAAAAAATATCGCGCACGTTTAAAGAATTTTACATCAAGCGACTCGCATAAATAAAAACTTTCTCGGCAGTTTTTGTTCAAGTTTTTAGGTCTGTCGCCACACTTTTATAAGTCGAGAGACAGATGGACTGAGCATTTTTTTAATTTTAAATAATCTTCAGTTTAAATGATCACGAACGAAAGTCGCTTCTCTACTTTACGATGAATTTCACCTTTCATAGAAAGATGTCGCGGGTGAAATTTATTAAAAAATCTTAAGGTTTAAACTTTTTATGACCGGTTGTGGACAATCAGGCACAAAAGTTAAAGATGATTCTTTACATTTTGTATTTTAGCATTTGAAAAGTTTGGTTAATATTATTATTTGCTTCCTTTGATATTTTACATTATAAACCACTGCGTTTCATTGCCAGACTAATAAAATTGTCACATTTCTTGAGGACGACCTTCAAAGGTAACGAAGTATTTTGAATGACATTTACTATTCTGTATATTTGTTTATAGCAACAACGAGTTAGTTTTCTTATTGTTTGTTTTCCCACATAGTAAATTGCATCATAAGAGTAACCTGATATCACATAAAGAGCGATGTAAGTGACAATGTGCGCGGTTCACACTTAGCACAGTTAATAAATAGCGCCTAAAAACTATACTGGCAATCAACTGGCATAGTGAGAATACTGGCGGCAGTCAGTGCATACTGACTGGCTGCAACTGTCGAATTGATTGTCCAAGTGTAAACCGCACATAAACCCATCTGCATTCTTAATAAACTGCGATTGTCCTATTAAAAATTAGTGGACAGAAAAAGAACGAAAAGGGATTTTTCCTACACATCCCCTTCCCTGCCAAATCCACTTATACTTACCATCGCGCCTATCAACATAGTATGTACTTTACAGAGTTTCATTACACTGTAAGATTGAAAGCTCGGAAAAGCTTATTATAAGTTACAAGCAGGCAAAATGATATGATAATCTTGTACTCAACTACTAAGTATACGAGTATATCCTATGTTAAGTTGGTTTGAAACTGATAATATTAAAACGCTACTTATGGTTATGTTTACTAATATTAGTTAAAATTACATCCATTGTCTCTAAATTTCAAACTTTTAAACTTTTGTATGTATAATTTGAGACCGCACCTGAATAAGAAGTAAAACATTCCCTAATGGCCGCGCTTAATGGAACCAGCCCTTATCATTACACAAATGTGTATTTACACATTACACCTTACACAAACGATCTTCACTTTATTTCTTATCAAATGATCTTACTTTTAATAAAAACTTATCATTATTTCTTCGGCTTATTAAAAACCCACTAATACGATATCACATTAAGCTAAAGTTATTTAAACAACATAGAAAACATAAAACCAGATATAAATAAAAATAAAATAAAAATACTTTTATTATTGTCACAAAAACAGTTTCTTATGAGCTAAATAAAAAAAAAAAGTTAAATCGACAACAATGGGCTGCAGGCTCAGCGTGGACCACATGACCTAAGCCATGCGGAGCTGGTTTTCAGCCTGTCCCGGAGGGCAGCGTTGCGACAGTTCAGTGGTGCCCATCACGTGCAGCAGTCAGAGAAAATACAACAAGTAAATAAGTTATATAAAGGAAACAGTACTAGCATTTAATCTAATAGATATCTCGATTAATTTTCTATTATAGAAATAAGAATTATTTGTAGATTCTGATGATAAAGCGAATAGCTTTCATAGTTATTTAGTGGCGATCCACACAATGGCAGAGTCCGGCGTAGCCGCGGTATTCGTTGATGAAAGGATCGTAGAATAGTTCAGATAATATTGAAATCGATTATAAATCCCTTTCTTTTACTTTTATTATCTCCATAACCTTTTAAAGCATTATACTAATATGAAGCAAAGAATTTGTAGAACAATTATTTGTACTAAACGACGATTAGATAGTTTATCTATTATATCCTTCTTCCACTTAGCAGAAAAACGTCATTTTGAATAGTAGTGGAAGTTGAAATAAGACTGGCAACTTTCATTAAGTGGTAAAGGACATTTTACCTCAAAAATCATTTAACAATAAACAAAGACTTATTAGTAGACATAGTGGCAATGTAGAGCGACTAAAAACAAAACAATTACCGTATGTACTGTGCCATAGAGAGTATTAACTTGGAGAATTCACGTGAAAGCAACATCAAAGGCGAGCCGAACACTCGCTTATATTAACTCTACGGGTCATTGCCCTCTGCATAGTTCGTAGATTTGACAAAATACATTTAAATTGAAAAAGATGAATAACTTTAGTAGGTACCAATTTATGTTTTTTTATGTCTATTCGTAAATGCCGGCAATTTTGTACACAAAATAGTACGATAATGACAATTTGCGTTTTTTATGTTTTATTTCTAACCAGTTAAGTCATACTAATTTTGGCTTTATAAACTTTTTCCTTAGTTAATAATGCCTATTGTACAAGAATATACAAGTTCTCATATTACGTCTAAGTAACTTTATTTCTTACTTAAATAATTTCACGCTTGAACTTAGAACAGTATGAAAGTTATTTATTAAAAACTTAGCATTATTTGAAAAGAAAAACTAATTCAACTGGAACTCGAGCTTTATAGGATTTGAAGTTTATAAAAAAACTTTGAACACAAAACACCAGGTTCTCATAAAGTTATTACAAGTTTTCACCTTTCATGAAAGTTTAGATAAGTTGAGAGCTGCCGTGGGTTCATATAAGTCTCGGAAACTTAATTAATATCTCTGTTGTCTGCTGGCAATGCTATCCGATCTGTTATAGATATTTGTATCAAGGAAACAACCTCATATCTCACATAAATACAGTAAATATTTAAGCATTTCGAAACTTGAAACTTTTTTAAAAATTGATTAAATTTATCAATCCTTACTTGGTCATTTTAGAAATAAAAATTTTTGAACCGCTTACAATTGTGTTTCTTTCCCCGTACTTCATCCTTCAAGGGATTGTATATTAAATTTCTGCGAATTGGCTCAGCACCTGGAGCCGTATTGTGTTTTATTATAATAAAGCAGATAAATGCTTTGATTTTAACCAAACTCAATTGTTTTATCATTGGTTATCGTTATCATAACGACTTCTTTCGGTTTCTTAAATTGGGTGGTTTTTCTTATATTTGTGTGGAAATTGAGTTAAAACACTTTAATAATTGATATTTTATATTTATATTTTTTAAAAGAACATTTTCAATGCCGCTTCAAATCTTTTGGAAAAGGAACATTCTGGAACTAGCTCGTCTAATTGACGAGTGTCATTTTCGATGCTCCCTATCAGTGTCTGTGATAGAACATTCTGGAAGCAGGTCGATTATTCCACGGTCGCGACACTATTCACACATTCACATATCGTTCCAAATTCAAAAATTATTTGAGACGTTTTTTTTTTTATATCGAAAAATACAGAAAATACGTGACAGAATTTGAATAACATGTTTTTTTAGACAGGGCAGCGTATTGGGCAAGAAGAAAAGAGGAAAGAAGTTCAGGACACAAGCAAAGCAAGCGCAGATCAAAACGACATATTGGTAAGAATATTTTATTATCCATTCAAAATGTTTATTCTTCTAGGTAACAATATTCCGTAAGCTATTTGTATTCGATATTTATGTAAGCAATATTAATAATACGCTGTCACATGATGTCCCCGGTGTAAATTCGTTTGTGGCCGAATGTAATTAACTTGGAGTTTGTGAGGCGAAGGTCAATTACTTCGTCACAATAACGTCAATAAAATATCAGCTAGATATCGATATTTTACAAACAATTCTATATATTTTTTTTAAATTACATATCATCTTTAAAATTCAAACTTTTAAATCTCATTAACTACTTAAAATTTATTCGTATGTGCTGCAACATATGGAATTCACTGTTTCAAACAAAGCCTACTTTTCGGCAGCGTGTGCAATAATGCGAAAAATTAAAAACAAAACTTATTTAACTTCTTTCAACATAAAAATGCTACGAATGTTCGACCATTATGAATCCGATAAACTGCTGTTTTTACAACAAAAACTGCAAACTTTTTTAAAACACGTTATAAATGTTTTAGTGAAATAAAACTTAGGTCAGTACTAGGGTTGACATATAGTTTATACCGCTTTGTGGACAAAGTAAGGTAAATCTTTGCGACGCCACCTATTGTACGAACGGCCTTTATCTCGAATTGATTTCTATCTTTTCGGGCGTGTTGTGTAAATCAAAATCACTAGTTACAAAGTTGATTTTGGATGCATTTCCTTTAATGAGATTAGGGTTGACAAGATCGTTTTTCGCTGCCCGTATCTAGAGCTTTATTTATTAGTTGTTGACAGCCCTAGTCGACACGGAGACATCCACCGCATCGCGTGCCCACCTCGTAGTTAACAAACAACGCCAACTACCTATGTAACCTAATCACACTTATACTGCTTGTTACAGTTATCGCATGCTTAAAGTAACAAAAACGCCAATCTTTATGAGGCATTAAGTAAATCACGTAAACTTCGCAAAGGTTTAGTGCGAGCTAATATTGATTAAAAGTATAAGAGCCGCTTTCTTTATGTCGTTTTATTTAAAAAACATTATTTAAATATTCCAAAATAATGAGCGTCGGTGGCGCAATTGTTAAGAGTTCGAATGTACCAATATGTTTTTCGATTTTAGAATTTCATATGCATTAACTTGAAGTTTTTATTGTAAAGGTACAATGTTTACACAAAGTACAACATGGGCAGATTGAATTTACATATTCTTGTCTCTTTCTTTCTTTAAAAAGAAAGAGGGAGACGGAAATATATTGTGTTCGAACTATAGCAGTAGCCTACATTTCACCTTATATGTCTAGGTTCAGTTAACGAGTATTGATTTCTTTTACATTCAGACTAGTCTGTGATTTATTTATTTATCATAATATCATTACGATGATACACCAATAGATATGTTTTATCAATTAGTTTGTTATTCTGTAACCAGGCAACTAACTATGTTAATAATTGTTCATTTAGAGCGCGCGACCTTTGACTACACAATCCGGCTGCGAAACAATCGACAATCGCACAACTGTTATGCGATTGTCGATTGTTTCGCCAGTTCAACTGTTTAGTTGCACAACTAAAAATCGAGTAGTGTGTCTCCATATAAGGTCATAGAAAACAAAGCGCAATTGTAGTTGTGAGATAGGATACTCAAAGGTATGCGGGCGCTAAGAGCGCTATGCTTGAATTGCATACAGCTTTCTGGTGGCAAAGCACCATATAATAACGTAATTATAACGTCTACAACCAAGTAAAACATTTGCCAGTGTATACGTCCTATAGAGAGCTGTACAAGTCGATAAATACGAATGCTTTCTCGCAAACGTTCATGATATGCCTCTAAACTATGTTTTAATTCAATATTCTTACAACTGTACTTCAAAGCATTTGTTGGTGGCAATTAACATAAAAGTTTAAGGAACTTATTTGATCATTTTTTTGTATATTGCAATCTACAGTATTGAAACTTTACATGAAATCATTTTATATAAATAAGTGTAAATAATTAAAACAAAAATAAAAAGGAAATAATATTCATAAAAAAATATTTGTAAACATTTTGTAGTGAGAGCGCTTACTGACTCAACGCAATCGAATCGCTTCCGGCGCGAGAAACTCAATTGACATACCAACCTCTTTATCGATTTTTGCAACATAGGCATTTTCATAAACTACAGAATTCTACTATTTCACTAGGCTATTAAAACTGAAGAAGTGATTATTTTCCAATGTTTTTTTTTATGTTTAGTTCATATTACAATTTTAAAAGTTCCAATCACACTTAATACGACTAAAATCGACTTTTATTATCCAGATATTATTAAAAACAGTAACCATTAAACTAGCTAACATTTCCCAGACACGGGTTATGTAACATAATATATATATAAACAAGAGTACAAAGTAATTGGATGGAGATTATTTTGTATTAGGCTTGTGTATAGCGGACGCATCTCACGGGAGCTGTGGAGATTGCTTTTCACTCGATATTATCAATAACATGGTTAGCCGTTTTAAATGAATTGACACAAATAACTTATTACATGATTATATTCTTAGTTAAATTCAAACTACAACGTGAGGCTTCCGCTCCTTCATTCGTTCAATAAACGCGGCTTAGGGACAGACAGACATAAAAAATTTAAATGCGATTATTGTTATCAGCAACGCAAATACATCGTCTTATCACAATCTTTTTCTTATGATATTACAAATACAGACTCTAATGTTATTTTTTACTAATATTATTAAGAGGAAAACTATGTTTGATTGTAATGAAATAACTCAAAAACTACTGATCCGATTTCAAAAATTCTTTCACCATTAAAAAGCTACGTTATCAGTGAGTAACATAGGCTATGTTTTGTATTATTTTTTAATTTCACGCGGATGGAGTCGCGGGCGAAAGCTAGTATAAGTTATATAGATAGATAATTAGTCTGTATGTAAATGGTGTGTATAAATTAAGTCGGTACTGGTATTAAAAACGTTTTCAACATAAATTGATATCGTATCGACCACGCCTATCGCAGACGATTCATTGGAAAAAAACTCCGCCTACATAAATGTTATTTATGAGGTTTTATAATTGATATGTGTACGTCAATTGAAATTAGATTACACTGTCCTAGTATATTTCTGATTTCTTTTTCATTTTGAAATCGTTATCACGTATTATGTTGTTATATCCAAAAAAAAGTAAAATGAAATAATTCTGTGTACAAATATTGATAATGTCGGAGCGTCTCAATGGGAATTGAACTTTGTTATAATGAACGAGGCGTGTTACATTAATTAAAAACACAAAATTACGTGAAGTGCGAAAGGTCACGGACATCACTTTATTTGTGTAAATATAAACAATCACTGTAATGATATTTTATACAGAAGAGAATATTATATACCTTCCAATTATTCTAGAAGTTCTATTCCAATATGGATGCCACATAAACATGTAAATTGACGGTTTAATGGAATTAAATGAAAGTATAGGCGATGTTTGTCGATACATTCTGTGTTAAAGTAAGTCTTCAAACTAACTGACACTTATGCAGGCAACACACGTTAGGTTTTTTACGGTAATAACCTTGGCATAACCGAGTTTCATGACACAAAGCTGTATAGTTTTGTCACGAACATTTAGACCTGGAAAACTAACGTGTGTGGCCGATTTTACTGTTTGAATAGTTCATCAAAGCCGGGTAATCGCGGTTAGAATTGCCCTTTTGTTTGAACTGTAGATAATTTACGATAACCTTTTAGTTTTCCAGGTTATTTGAAAGCTGACAGTAATTGTATGAAAAGTAAATTGTATTGACATTTGACGATTCCAAGTTTAACTAATTTTAAATTTCTTGAAAAATTGAACTGGTCTTATATTGTGATTATGTAAAGGATAAGGATGTTGTTACACAAGTGTTGTGATAATGGGAACTCTCAGTAACCTTATGT
>NW_013525113.1:278686-290262 GCF_000836215.1 Papilio polytes
GCCTCGCTTCCTGCGGCCTCGCCCCCCTCAGCCACGTCGCGAATCTCCGCGGGTGAGAGTGGTAAAGATGCATTTAGTTGGGGTTACATGCGTTTACACTGAAACATTTTACATCGAAATACATACAGAAACTTTATTGATACTTTTTTCTATGACTACGAAAAAAATGTATTTTATATACATGATTGATAATGGTAACTCATAGTTATCTACGAATTTGTGAAAACAAGTTTTGACAGAAACGCCTGGTTAAATGAAATTATTTTTGAAACCCGTTCAATTTCGTAGAAAAATTATATCATATTTTTAAATTAACTTCATATTACAAGATTAATTTAAACACAAAATGTTTCACTAATGCACATAAGCTTGTAGTTTTTATTATCATCATTTAGTTTTATCATAAGCGCACACACAAGCTGCGGTTTTAATTAAATTTGAAGCAGAAATTGTTTCAACGAGAGATTTCTTTTAAATAATTTTGTAAAATTTAAAGTAATCTGTATGTTAAAATAATTTAAACTAATAGCTCTTGTTAACCTTATAAACAAAAGAATCAATTTCGTATTATAAAAAATATTTGAGAGCAATGTTATAAAACCAGTAGGTCGGAATAAATATGAACACAGACAGGGGCCCAATAATTTCAATAAAGACTTGACTTTGTTCATATAATTACTGCGCAAATTTTATGTGCTATGAATTGTAAAGGTTAACCTTTTTGCTCAGTTATCTGTAGACGCCGAAGCTCTCATAATTCATAGAACTTTATTATAAATAGTTTTGTCGCAATTTATTAACATAAATAATTAAATTAAATGTAAATCTAAATACTAACATAAAATATAATTATTATTTAGCAGAGATAGCAAATTTACTACAAATAATTGTAATCAAGACCTAGGTAGGTCCTAGGATGTAACTAAGTTCACTGTATACTAATCAATATCATCAGTAAAGTGAGAAGATAAAAGCGCATCTGTCGGTCACAAGACAACTAATGTGTAAGGTGTCGGATTGTGTGCAGAGTGGTCGGGAGCGACGGGCAGACCCCTCGCCGAGGTCGTGTTACGTCTGCACCCAACTGCCTCATCCCCTCCCCCTACTGGCAACTTCTCTCTTATTGATGTCGGTTAGTATGACAATTTTATAATTGACAGACTTTAAGACCACGCGCACCTTGAACCAAAGTATCGCAACTATTTGTTTTTTAGTTGAGCAACTAAACAGTTGATTTAGCTGCGAAACAATCGACAATCGCACTACAGTGGAAGAATAACTTAAATTGTGTGTCCGCTCTAAGTAAGTTTGACTTGATAGAACTCTTGTGATGTATAGAGGATGGCGGGGTGGTGGTTCGTGCAGAGGAAGCGCTGATCGTGAGCTTCGTGCTACTTCTGTGGGCTGCTGCTATTGCGCTATTCTTCAACCGCTGGGGCAAGATCAGGTGCGTGTTTGCACGGTTATGATGATGACGTAGTTATTTTTGCAATAAAGAACGCAAGGAAGCAAAGATGTATTAATGTTTGGAGATTTAAGAGGACTGTGGTTATGAAAATAAGTCTAAAGTGTTAAAGTTCTGGATTGTAAAATAGAAGGATTACATTGTTTCTATGTTTTAGTGTAAACATTTATAGAAACACATCTTTTATTGGAATACGTTTCCCAGGATGCTGGAGCCGTACCAACCGAAGTTCCAGCAACAACATCGACAGAGTTGCGTCCTCACGGAGAACTCCGTATCAGTGCCACCTCATGTGAGATTTGCATATTAGATTTTTACCAACTGTTAAAATAACTTTATACCTCGTACGCACGGGTCGCTTTTTAGCACTCTGGGTTCGCGTTTTTTTAACGATTTCGCTGAAATAAACTCTTTAAAATAACCCTTTGTTTCACTTGCCCAGAAATCAAAATACAACGCTGCATGAAAACCGTCGGGTTTGTATAGTAACGTATAGGTATTATGAAAAAGCCACCGCAAAAAAAGGAAACCTGGATATTTATTTGTTCGCTTAAAAGATCCCGTGTGTACGAGGGCTAAGGTATCTGGAGCTAAGCTAGATAATTAATTTATTGTGTTTTGTATGTAGCACCGAGCGTCAATGTCACGCGCCTGTATGTCGTATGACTACGGCCCTTCCTTCACAGCCTACCAGCCCTACGCGTATCTATCACATAGGCCTAGACAGGTACATACTGCTCTTGTTATAATCCTAAAAACACTTTCTTTAAGCTGTCAACATTTATAAACCTAACAGCCAAACCTGGCTCTAGCTCCAAAGATTTAGAACAGAACTTTTTTAATGCTGTATTTCCCAGAACTCAGTATTCGTGGGCAGCGTGGGCGGCGGCATGGCTTTGATCCCTGAAAGTCCACCTCGGCGGTCGCGTTCAGCTGCAGACCTCCCCGCACTGGTCACTCCGGCGGACCTCCCTCACACCACACCGAGATCCTCCCGCGCGGCCAGTCTACACAGCGCCGTGGACCTGAGAGTCTGCGTACCTTCGCCCCGGACCTCTAGAGCCGCGAGTCTCCATTCGGGCGACATGCATAGCTCGGTGCAGGTCCATGTTAGAGGGTCAGGGAATAATCTAAACAGACCAAAGAGTCCAAGAAGACTAACAATCACGAATGTATAAGTTACGGGATTCTAAGTATTTAAGTGTTGTGGCGGACCAATCGTGTTTGCAAGGAATTTTTATTTTAATCTAATTTAACTATTAAGTATTTTTAAGAGAAATATGTAATAAATCAATTTTAAATGTAGAATCTTCTACAATAGTAACTTAATTAACTAAGTGATTTTTTATTAAAATAATTTAAATGTTTTTGTTTTTTTATATGTCAAGTAAAAATATCCTTTTCTATGTATATTTTTATTATTATTTAACGTTCAGACTGATTCTTTATTAAATTTAATTCACTTAATAATAAGGTCTTACAAATGACTAGAATATTAGTATTTCTCCCTAAAATCTATTCTTCTAACTATTTCCAAGCTCTCTTCTAATTCCTGTAGATTTTGAATTTCCCTTCTTCATATCTCTAGAAGTAAACATAAAATTAAAAATATTGAAATATTGCTTAGTCATATGGTGCTATTCGATAGACTTCTGGCGTGAATTCTTTGAATTGAAAATAACAGATTTTTTTATCATTCGCTCTCTATGACTATTGAGTTCAATAAACATGTATTTCTATATATATTTAATAATTAAAATAAATGCCAAAATTCATCTATATATTGTTAATTTAGTACAAGTTCGAGCATTAGTTAAAAAAAAATAGCACAAAAATTTTAGCATAGTTTATTTAGTATTAGCGTAATTGTATTTTTATAAATTATTTTAATAACTATAGATATAGAGAAGATATGTAAAGTTCTATGTAGTAATAAATACATATAGCTGACGCTGAAAGGAAAACCTCGTCAAAATTTCACGATTTCATCGATTTTCCTGAGCCATGGCTATTTCATGCCGTCCGCAATCAAATGCTCCATTAATACGTAGTTTCCTTTACCTACATAAATGTATTGATATCAACAACAGCCGAAAACAATAATCATAATTGTCTTTTAATTAGTGTTTTTAATCAATTTGGCTCAAGATTTACTGATCTAAAGGTCGCAATAAAATAAAAAAAAGTCTATTAGTTCAAAGTGATCGAATTGTTTTCGAAATTTACTGAATCACTCAATCACGAAGATTGTATTTTTTCGGATGTATACTTTTGGCATTGAAATGTGAAAATATTTATTGTTTTAAATTATTTACAAGGTAAAGTTATTTCTCAGAATCAGTAGTTTCTATAAACTTTAAATTACATTTCAAAGATAATAGATATATTTATGTATTTTAAATCTAATCGTAACACTCGCAAATACAATTATAATTAAATTTAATCGATAAATGAAAATAAAATTGTACAAACAAAAGCAATTAGTAAACATTTGTTTTATTTTAATCCAGTAATCATTAAGATATAAGTAAGTTTGTTCATTTGATGTTTTTTTAACACCACCGTACCTTATAAAATTACATGTACTGTTTTGTACGTGGTTATATAATAATATTAAACAATAACTAGCGGTTTACGTCTAAGCAAGTCCTAATAAGTTTAGTTCTGTAGTGCCAACACTTGAAGACTTTATTGCACATTCTTTATTACTCCGTTGACTTTATTGTGGCCATGAAATGAGAAATTATATATGTCATCACAGTTAAGTATTTTACTCAACTTTAGAAAAATGTCGGTAAAAAGATAGAAATTATAGATTTTTTTTTGTTAGCACACCTTTTTTCGTATTTACGATAATTATTTACTTGTTAATGAAAATTGGATATGTCCTAAAAAGTCTTAAATTAACTTAATGCTTCCATTTTTTAAGTAATTAAGTTTTTTAAGTTACTACATAAAGTCGAAAACAACTCGCTTGTTCCCTGGCCCCAAGTTGAAACAGTAATACCCCGGGCGCGCCTGGCGAAGCAATTAGCACACAAATTGACTAAATGTTGCCTTTAACATCTTTCAGCACTAAACCCTCAGTTTATCATTATTACTATGAAACTATTATTTAATATTACTTACCCTTAAGTTAATAATTTTGTTATGAGTATACTGTAACAAGTAAAATATTAGTGTTACGTTGAATTAATTATCCAAAAAACATATCAAATGTAACGTGAAAAAAAAAATCTCTCATTCTAATAAATTTGAAAGTTCTTTACTCCATAGTAAAGTTTCTACAAAACAACATATCTGAAGTAAATCATAAAACGCAATGATTTACATCAGCCTTTGAAGATTAAAGAGGATTTCGTAAGATTACAATAAAAAATAAATCAATCGAAATCATAAAGAAAAAATATCTTCATAAAAACCAGGAACACGAGTAAACAAAGAGAACTTTCGAGAGCTTTGACTTTTATTTCAAAAGCGAAACGAAGTTTGAACGAAGACAAGTAACTTGATCGTTGTTTTATATTTACTTTGCAGTTAACATAAACTTCTCTGTTTTGAATAAAAGTATGAGACAAACTTTCCTTACTCTTTTACGATCACAATAAAGCATACTAGATTACGCCTGCGACTCCGTCCGCGAAAACAAGAGCATGCTTGCAAATCCTATGTGTTCTTCCAGACTATCCTCTACATCTAAGCCAAACTTCATCAAGATCCGTTTATCAGTTTAAGGCATAAACATCTATCATTCCCTCCATCTAAACTTTCGCATTTTTAATGTAATAAGTAAGAGTAAAGAAAGTTTAAATAAAAAGAAACTAACAACATTGAGGAACCAAAAACAAGTTGTGCAGTAAAATCTTGTTTTTTAATGATGCGTTGGTATTTTTCTAAAAATACGAAACGAAAATTTTAAAGTTATTTCTAAACGTGAAAAAAATGCGATTTAAATTCCTTTTTATGGCGCTCGGGTAAATAAACTTAATTACGAACATTAAAGAGATTAGAAAATTAAAGCTAAATTCAGTTATCTTTTAATATAAAGGAGTGTTATCAAATTCGTTATCATATAATAATTAATCCTTTCAAAGCATCTGCTTGTAAACTGGAGGATCAAAGCGAGCGAACTCTAACAAAAGATCCGAGCGCACTTCGCAGCCTCGGACTACGGACCCCCAACCCTAGACCCGGCGGGTCAATTAACGCACAATTGTGGCGACATCACTCTATGTCTCTATCTATAGACTATTTTAAACGATATATTTATTTCTTAAACAACAAATTGATGACTTTTACATTTTTAAGAGAAACATTCACACAAGTAAAATTATTGATGTAACAAGTAGCGGTGTCAACTTACCTTTATCATTTTAATTGTTGAATTCCCATAAAAATATAGAAAGCGCTTAAACTGAGGAATTTCCAATTTTCCAATTCCACGAATCCTAGATATTATCAGAGAATTAATGAAAATACTAGTTCAAATTGTAACATTTTATTATAAACGTTAATATTACTGTTATCCGTAATTTGAATATTGGAATGGAATAAATTGTACTCATTTCACACAAACTAGAATGTCAGCCTTCAGCTCAAAGTCTAGCATTCCTGTTCCTAACGTTTCTATGACCTTAAATACTATAAATTCTAATCCATTTGTAGGAAATGAAATGGCATTTTAATAAAAAAAAAATTTTGCGCAGTAAGGATCGTGGCAAACTGAATTTAAGTAAATTATTAAACATTCATTATCATCATCTCCCCTGCCTTATCCTACTCCCGTAGTGTCTTCGTCGTAGTGTGTTTTCTTCCTCCAAAGCACTCTGTCATCCGTCATCTCAGTCATCACTCCCTTCTTGATCATGTCACTTTTCACGCAATCCATCCATCTCTTTCAAATTATTAAACATTCATATCAACTAATTAGGAGATGCAGAGATTGTGAAATTTTACACGATCCTAATGACACCTAAAGAGGCAATAGTTTAATAGTTAAAGGTACCTACTACCAATCACACGGTCGTAGGATCTACACAAACTTAGTTACTATTAGTAGATGTGGTAGATACTAGGTATAAAACGATTTGTGTTAACGCTACTCCCCACCTCTGTATTAAAAAAAAGCTATTTGTTTAAAAGAAATTATATTATTTGGAAATATACGTCCGTATTTTATAAATACATTAATCATGTTTTACTGCATGAAATGTAGCCGACATTTAACTTTTTAACGCCGTTTTATGGTACATAAAGCTCAGTTGGCCTACTGCCAGCCTGCAGAGAGGTCAATTTACTGCATACAGTTTTACAGATGTATTTTCTTAGCAATATTAGAATTAAATTGAACTGTTTTTTTTTTAATTTATTTAAATCATGTAAGATAAATAATACATAATAACAATTGACAAAAAATTTTATATCCTAAACACTAAACCTAATTAAAACATGTGCGCGCAGCCAATAGCCCATGATCGGACAGTCGGGCTTGTCTCTTAGCCCTCTTAGGATGCTATTAGTACTCTCCCGAACTCTACGTAAAATGTTAAATCATGTGATCCAATTTAATCGCCATTAAGAGTGCTGACTACTAAACTTAAGTGAATTTAAAGTAATTTAGAAATGTCTAAAAAAAATATAAAGTTACAAGGACTGTGATAGGCCAAAATAAACGGCAAAAAATCTTAGTAAGTAGGTTTTAAGTACAGTAACAAACAAGTTGTTTTGCCCTCATTTAACTTTAAAAGTTTTTATTACAAGTCGTAAAAATCTTACCAAATTTTAATGACAAACTAACAAAGCAACCTAAGCAATGTAGTATTTATGTGTTGATTTCTCTTTTCATGACCTGTAAATGTAACTGATATGAAGTAAGTACTAGTAGTAAGTAGTGCTTTCAGGTAAACAAATTTAAAATTACCAATAAGAATCTTACTTCTTACTAATATTATAAATGTGAAAGTTTAGATTGATGGATGGATGTTTATTAGAGTTTGTAGCCTAAACGGCTGAGCTGATTTTGATGAAATTTGGTATAGATGTAGAGGATAGTCTTAAAGAATACATAAGCTAGTCTCTTTGTGTTTTTAATTCCACGCGGACGCAATCGTTCGGACGAAAGCTAGTAATTATAATATTTTGAATGCCCAAAAGTTTGATTATTATCATAGATGGAATAGATTTTGTTATTACGTATCTTGAAAATAGCTAAATTAATCTCGATAAAATTTAAATTCGATGTAGAACACATGATCTACATATCGTAGTTTTTATTTTTTATTCTGCGCGGACGAAGTCGCGGTTAAAAAATAGTTTAACACACTCTCATTTTTTATATCGTATTAGATTAATGTTCTAAATGTAATAACAATTTTAAAGCTTAAACAATACCTACAGTCACAAAATAAACATTTCGACCGCCTGCAGCAACCGGCTGATTCATTTTCGATAATAATTCAATTTCTGAACTTCACACACGAAAACTTCTGGATATTGAATATAAAATTCGATAGGAATATTAAATTTCAATGTACCTTTTCATACTAAGTACCTAATTAAATTTATTTTCGGATCAGTCTCAAGTATCAAATATTAATATAGACCGCTAGCCAGTGTGGAGTAGCCGCTGTAATCACGCCACTGTCATTATCTCTGAATACAATATGAATTTACTGCCAAGGCTTCGGATTATTATCGATTTTTCTACTTCAATTTATAATCAGTTTATAAACTCTAGCTACTGAAATTATAGTACCATTACGTGTTTAAATTGATGTTTGACACTCATTATCAAAAGATTTAAAAGTTAGTTTTTTTTAGAAATATTACTTTTATCCTATTTAGTGTTGTGGTTTATGTAACTTGATCTCTGGACTGGAAATACCACTATCATCCCCATTTGCCATCTGTCTACTCTAAGTTAATGTTATTAGAAAATTTATGTAATAGAAAACAGTGTTAAAAATGATTATATAGTAAAGTCCAGTGCTACGAAATATAAGTAGAGCTTGCGTAGACCTTCGTAGCCATATCTGTAGGCTACGTAACCGAGCATATTACTGGAAGAAATATCCTTTTGCTTTGAAACCTTACAAGCTAGTGGTTGATGTAGCGGAATAGATTGTAGGTCCAAAAATATCTTTACATTTCATAAACTAAAAAAGATTCCATGTGCTAATATTAATGGAAAGATTTCGTTTTTTGGTTTAAATTATTATACAAAAAGTTTAGTTTAAATTATAACACGACAGGTATCGTTTTCATTTTCTAAACGAAATGACGAGCCAAGTTGGCAGTGTGAGGTATTCAGTACAAACGTATTTGGCACTGAAATTTATCCGCATTAAGTTTAAAGCGCGGCTGTCAGAAACATAACCAATATTGATAATGAAATCTAATCTTGGAGTATTGTATTACTTTTTGGCTGATTTTATTTTAATTTATGAATGTATAGATAACATATATGTAGGATAAGGAGATTAAATATGTTTTCTTTTTGATTGGTTTCGAATTTTATATTTTGACATTGGTTTTAATTAGTTTAGAGTCAGAGAAAAAAAGAGGAACAACGATGTATGAATTTGTGTTTTTGGAAAAGGGTGTAAATATTGTAAATTTGCAGTAAATAACGAGTTTATTTTTATTTTATCGATCCACAACCCACACATATAGATTAAGTTTGTAATAAGTAGTTACTGGCTTAATTACAAAATTACTGATTTGAGAAGCTGCAACATGAAAATGTTTTGTAAAATGTAAATAAAAACGTACAAAAATTGTAATTTTACGAAAATAACTCTTAATTTATGGTCCGTTTGTAATGTAAAACTTGTAAGATTTATAACATCGGTTTTCCGCATTTTAACTTTTGAAAGTAAAATTAACTTCTCTCCCTTTAATTACTTTTACTTAAAGTTTAATTTTGAAGTATTGTTTATACATAACGCAGATAACATTAAGCACAGATAATTTATAAACCCTTACATAATATTTATATAGTTAAGAATCTCTTTATATATCCTTTCAAAACTAGCACATAGAAAAAAAAAACTTCAAAGACTTATTATTCAATTTAGTTTTGTTTTATCGAAGTAAGAATACATTTAAATAGGCTTTAAAATCACTTAAGTAAGGTCTCACTCTGTCACTCAAGTTAATTATTATCCTCGCGAATAATTACGAATTGATAATAAGATGTCTTTCTTTACTAAATTGTAAAATACATAATATTTTAATATAAATAACACAAGTAGAACTGCACGCTTCATTTATTTCTATAGATTTATTTTTAAACTAAGAGTTACGATTTTTTTCTTTTGTTTGTTTTTTCATTTTTGGTTTGGAAATTACCGAGAATTTTTGGCTGTTCAAAGCATTGTTTGGAATACGTAAGGTACGATTCTAATTTTAAACAGTGCTAATTAAAATACATGTTCATTGTTACTTCGAACTTGCACGATGAACTTCTTGACAGTGTATCCGTCATATTCCAGCTGCCGTACTGTATAGTACAATGTAGTATTTCGCTTTGACCACAAAGGGTATCACTGAATTTCATTAGCCTCATGTTTATTGTGAACAAAACTTTACCGATTATGTACGTAACACACATTTTGCTATGTAAATCACTTGTGTGTTTTCGGCAAATTTTAGTAAGGACTTTTTAATTACTTTTTTTAAATGGAAATATTTTTAAATACATGGTAGTGTTCGCTTAATATTAACTGCGTTACGAATAATCCGCTTGTGCTGCTCATTTCCACCACTATTCAGAAGACAGTCGTCCACTGAAAGCATCATTTTCGATAAGTGTACGATCCGAGGTTGTTTAGTTCCAGTATCAGTTCTAGATTTACTATCGCCCTAAACGAGATATTACGCTGGCGCCTTTTTTACCAAAGTAGACGTGCTTCCTTTCCGAAAGGCGCCCTGGGCGGTTGCCCAACCGCACTCTACCCGAACTTCGTTACTGTTTAGTGTCTACCCCAGTATTCTATTCCCTCCCTCTATTTGCTGATATGGTTCATGTACCTGGATTTTAGATTTAGGATCTAGGTGGCTGTGGATCACTACTTCGCTATTTTTATTACATGTTTGCTATTCTTAAGTGCTGTGTGTCCCGTTTGTTTGGTGACAGTGAGCCGATAGCATCGTATGCCACAACACGGGCGCTCTTGTACACAAACCTCTTCACACAAAGCCTCAGTTTCCTAAACACCAAACACTATATTATATAGTATACGCATATTGTATTGATTTAAGTGTATGTTGGTAAGTATAAAAATTCTATTAAAAATGCTTTTAACTCTACAATAATAAGCAATAAACAAAACCTCTGTTTCGTATACTGAAATGCAAAAAAAGGCACAAAAACTTTAACCCAAACACATTCATGAACCTGGGACAAAAATCCAATCTTGATTCTCAACAGTTTATAGCTTAATAAAGGACGTGGAGGAGAGCGCGCGCTGCCCCAATATTGTGAGCTCATAAAATGGGATACAACTCTACGCAAGGATTTGTATCGTAACGTCACATTTGAATGAAAACGAAATAAGTATACTGTATGCTATTTGTGCCGAATTTCTTTTACTTACACTATTTTCGAAAATATCAGATTATTTTTTTATTTAAAATTATCTGTTCCCATGCGGATTTATTCTCGTGAAACTATAAAAACTTTATTTCATTGTTTACATTTGTCAAATTCTCAATTGCAAATGACAAATTTACCGTTATCGTAACCTTACTTCCTTAATGTTGGCAGCTTGTAGTTTATGGTTTCTTTCCCAGATGTAGGTTTTTTCCAATTTATTTACCCCGTAAGTTAAATGGCGGGAAAATCTATAGCCTGAAGCATGTCGTAAGTGTAGGGCTTTTTATTAAAGTAAGAATTATTCAAAAATTTGCTATGTTTGCTGACATCCTACATGTGTTTACGCTTTATTATACTTGTATACATATTTATATAGACTTTATGGAAAATACATGTTTGAACAATGAAATCAAACTAAAACATTATTTTTTTTGTTTCGTTCTGTTGTTTTTGTGTTATTAAGTGTTTAGTTGCAAATATGATATGGTTATGTTGATGTTCCCAAAGTTTGTTTCG
>NW_013525113.1:292733-295770 GCF_000836215.1 Papilio polytes
CCATCTAACGCGCTGTGAAATACAACAAATGAATTGGAAATATTTTCCCAAATTCGTAGGCAAACAGAATAGAAGAAATACGATCTTAATGGTTTCTTTTGTTTTATTATTGGAAATGTTTTAAGATTTGCGTGACAGGAAATAACGTTAAAAGCTCGGTAAAGAGTATCAAGATTGTTTGAATTATACTAGCTGTAAACAATAATTTAAAACACTTTATCAAAATCTCCCCTAGCTTATCTTCCTTCTACATAGTCAGCGCAACAAGTTTTTGTCCTCTAAATAACTCTATCATCCGTCATCTCAGTCATCACTCCCTTCTTGATCATGTCATCTGTCACGCAATCCATCTATCTCTTTCTAGGTCTACCTCTACCGTTGTACCTCTACACACTCATAACTAACGTTCTTCATTTAAAATCATTTAAAACGCTTTACCTATTACCAATATTAAAGGGCAAAGATTTTATTAATACGATACTTAGAAGCTAATATCTTAAGTTTTATTACCTAAGTGTGGATAGAATACCTGAAGCGTCCATTTTAATGCAGCACTTAACTACCTCAGAGAGACTAAAGCCGGTGCTCTTACTCCTTATTGCGTCTCTATAGTGCTTTTATAATTTTATGTTATGCAAGTAAAGAATAAAAGGAAATAAAAAAAAACTTACCATGTATGGCTTTAAAATATTACTTACGTAAGGTGAAATAAAGTGACGTAATCTTACTAACTTTTGTCCGCGATTCCGTTCGCGCGATTTACGATACTAGTATGATTTAAAACTTTATAAAAATAAATAGTGCTCTGTTCTTCATTTGATTTTGTTTTTTAGTTTCTCTGTCCTAAATTCTACTACACCTGAAAATTACACACACTTCCCACAAATATAGCATCAATGAAATGTGGCTTCGTATTTTATCTGTCGGCTATAAATCACGTTGCGGCTGTAATCTGCGCAACCAACACCAAAGGCAATACAAATAACATAAACTAAAATTACAATTACAACTATAGACACGATATTTTAGTTTAATATAATTAAAAGACGAATTTGTTATCTAAGTTGCTCGATAAACATTATGATTGATAAGTAACTAAGTAACATTCGATCGAACTTGTTCGGTCCGCGGTTAGATTAATTAATGGAAATTGAATTCTCTGATTTATCGCTTTTCAGATAAACGATTTGATCAAAATGGTCAGTCGATGCGCTGAATATTAATGTTGCTTACTGATACATTTGTATTAGGATAATAATTTAAATTTTTTACACTTTTCGTAACATAAAGAGGTCTATACTATACTAGCTGTTGCTCGCGACTTCGCCCGAGTGAAATTAAAAAATAACAAAAAGCAAAGCAGATGATAACATAGATTGTAATGGAGAAAGAATTTTTGAAATCATCTCAGTACTTTTTGAGTGTTTTCAATACATACAAAAATACAAATCTTCTTTATAATATTAGTATAGGTGAAAATGTAATAAATTTTATTCGATTCATTCATGATTGAAATTTTTAGCTTGTGTCTCTATGTACAAACATAACCTTTTTCTTTTTCTTTCCCCCATGAAATGGAAATGAAAAATGTTTCAGTTAAATCTTTATTCGGTTTTACTTAACTATACTAAACTTAACTATACTTAACCTAACACAATTTGGTATCAAAATATATTTTATCCTCTACTCCTAGTTGGCAATTATAAAAGCAATTAAAACAAACTGGCGATATTTCATACTTTAAGCAGCGGGAAACAAAAGCTTGCGTCAAGCTTGGGTTAGAAGGCTTGCTGTACACGATGCGGTTTGCATTGTGCTGAACATAACCACAATTCTAACTTTTTTTTACTATTACATGGTACATAATGTAGGTAGAAGTTGTTTTTATGTAAATACATAGCGAAGCTTCTTATTTCAGTATTATTCCAATAAAACATACTTACATTATTATCTTTAACCTTTCCAAGGAGTGCTTTGACACTAAAAGGTTTTCCGAGTGTCGACTTTTGACCAAATCTCACGGGAACTTTTGCAAACTTTTAAAGAATTTTAAGTAAGCGCTTTTATTATATATTCTACTATTTTAATGTACTTTAAAATAAATAAGCATGAAAATGCCATTTTACGATAATTTTAATTTAACACATCTATACTAACATTATAAAGAAGAAAGATTTGTATTTTTATATGTACTGAAATAGCTCAAAAACTACTTTGCCGATTTAAAAAATTCTTTCAACATTAAAAAGCTACCTTATCAGTGAGTAATATAGGCTGTATTTTTTGATTCCATGCGTGCGAAGTCGCGAGCAGCTAGTCTTGAATAATTGAACTTACTGAGGTTAATATGAATAGTAATTAACCCTTCATACATCTATATTATAGTAACGTATTTAATATCATAATTATAATATAATTTAAGCAATTAACTTGAGAGTAATTGGATCGTTTAAAGACCTCTTTAGGCGGAGATCTAAGGCGGTTTAAAACCCGCCCGCGGGACGAATTACTTAACAATTCAACTATGGTATACTAAATATAACTACATATTTATTTTAATACGTTAATAAATTACCTTTTATTCTTATTACTCTAAGGGCCAGTCCCAGCAAATTGTCAATTGTCATAATAATCCAACGTGTTAAATATGTCATGGAAATATCGGATTTTTTTACCCTATCTGACTGTAACGTCTATTATAAGCTATGTGAGCCTCTGTCAGCCATTGGCGGGACTGGCTCTAAACATTGTTTCATTTCTTAATATTATTTTAAAACTTAAATGTTTGCATATAGATGATGCTAATCCGGTAAAATATTTATATAGCCAGGAAAAGGCATAGATTTTTCTCCTCATTATTTAAAAAACTAATTAGCGTCAGGAGTAACATAAGTTTAACAGTGGTAGAGCCCGCTTTAACATCTTCGCACGAATGGGTCGGCTCATCCGGTGCAATACCACGACCACACAGAAAACAGGCGTGAAGTGGAAGCAATTCTGCGTTTCGTCTGATGAGTGTGGTGCCGGAGGCCTAATT
>NW_013525113.1:296254-312759 GCF_000836215.1 Papilio polytes
GGCTGAGGCAACCAGGGGAGTGTTCTGAAACCGGAGGTTGACGACAAAGGGATCTTTTTTAGCGGTAATGGCGCATACTTGTGTCTTTTTAGGATTGAAATAGACAAGATTTATTATTATAGATTTATTATTTTATGTTATAAAAAAAAGTAACTATATCTAAACCCCAACCATTATAGATTATGAAGTAAGCCAAGCAGATAATTAAGAAAGATACACTTGTCTCCCGTAACCAAAGCGGTCGACACAGATACTTTCATTTTGGCGCTACCCGACCACTCACGCCGCAACATTTTCAAATCACATTAGCAGATACATTAACTTACTAATGCCATTGCTGTAATTAAAAATAAAAAATACAAACAACTAATAGCAAGTCGTTTTACTGCGCAATTAAACACGAAAAGGAACGACTTTTAAATTGCCATCGTTAAAGTTTCAGTTGTCGTTTGTGAGTAGAAGAGGGGACTTCCCCGCCCGCGCCATAACAGCCACATAAAACTTCGAAAACCATTAAAAACGATGCCTTATATCTTGTTTTATATTTGACACTTATTTACAAAGTTAACACGACATAGTTAAACTTATTGCGTGAACTTTGACGTGAAACAAAATTATAACTAGCTTTTTACCCGCGAGTCTGTCCACGCTGAATAAAAAAAACTTAGTAAGTAGCCTACACCGAGATCCGTTAAGCCTTTTCTGAGAAAACAAAGTAACAAGCATCCGTCCACCAAAACTTCACTTTATAATAGTATGATGTTAAAATTTAATCTTCACTTTATACTGTTTTTCGGATGTATTTATTCGTTTAGTAAAAAATTTCTTGTACATATTTCTTACTTAAAGATATCAAGACAGTAGTAAAAATATTCACTTAAACCAATCGCATACCTCTTTTATCTTTACAGTATTGAAAGTTACAACCGCTTAAGCAATCCAGTTTAACAAGCGAGTTACCTTAAACTTCTGACCGCCAATTACAAAACTAAATGTGGCTCGCTTTTATACTACTTCAGACCACAATTGTACTGAACAAAGGCATTTCTAGAACCTAACTAATTAGTGGCAAAGCTGACGGTAAATAATGTGCACTTATACATCTCACAAATAACTTGTGGAGAAAAGTCCTTACGAAATCCTTTACTCTTTACCAAAGTATTTTAAACGCAATAATATGTTGTGAAACTATTTGATACTACCTGTTGCTTGCTAATTGGCCCTCGTGAAATTAAGAAAATAATAAAAAATATATCCTATGCTACTCAATGATAACGTAGCTTTTTAATAGTGAAAGATTTTTTTGAAACAGCCAAGTTGTTTTTGACATATTTCATTACATACAAAAATACAAATCTTTCCTCTTCATAATATGTAGATAGTCACTTTCTTTACCCAAATCTGTAACAAACTTTAAAATTCATGCAGATTTGATTCTCCATGACTTGCTAATATCTGATTTGAAAGATGTTTAGTCGCGGGACAAAGACTAAGTGAGATTATTAATGAGTTGCGAACAGCGATTTCTCATCAATAGGTCTGCGAAGTGTCAAAGAAGCCATCAGTCAAAGGAGGTAGACGCGGTCAAAATTACGTTAAAATAACCTTTTGAATATCTAAAGAATTATTATTTATTCATATTTATATTTATATATAAAATTATAATTTATTCAATTGTAATTAATAAAATAACTACTCAGTCCAAGTGGATTTAAAAAAAAAACGGAAGTAATTAGGCCTGTTATCTTCCTAGAAAACGTAGCCTAATTACTAGCATAGATTAGAAGATGGTCTCCAGACCATGCCAAATTTTATCGCGATCATTTTAGGAGTTTTAGGCAACAAACTCTTACAAACATCCATCCATCTAAACTATCGTATTTATAATATTAGTAAGATGTGAATGGATGTATGTTACTTCATGGTTCCATAAGTCTGTAGTCAAATGTTTGATTGATTGAATTTAATCTTCAACTCTTTATTGATTTTTTATTGAATATTTAAGCTTCGTAATCGCCGCTGTACAATTCCCTTGGGATCGTCAGAGCGACTTGTAACTTTCCGATTTAAAGACTTCTTCAGCGATGAATCAAAGCAAGAACGCATTATATCTCATTTTACTAATATTATAAATGTGAAAATATAGATGGATGGATGTTAGAGTTTATAGCCTAAACTGCTGAACGGATCTAGATGAATCCGGCATAGATATAGAGGATACAATATAACACATAACATATAGGCTACTTTTGATCCTGGAATTACTCACGATTCCCGCAGGATGCATTGATTTAGTTTTTTATGTTTACTCCATAAACGGTTGGTTCCTATTGAAATTTAGCACACGTATAAAACTAAGTCTGGAGTAACATGGGTATGAGGAGAGGGAATGCGTACTGTTTTTGTTTTACCGAGTCGCGGGCAACAGTTAGTTTATGTAACAAAATGTATTAGATACCTTTTCATTTAGAACATTAAAGATATTTGATATGTTAGCTATTGGTTAATCTGAATAACATTTCACCGTCTAGACGTCTACAGTATCATTCTAGGAATTATTCAATGATGGGTTTATCTGTGGTTTCGACGAAACCATATCACGGCTTAGTTTAATAAACGTCAGTGCAGATTTGGTCTCATATGTTTAATTTATCAATATGAAACAGTTTCTTAAAGGAATAAATTACGACACTTTAATAGTAAAAATGCATGCACTGTTGGCATTACTCCAATCCAACACTTGATTTAATCACTGGACTGGAATTATGTGAATTGAACATTATTACATTGAAGGGTTATTTCTTACATTATTGTGACCTGAAGGCAATTAAGTATCTCAATGTACGACAAAGAAATAAATTAGATTTTCCAGTCTCTTTGTCCTCTTTTTCTGTATATCAAAAACAAAAGGCAACCAACGTCTACCTTAAATTGTCGGTACAACGTAAAGCTTTGATGTCGCCGCTTTAACTACGGTTAGTTTAAATTTACTGCGACTTTCCGCTTCACGCGCCACAAACAGCGACAAAGCTGTGAGTAAAAAATGTTACCAGTTTTCAACAGCGATTTTAAAAAAGAATATAATAAACTAGGAGAAATAAAACGATAAGTAAGGATAGAGTATTATTTTTATATTAGAATACTATAGGAAACATAATAAAAAATAACATTTAGTTACAGTTTAAAAAACAACATGAAAAATATTCAGATACACCATACTCAAAACGATGCTTTCGACATTAAAATAAATTACACGCAACTGCTTTCCCCAACAACACAATTTAAACTCTACGTTTACCACACAGAGTTCATTTTACAATACACTAAGTACATCTGCATAGAAAGTCGGGGACATTTAAAAAGACGGGCCCAACACATTTGAAATCTGCTTGTCTTATTAGATTGCGGGTTTTCTTCCTTCCGCAACCCCTTGCCCCCACACCCTGCTTCCTCCCCCTCAATGTCATTAACATTTACATTTAGTTCGCACTGAAAAATATACGCATTAAGCAATTTTGATTCTTATTCACATGAGTATAAGATCGTTTGTTAAGATTATACCGACTACCAATGTCGAGTATTCGCCAATTAGGACGACTTACTACTAACGAAATTACTATTATACTAATGCGAAAGTTAATATGGATGGATGGATGTGTGTTACAACCTATCTCTAGAACGTAGGACATAGACTGGTAAACCCTACTTACAAAGCTTTCCGACTAAGTTTTTGATATAAAAACTCTTAGTACTAACTAAATATGTTTTCACAATATTGATAATAATACTACTGACAAAGGTGAAGAAAACGGAAAGAAGACTTTTCATTTCTTAAAACAGCCATGCAAATATTATGAAGTAGATGCAAGAGCCCTACACGTCGTACGAAAGCGAGGTTCTCGCGATGCTCCTTTGTGAAGCCTTACCTTTGACAAATGCTGATAAAGCAAAAAGGTAAAAAAAAAACCTAACACGGTACCATACTGGCCATCGAGAAACCATAAATATTGAAGAAGAAAAAAGTACAATCATTAAACAAAAGAGAATCCTAAGAGTGCGCACACACCTAAACTATCGCATAACTGTTTAGTCGCGCTTTGATTTCTATTTTTAGTTGTGCAACTAAACAGTTGAATTGGCTGCAAAACAATCGACAATCGCAGAACAGTTGTGCGATAGTTCAGGCAAAGGTGCTCGCTCTACGAGTAATAGTAACAGAATTAATATGTAGGTATATTTTTACCATATGTTTACATGCTTTTGTATCCCTAAGAAGAGTCGGCACAGTGCTGATTCTTAATATAATTCTCTTTCATAATCCATCCACTTATCTTAACTTTCGCATTTATTTTGCGTTTGTAATATTCTTCGTAAAATTTAGAATTTTCCACCAACTTTAGCCTTGTTTTTATGTGATCAAAAATATTAAACGCTTCTTGCAAAACTCGTTTCAAACGAGACTGTTAAATAGCAAAGTACGGTCGAAATAAACACAAGTTTTCACGTCATTTGAGAAAATCTTCACCGAGATGGCGGTCAAAGGTCGAGGCAGACTGCGTTCTGAAAAATAAAAACACCAAACCTTTTTATAAAGGATTTTCCATTTGGTAAAATAAGGTTTGATCATAAAACTACGAACATTTTAAAACAAAAGAAACTACTAACGTTTTTATACATTTATTTAGGTTCTGTGTCCAATGTGCCTTTTTATTTTGCATATAAACACAAATTGTTTAAACATAGGGTTGTTTAAAATCTATATATGTTATGTAATTTAGATCGAAATCCTTGTAGGCTTTTATATTGTTTTTTCCCGTATAATAGGAAGGATTTACAGCAGTACACGAGTACAAAGTAACAGAATAATTGAAGTGAACTTCTCAACGATGTCATTTTCTAACAACCTTGTTATGCTCAAATAAGAAAACGAGTTTCTTAAACTTGTAATGGAAAAAATACTGTATCCTTGTGGAAGATTTTATTAATATAACAATACATTCTTGTGTTTCGTAAATCACATAATATTTTACGGTCTTTATAAAAAAATACTTCTATTTAAATTGCAACAAAGACTTTACGTAACCTTTTTTTCTAGATTTTTTAAAGGAGGAACGTTAATTTTTCACACAAATCTATGCGAATCAAAACAAATGAAAGCGAAAGATTTGAAATGCGATGAAAGTAAAATGGGGAGATAAGATTAGAGCGTTTGATTTAATTCCATTAACTAGATCCCCGATGTGGGATACACTTTAACCGCAGCATTAGAGTTTACCAAATCGTACCTCGTAGCTATTTTGATTACTCTAATTCAATATAAAGCCAGCATTTTACTAATTGACACTGATTTTGTCAGCATTGATCCACTATTATTATTATTTACTTACAGAGTAGTTAGTTAGTTAATAGTAAAAATCTAAGAGAAATAGCTATATAGAAATAAATAAAAATTAACTGGGAACCAAGCTATCAAGCTACGATACTACTTGACCACCAAGATTTGTATCCAAACCTTTTGATTAACTGCAATTGAAGGCAAAGTACAAATGTTTAAGTAGATATTATTAACCTATACTAATATAAAGAGAAGAAAAATAATAACTCAAAAACTACTGGGTCGATTTCAAAAATTCTTTTACCATTAAAAAGTTACGTTATGAGTAAGATAGGCTATGTTTTTTTTTAATTTTACGCGGCCGAAGTCGCGAGCAATAGCTAGTATCACACATTTTCTATGATACTTCGTCATCCTAAATGTCTTTTGTGAATCTTTTTCTGACGGAAACGTATGTAATCTCATAGCAATTTGTCAACGAAGGATACGTTATCCTCTAATGCAACTCATAAATCTAGATCAAGCTATGTTACGCGGGTCACTTAACAAATTCGTTGTATTAAATATTTGACGTGGACATATTAATGGTCAGAAATTATCTAAATGACAGTCACTTTCTGAAGACTTTCATATAAATAAGCACTTTTGTACATATCGATTTTGATATTGTATTTCGTTCGTGACTGTACCAATCACTTAATATTTCTTATACTACAAAAAACGACAACCGCGTAATATTTATTAAATGTTTTCCTTGTACGGCATTCTTTCATTTACATTTTTGACATATCTTTGTTCAGTTTGTTAATAATCAATTAAGAAAATGAAAACAATACCGTCATAGGAATTAAATGACATTTTCATTGTTATAATAGTGTATTATTTTTTAATAAGGGTCAATTTCTTTTGACACAATAAATATTATTTTTCGACAATGATTTACGACGTGAGATCAAATACTAGATATTGCGGAGAGGATCGAAAATAAGCTTTCCGACAGCCGCCTCATTTATTACAGAAAATCTTTATAACTAGGGGATTTTTATATGGATATTATAAACAACATTACGTCGTCAGCCAATGATTTAGGAGCAATCTTTAATATGCTTTTATTAGTAGTTTAAAAACTAGATATAAATATCTACTTACTGTTTTGTAGTCTCGAATGGGAAAGCCCCTACATTTCCCGAATCAAAAACATAAACATATTAACAATATAAACTACAGTTAAATACCAAAATTAGCTGTACAGAGTAAATATTATCAAAGGTATTCCAGAACTAGAAGACACGAAGATAAAAACATCGAAACAACCAACCTTACGAATGCAATTTTATCCGAAATTATTTAGTTCCTCGAGGTTTTCGAACAAAGTTCCCCTATCCTTACTCACATCATTTATCAACAAGCTGGGATATGTAAAACCCTCGGGTGCGATAATGCGAACTGAATGCTAAAGAGATCACTATATTCCACATTCGCTAATATATCATTTTACTATCTATTCCAATTCCAACTCTATTATTAACTGCATATTTTATTGGCAATCATACTAATATTATAAATGTGAAATTTTAGATGGATGGATGTTTGTTAGAGTTTGTACCCTAAACGGCTGAACGGCACCAAATTATTACAAAAAATTTTGGTGTAGATGTAGATGATAGTCTTGAAGAACACTAGGCTACTCATTTATTTTAATTCCACGCGGACGGAGTCGCCGGCGGAAGCTAGTGTTAATGTTACTGGTCTATTAATATTACTATTTTTATATAAAGTACTATTTGGAACCAAGCTCCATATAGAAATACCTAAATGGCACAAAATACATTGTGAAGCAACGCCCTAAAGTTACAAAGATTTCGCGCGATGGCGCTGACTTGCAAAAATACACAGTGATCGCTTTCTTTATCTTATTTCAGGAATAACTACGCGACTGTACCCATTGTACTGACGAGGTGGAAAGTGATGAATGACGTCATCCGTCAACGCCTCACTGGAGGCTCGAGGAGTTAGAAAAGGTTTGATGTATCGAAGTGGTTTTCATTGTTGTATTGTGTTGGTGAGTGTACAGTAATCAACGCAATATTTGTATACTTAACTACACAAGTGTTTATGTAATCTTCAAAAATGCGGCGATTAATATTTTTACTACGTTTTTATTACCTTGTGTTGTTTTTGCGCTATAATCAAATTGCTTACTAAAAACTAATGAAGAATTTTAAACTGTCGTGGTTTTTACAAATATAATGTTTCAAATGTAAACCCGTATCTTACGAACATCAAATTCTGAAGAATTTATGTAAAAATAAAGAACATCTTTACCACAATACTTCTATGATGTAAAAATACAAAATTCAACAAAGGCCGCACTGTCGATGTTTTAGCAGACTCGTCTCGATTTCCCGAGCAGTGAATTTCAATCCTTTATTGCTTCGGTCTGCAGTCCGTTTGCTGGCATCCATTGAAACTGCGCCAGAAATAATAAAAAATGCGAATAAAGTGAGCCTTTATATTTCCATCTGTACAAATTCCCAAAATTTTAGACTTAATAAACCAATTAAATAACCTTTTCCATGTTCCTCCCTTGTCTATTAATTTATTGATAGACAAGGAAGGTAGTATGTAAGGTATACTTACTATCTTATCTTGCTAATATCATAAATGCGAAAATTTAGATGGATAGGATGGATGTTTTTCATAGTTTTTAGCCAAAACTGCCGAACGGATCTCTATGAAATTTGACATAAATGTAGAGGATAGTCTGGAAGAACACAAGCTATTTATATTTGATTTTTTTAAACTACACTTACGGCGTAGTGGGCGGAAGTTAGTTTTTAACATTTATAGGGCTTTATTAGAGTAGGCTACATTATTCTAAAAACAACAAACAAAATACTTGAATAGACTTAAATCTTCCGTAAAATTGGTGAAGATTGACGGGTGTTAATGAGTTGCGGGGGCTATTACTCATCGTTAAAGCAAATCTGGACGAGAAATTCTACCGAAATCTAAATTTTACGAACCACAGAAGATAATAATTTAGTACCAAAATAGGTTTATGGATGTAAACGTGATATAGGTCTAGGGCTCTAGGGCATCAAGAATACACTTGACACGCATCTCGATGCCATGACCTCTTACTTCAGCCTGTCAATCTTACATCAGCATTATTTCTGATCAACTTATATAAGGCATTAAATAATTTTCGGACCCTTCTGGGGTCCCAAACTGGTTGCCGCCATCGATAAAAATAGACGCTCGGTATGGCCGTAAAATAATTCGTTAGAAGCCGATTCTTACAATCGTCTTAACCAGCAATTATCATTTAACTACTTTATTAAGAATAAACATATTAAACGTATAGGTTACATAGCAATTAATATAATATAAGCTAAAGTGTATTTGTATAAAAAAATTAAATAACTACTTGTTAAGAAGAAACAATTTCAATACAATAGCTAACATAAAAGTTACGAGTTTAACTCTACCCATGAGACGAGTCCTTTCACAAACCGTAACAACTTACCTTAATAAATCAAGATTTTTGTCTTACAATACAAAAGGGTGAAAGAATAACAAAGTTAAGAAGGAATCTGTTATTTCCTCAAGGGGCCTTATTCTATAATTTATGCAGGGTCCTGTCCTATGCATAGTTAAGAGCACTGAGCATACAAGAACACATCCTTTGGCTAGTAAAATTCTCAGGGGTATTCTGGATTTATTTTCCGTCTGTTTTACATATAAGAAACACGTACAATAAACTGATTTGTGTGTTTTTATTTATTTGACAACTGTAACAGAACAAATTGCTGGTATCTTAGTGAAGCGATGGACGCTCAGTGGTTAAGTTCTTGACTTACAATGCCAATGCGATCGCACATATCTGCAAATAAAAACAAATATATGTGTGTGAAGGACCTAATTTAGGGGTGACTCAAAGCCCGCAGGACGTACTGTTTCATAGTATTCTATTCATACCATAAGTAAATAGTCAAATTAGATAAAAAGAACTAAACTAGACGACATGGAAAAGGCGTTTCGTTTCAGCTGAAAAAGTGGCAAGCAATCATCGTCTTTCAGAGATTGTCTTTGTCTAGAAAATATCCAGTCACGATATACATTAAACCTTACATGTATGTAATAATAAGAGCAGATGAACACCATTGACTCAACTATCGCCCAACTGTTGTGCGATTGTCTATTGTTTGGCAGCCAATTCATTTATTTAGTTGCACAATTAAAAGTCGAGTAGTATATCCGCCTCCATATAGGCTCATTGGAATCAAAACGAGACTAAACGATTGTGCGATAGTTTAGTCATAGATGTTCGCGCTCTAAAAAGGTATAACAAAGAGTAAAATAGGAACTATGTAATGACAACTATTCGATATGGCTTTCATTATGAAATACCTGACGCGCTCCGCCGCCGCTATGTAAGCCCGCCTTTACATCGAACATTGTTTACCTCATTACCGACAAATGCATCAAACATTCCTTTCCATGAGAGAAATTGTCGAAATGCTTTCATAATTTGTGAAATAACTGCTTCAATTTCTTGATAAGCGTAACATAAATAGTATACACTAAAGACGTTTCAAACGAAAGTTTGTGAAAGTTTTTCAGGAAGTCTTTTATTCGATTAGTATTTAAAAATCGTTGGCAATATATATTACTGAATGCGATTGTAAAAAACACCGTCGATATTCCTGAACTGAAATTAAACAGAAGCAGTGGCCGGAATACTAATGAGTTTCATTCCGTGACGGAATTTGCCGACAGGCGGCGCTCCAACACACGGGAATGTAACAGGGAAAAGGTTTCCCAAATTAAGTGTCTTAATTATACGATAAACTTGTCGGAAAAAGGATTGCATAATGAAATCAGTGTCCAATGAGTAATTAATATAATTAGACTACTTGAAGCCGAATATTGGAACGACTTTTAATGCAACAGCCTTTAATGATTGTATTAATTGTAATACGACTTGTTGAATTTTCCGTATTGTATTCATTACAGTTGTAAATAAATTTTATAATGCATCTTGAAAAATGTTCTTGTCGACTTCGCTTTCGATCCCGATATAGGTACGTCAGTATTAGGTTTCTAACGAGATCGCTATCATGAATATCAAAATGTCTGCTCAATACCTCGGCTGCAGATGTTTTATTACAAAAAAATTTACCGAACTCTCGTTAGTAGCAAGATGCAACTCTAGTCATTATTTCTAGAAGCTACCGCTAACCAAACACTAGCTACCACATTATCATAAATATATTTTAGCTATATACTACTACATATATGGTTATATTGTTCTTCCAAGAGTAATAAACATCGGGCCCTAACAAGGTACATGTACCTTTCAACTTTTTCTGTCATACCCAGAGAAAAGAAACATGGGATAAAAGATGAATTTTCAGACATATTACTGTAATAAAAATAGGTTTTCATATTTTTAATGTGTAAATAATATATTATTTTTCAAGTTCAGATTAAAAGGCGTATAAATGCCAAGTTATCTTTATAATAATCAAAAAGACGATGAAAAATAAAACTGCAGTGACAATCTAAAAGCAGAAACCTCGCTAATGATATTTCCATTTTCGCAATAAAATGTGTCATAAAACAGATAATAAAATACTGTAACGAGCGTAAACACACGAGCGCATTGTCGCCGCGACTGTACTGCGGCAGATTGCTTACGTTATACATTTGCTTTAAAATCATACTTCATACTAATATTATAAATGCGAAAGTTTAGATGGATGGATGGATGGATGAATAGATGATATGATGTTAGAGTTTGTAGCCTAAACGACTGAACGGATTTCGATGAAATTTGGTATAGACGTAGAGGATAGTCTGGAAGAACACATAGGCTACTCACTTTTGTTTTTTTTAATACATGCGGACAGAGTCGCGGGCGACAGCTAGCATCACTATAAAACTTTTATCAACTGCTTGTCTGCAATATTAACCCATTTGAAACCGCATCGAAATAATTAATATTCTTATTCAAAGATAATACCGTAACAATTAATATATCACTTGCATCGTTCGAAATAACTTATGATTTACCAACATTTATGTCAGAGTTTTCATGATTGTATTCTATTTGCTCGCTCATATACATTTATACGTCCCACTGATCAAATTAAAATCAGTATAAATAAATCTAACTGTCACAGAGTCAAATGAATCTCGAAAAATATTACACTCCGAATAGGAGACAGTGTAATTAATAAATAACAACACATTCGAGCGCTGCTGGGTGTTTGTAATTGAATAATGTGTACAGACAGACCGCACGCACTTTAATTGATGTATCACTTCACAGCTGCATACAAATAAAAATTTTGCAAAGATATTACTTCGTTCAAAATAATAATTTAATATATGGTGCTTTTTGAACTACTAATTGATAAATTGGTGCGTTGAAAAAATTTAGCAGCATAAAGTTAACCGAAAACACCAGTTTAGAAAGGGTTCGGAAGAAAAAAGTTAGGAATCTCTAATCCAGGGATAGTAAACCATTGGCATGCGCGCCATCTATGGCAAGTCTAATCCAACATTTCTTTAAACAAATAAACAAACGACTTTACAGCTTCCTTCTTTTGGGAACTCTGTTAAAAATTTTCACGTTGATACATAAAGATTGTCCATCCCTACTTTAGTCTTATAAAATGTGTATTTAGAATATTTGTAACATACGTGCAAAAATATCAATTATTTGTTATAGCGTATAATTAACAAATCTGGGTAATTCCCTTGTTTAACTACCCAGAAAAAACTACTTGTACAGCAATAAATCTAAACATAAGATGTAATTAATGTCTTCTATACACGTGATTTCGAGTCATGTATTTAATTGTTTATTACTTTGACTAACCTATCGCACCACTTTTGTGCGATTGTTGATTGTTTCGCAGCACATTCAATTGAAAATCTAATATTTTTTCTTAATCTAATGACTTTTCTTTTTATATGTGGCCCTTCCTTGATCTAGCCTGTATCATCGACTGTCGACACCGATGCGTGCAAGAAGGGTCACCAATTGACCCCAAATGAATATAACCTCTAATTCGTCATTAAACAATGTGATATACGCTGCAACAATCACGTACACCACGAGTCACGTATACACGGAATACTTCACGAATTATTAGTCAAAATAAATAAATTGTGTTTGCGATAAATGTAAGTTGGAAAAGTTTTATTAACTGAGCACTAACTTTTATTTATTGTAGGAATTAATTATGTAAAAAATTAGGAATCATTTTCATAAAGCCTATTAATGTCTTAAAGAAAAATATTGATGGAACAATATTTAGACAACCAAAAATATATGCTACGAAAATACAATCTTATGGGAGTTTGTACTTTCTTTTAAATCCAGCTGACCTGCACTATCCCAGAAGAAAATCCAGCAAGGCAACACTGAACTAAAACGTACTTTAACTGCTTCATATTAATGTAAGCAATGTCGATATCGACATATGGTCATCACTAGTGACGTCGAAGTAATGCTGATATCAAATTACCAACCGTTATCTTTTACTTACAGCTCAAACAATACAATATAAATATTTACAAATACAGTTGTATTTATTTTGTTATGGACTGAAAGTGTAATTATAAACATTAAATAAGGAAACCGAAGCTGTCCAGTTCCTTTAATACTACAATACTTAAAGTATATGTACAATAATTTACGCTCAGTTCCAACTGACAGTTTTAAGTCAATAGTTCGACTCTTCACTTCACACTGTCAGACCGGTTATAGAAGGCTTTACGTGCTAAATCACATCAGACATGTGTCACAAATACGGAATATGAACTAGGAATATTATTAAAAAACAACTAACTATTATTACAATTTATTGTAAAAATATGTTACACGAAGTCACGAAGTAAATATATGAAAGCATAAATAAATTACATTTACCAAATCCTATCAATCATAATGCAAAACAAAGAGAATTGCTAAAAATATATAAACAAATCGATAAAACCTGTCCGCTAATAATAGATCACAAACTTAGACCTTGAAGCCAATTTATTGAACTAGGATTATAAACAAAGCAGAGGTCCAAAGTTCACAATTAGTGGTGTACCAATACGTAAACGTATCGACAACGAAATCAGAATTTCTTTAACATAAAACAGTATTTATTAAAACTTGCTAACAATCGTTTAGGTAAAATTTATGACGTCTTACGTAAATCGTTTATTTTACTTTTATTTACGGCACATTGTTTTCTTTATATTTAAGGAAAAAATTTCAATGTCCAAGGATACAATACTAACACCATCACGTGATATAATTTTTATTAAATTTATTAACAATATGTTTTGTTTTTAATAAGCTTTTAAACATAAAAAGACGTAATTTATCTATTTAATGATAATGTGTTTATTTAATGATTGTTCAATTGATTCAATCTATATATATCTATACTATTAAAATAAAGCGTAAACACACACTTCTTTGTTGCCTAACATGTCAGCAATTACAGCATATTTTTGAATAGTTCTTTTTTTAATAATAATCCCTACACTTACGTCACGCTTTAGGCCATAATTTCACGCCATTAAATTTAGGGGTAAATATTTTGGATAAAAACCATAATGTGGGAAAGAGGCCACAAGTTGCCAACATCAAGGAAGCAAAATTGCCATGCTTTGTCATCATGTCATGTCTGTCATTTTAACATTTGCAATTGAATTTGACAAATGTAATCAATAAACCAATTTTCATAATTTCATGCGGATAAAGCCGCACGGGAACAGCTAGTATACAAAGACAAACCCTTATGACGCGCACGTTAAGTACAAATTTTTTACTGTACAATACAGAAAAATGTCAAATGCAACTGTGGTTAAATAATACGTTAGGAGTAAAATAGGTTAATTTAAATTTCCCCCATTTTATTCTAAACTGAAAGGGTAATTCAGATAAAAAAGTAAAGTATCGACAACATGAAATCACATCACTACCGATATCGGTCACGGCGGTTCTTGTTTTGTGGCGTGCATTATAAAACTACACGTCCTAAGAGTAACACGCATCCTAGGTGTTAGCGAAATTAATATAAATATGTTCAGTTTGGTGTGAGAATAAATATCGAATTATTATTTGTTTGGGTTTATTACAAGTGAAAATGACTACTCCGGCGATATTGATTCGTCAATTTGTGTGAGTTTATATTTTAATTTTTTATTTATTACTTTTCTTTTATTAAATAATTCAATGAATTCTAATTGCAGTTAATAATAAACCTATACAAATAAACTCTTAATATCAATGTAAATACTGTTATGTGTTTTAATGTTTTTTATGTTTTATTTACGTTTTGTATTGAATAATTATATGTTTATGAGCGATCAACAATTTACATACACGGGTTATGGTTTGCAGCCAACAATGCAGTTAATCGGGAATTTAATAACTTGGATAAAAACACATAGGAAACGAGTTCTGTCAGTTACTATAAGTTATTTATAGAGAGATATTCTTGATAAAAACAAAACAAACCGCTGACCCGGTTATGAAACAGTTACAAAAAATACGCAAAGTTTTTGCGTCGCCTTGTATGGCCTCAAGTCGACATGCTAATATTCTACACCACTAGTTATGTTCTACATTCTCTACACTAGACTATAGACACTTTCTTATTTGAAATATTAGATACGACAGAAATGTTTTCAACTTCCTGACAGGTCGAGAACCATAACGGAATAACCAGTTATCAACAGATTATAACCGTAGGTTTCTACTGTTAGCACATAGATAGGTCTATCCTAAAATAAGTTTCTCTACCACATCAAAAAACCTTCTATATACTGGTTATAATGGGTTAAAAACTACCACTAACTAATCCTTAGCATGAATTATCAATACCAATGATTCACCATTGTTAGATTCGTCCCATGATAGTAAAGGTCGAGGCAGGATATATGTTTATTTATTCACCGCACGGCAGGAGTAAGTCGAGAGCGTAGTTATCTAATCCCACCTAGTTAAGATAGTTTGATCAACATTTACTGACCACTTCCTGACGTGTGCGGTGGGTTTGGTTACTAATATACCAACTAGAATTTGTGTTACGTAATAGTATCTGGTATGTTTTTATTTTTAACTAAGTCCGACTGCGACTCCGTCCGCGAGTAATTAAAACAGAACGTAAGTAAGTAGCTTATGTGTTCTTCCAGATTATGCTCTACATCTATGCCAAATTTCAACGAGATCTGTCTAACTGTTTAGTCTACAAACTCTAACAAACATCCAGCCATCAAAATATCTGTGCCGCAAGATTTCGATTACAATTCTCCTTCAATTTACCGTTCTTTTAACGTAACTTTCTTGTTGAAAGTAATATATTTTTATAGACCGGATTGTAAACATGATAACAAATAAAATAACAATAACAAACACATAACTAACAACAGCTTCAGATTAATAATATCCGCGAATGACGCCCGAAATATGTGGTAATCAGTTGATCAAACCCGAGTCGTAGTTGTCGCATTAATTCAAGCGTAATGATATCTACGAGTATACTAATATTATAAAGAGGAAAGAGTTGTATTTCTGTATGTATTGTATAACTCAAAACCTACTGGGCTGATTTTAATAATTCTTTCGCCATTAAAGAGCTACATTGCTAAGTAAAATAGGCTGTTTTTCCCCTTTTTATTTCTCGTGGACGAAGTAGCGAGTAACAGCTAGTGTCTAATTGATTCGATTAAATAAATAACTATATGTGTATACAATTGTTTTGTTAACTTTGACCGTGAACTTGTGGGCACGACGCTCGGCACTCGTCGCCGGTACCTAGGTACGTCAGACTGTATTCTGCGACGCAGTCTCCGCTTGATTTGATTTACAAGTTTTAACTTATATTTACTACGCTTTTAGCAAAGCGAATAAAGTCGATATTCGCAAAATAAGTTTATCACGTCGTTGTGTAGTGATCATTAAATCAGGCTTTACGAAATGCGCAGTAGTTGAAGAATAAGAGAACGCGCACCTTTGACTAAACTGTCGCACAACTGTTTAGTCGCGCATTTATTCCTATGAGCTGATATGGAGGTGCGCCCACCACTCCATTTATAGTTTAAACAATTGAATTTGCTGCGAAACAATCGACAATCGCACAACAATTGTTCG
>NW_013525113.1:313108-319102 GCF_000836215.1 Papilio polytes
GATAGGTGAGTGATATCAAGAATATAAAAATACTTAGAATCATGAAGTGGAAAAAAACAAAAGAAAGTCGTTCAATTTAATACGACTGAATGGATCTCGAAGAAATTTGGCATAAACTTAGAGAACAGTTTGAAAGAATACATAGGCTACTCACTTTTGTTTTTTTAATTTCACTCTGACAGAGTCGGAGGCAAAGGCTAGTTTAGAATAAGTACCGCCGTCTCCTTTGCATCTGTTGTAGTTGTGTTACAGATAATGTCTCATCATGGCTGCAACAGACAGCGCGATTGTCGCGAGCTTACACTGTCTAGACAATTTACGACTGAAAATCTTTGAAGACATCTCTTGTCAATAAAGAAAGATAAAAATAACACTTATTGGTACATTTTAAAAATATATTTAAACGTATATCATGAAGCTCTATACATATTTATAGGAGTATTTACTATGTCCGCGTGGGGGCGCTGATTCACACGTGGACGGAATGTTAATTTCGCACTCGCGTGCATTTATAATTCTGTCCGTTGCGTCGCAATGAATACCTGTGATTCAATTAATTCCCATTATTTTAAAAATTCGATCAATAATAGCGAATGAATTTAACAATTTGTTAAAATTCATTTTCATTTCTATGTTTATTACGAATGGTTTTTCACGTTTTTTTTTGTAACAAGTCTATTTAATTATTTTAAGTACCTAAATCCATCTACGAAAATAAGCCAAGCTATAAGCTTAATCTATTTAATTTACAATCTGCAGCTCATTTAAAATGAATTACTAGATTTTTACTAATCTCTTTACAACGTTGCGAATTAAATCCAGCAGCGGGTGCACTTTCTAACCTAATGAATAATAAATCGCAGACAAAAAACAAATCAGTGAAAGGCTAACGGTCTCGTAATACAACCAGCATTGACTTTCTTAATACATCTATTTATTTTTCAATATTAATGTAGGTAACAAAATTTCTCCGATGTAATTCACAAACTAGAAATACTATAAACACTTTAGAATTAAAACTAAAACATCACTAAGTTAACGTTTAACGGAAGGTTATGTTATAAGAAACACACTCATAAAGTGTTTTCACATAAAAGCATAGCGTAATCGAAAATGAACACAAACAAATGCGACATTTCGCCATTCAACCGAAAATAAAGCTCGTAGTGCAACCCGCCCGTGTGTTCTCATCGTTAAAAACATATCAATTGGCAATATATTTGCGGACCCGTATGTGCTTTGCTAGCAAAATAACCTTGCCCAAACGGTATATACCTAGATTTATTCTATGACTAGGTTTCGCCCGCTGCACAGAACACAACACAGATGGAGCGAGACATAATGACCTTGGGCCGATAAGATATAATATTTGAAAAGAACTATATTTAATGTAAATTGAAAAACATCGTACAGTTCTGATTAATACATTAAGATTTAGAAAGTAGAAATAGAATAACTAGTAATAGTTCACAAGAGAGGCTATATTATATTTTTTTTTACTGTTGCTTGAATTTGGAATGTGTCTTGGGATAAAATATGATAATAGTAATTCAAAGTATGTCTTCACACATCAGGTAACTTCCACCACTCGGTGGGACTAGGCCTGCTGGAGGGCTTGCGGGCGCGCTACGGAGACCTAGTACGGTTGGCGAAGGCCTCCCGCAAGAGACCTGTACTCTATGTCTTCGATCCCGAGGTCATGAAAGAGGTAAAGTACAAAGGTAGATAATTAACATTTTCGTAAACACCTAAGGTATATAAAATTCACCACTGGCAAAAATAAACAAAATATAAACGTGAATAGATAATGTGTCTCATTGTCTGTCGTACTGGGAATTAATGACCGGTAAACACGTGATAAATCCTTTGCAAAACAAACAACACCATTCTAGTTATCAGCCGGAGTATACACTTTATTATAGATCTATACTATTATAATAAAGCGTAAACATACAATTTTTTGTTGCCTAAGATGTCAGCAATTACAGCATATTTTCGAATAACTCCTTTTTTAATAAAAAGCCCTACACTTACGTCACGCTTTAGGCTATATATTTTTCACGCCATTAAACTTAAAGGGTAGATATTTTGCATAAAAACCCTAATGTGGGAAAGAGATCATAAGTTGCTGCCAACATCAAGAAAGAAAGATTGCTAAGGTCATGTCATGTCATGTCATTTTGACATTTGCTATTGATAATTTGACAAATGTAAACAATAAAATAAAATTTTCATAATTTGATGCGGATGAAGTCGCACGGGAACAGCTAGAGAACAGCTTACTTTATACATTACACGAGTACATTCATTGAATATCTCATCTCATACAATAACATCCCTCGTTACGGATAACGTTACAACTCATGTTTGTTTTATTTCAAAGAATACTAATAAAGCGGCTGTGGCTTATTTAAGCAGTTGATTTGTTACATTCAGGTCCTTGGTTCGAATCCGGCCATGTACCAATTTGATTTTCGAATATCATTTGTTTGACCAGACATCAAAAAACAACATCAAATCAACCCGCAGTTCAAGATGGTTAAGTATAGTTTAGTCCCCTTTAACTTAAGAGAGGCTTCTCCCCTTAGTAGAGACGTAATATATAATTTCACGTACACTTACATAAGTTGATAATATCCTAGTTGTAAATCTTTTTTTATTTGTTACTCAATTACAAAAGGTTAATAAAAAACATGTAATAAATCTGCGGTTTATCACATTGACGTAGTCGCGGGTCGTATTGTGGTCATATTTTATGTATCTTAGCTTGCACTATCTCTTTGCACTACATAGCTTGCTATCAATAGCTACAGTTTTATTGCACAGATAAACAAAACCGGTTTTTGTTGTTTTTATAATTCCGGTACCAAAATTATTAGATCGCAGTTTACTTTCAAATTATCAAGTCTCTTCATAGTACTTCAAGATAATCTAATAATAATTTCTGTATTAACTACGTTCTATTTTTATCTATCTATACTAATATAAAGAGAAAACATTTGTATCTTTGGATTTTTGTATGTATTGAAATAACACAAAAACTACTGGACCGATTTAAAAAATCTTTTACCATTACAAAGCTACGCTAAAACTAAGATAAATTTCACTTAGACGAAGTCGCGAGTAACAGATAATTCTAAATATAACCGTAAAATATATTAAAACGCGGACAAACAACCGGTTGAACTTTGTGCACGTGACATTACAGATAAACTGTATGAAAATTTCTTAAATAGACGCAATGTCCTATTTAGTTCATGATAATTTATTTTACTACTATGTATATACACCCGAATTATATATACCTAGTTAACATTTATAGAAATTCAATTAAAAAAAAACATCCAATTTCCCAACATCTTCAAACTTGAAGAAGCAATTCTTTACTTACTCCTCCATAATGTATGAAAACTTTATGCTAATTTTACCCTCGTCATCAAATGCTGGGTCACTGTCCAGGCCCGGCGCGGCGCAGTTTTGGCTTGTAAACAATAGCACATAAATCACTTAGATAACTGGTACAATTCAATCGCACGCACCCGCACGTGTCTCTCGCGTGCTACCAACGTGCTTTATTATTGGAAATTTAAATCAATAAATCACACTAAGTGTACAACGTTAAGAATCAAATTGGTTTGCAATTTGCAATTTGTCATTACTATGATTTAGATTACAGATTCGTATTTAAGCAGTAAAATAATTGTTTTATAGGTGTACGAGAGTAAAGTGACACAGCCACCGCAGTGGGAACGCTCGCCGCTACACGAACAACGAAGATGTGCCGCTAACCAGCAAAGGTGCGTGGTAAAGAATTAAAAAAAAAGCTGATAGAGATGTATGGAGTAGATATTATGTTTATTTACCAGGAACATTTATAAGTAAGTTTACAATTAAATAACCTATCTTGATATATGTTCCATTTTGCAGCGATGAGACGAAAGAAATCTGGTCAGCGGTTCGCACATTGCTACAAGACGGAACTCTTCACAACAACTACAATAAAGTATTCGACGACATCGCGGCCGATCTCACACGACGGTACATTTAACGTCATATAAACATCTGTAAATACAATTGTTAATGCAAGTATTTATAAAGAGGATGTGAAAAACTTTTGCAGTCTTGGTGAACTCCGTTATCTGGAAAATGCATTGAACGATGAGATATCAACGGAGTTGTACCGATGGTCGCTGGAGACGCTCGGCGCGATGCTATTCGGCATCCGACTGGGCTGTCTGGATGGTCCGGCACACGTCCCCACTGATGAAAACAGGTATTACAACTGACACATAGGTTATGAGGGAAACCAAATTCAATAGACACGTCCTGTTTGTCCAACATCTAACCATCTTGATATTACTTGTAGAAATCACCAGCAGAAGTTTAAGGCCCTAAACGAAGGTCTTCCGTCTTACTACTAACAATAGGTTTTAGAAATACTCCGAAAAACTGTTATTGACTCGACTATTTTCCCAAGCTGAAGTTATAAACCTTATTACTACTGTATTTCTAGAGCTAAAGAGAGGACGTCTCTGGATGATGACACGCCGGAGCTATGTTCTCTTTCGAAGCGTTGTAACGACGAGCTGACGCCCGCGGAGCGGCTGGTGCGGTGCAGTCTGCAGGTGGCGGGGAGTGGGTACCTCGTGCGCTCGGAGCACACGCTCAGGAAGGACTCGGACGCATTCAATAGTGCCATACAAGCCTTCGACGCGCATTACAGGTAATATACAAACGGCTGATTTTTATAAACTAAACGCAATGTTAGGCTAAAATCCCATGATGGATACCAAAAGAGATCGAGTACTTAAAAAGACTAAGTAAAAATACGTAAGATAAACCTAATACAAAGTTCTTTGCACACTCGAATGTGAAAGGACCCTTTGATTTATTGTCTATAGTTGATTCTAACATATATCATTAATGAATGATTATTTACAGTTTAACGGAACACTTCCTACTACAAGCTGTTCAGTCCTTGAAGCCAGGCTCGCTGCGGCCGGAGCAGGCGCTGCTCGATAGGTTGCGCCCACTACAGGAGCGCCTGCTGCCGCTCGCCGCCGACGTGCTGCTAGCTGGGGTTGAACCTGTGAGTATTACTGGGAATTCGATTTACCAAAACTCTATGCAATGTCTATCGATAAATCCTATTCTTTTATTTTAGTTTTAAGAATTATAAATTGATTTCATTCATTTCAAGATTACAGTAGATAACCGATTTACAGTTATTTGGTGTACTTTAACTATTCATCTATTTTCTACGTTAGAGGCTTGACTTTATTTGCTTGTTTAGTTCGTAGTATTTTGCTTCAATTTCAGGAATACTTGTGTCGGAGATATTATGCAACAATTGGTCTATATTTAAATTGTTATTATGTTCCTTTAGCTCGCACAAACAGCGCTGAGCATGTTCTACCAGCTGTCGCTGCACGCGGCGCAACAGCAGCGCGCACACGACCAGGTGTCGTGGGGGGCGGCGGCGCGCGAGGCGGATGCTTCTCACGATTCCTGTGTACGCTTGCCCTACCTACACGCCTGCGCCAGCGAAGCCCTGCGGCTGTTCCCTGCTACCGGGGGCGTGGTCAGACGCAGCACAGAGGATATGGTTCTAGCTGGTTATGAAGTACCCGCCGGGGTTAGTGTAGTTTTTGGGACTGATACATGTAAAACATATGTGATGTTATGGGGCCGTTAAAGTCAATAGAATGTAAAGCAGTTTAATCCACGCGATATACATTATTTTTCTTAATTTATAAGGTAAAAAACAAGCAAGCGACTACCTGGATTTGCAATTGCTCTTTGAAATAGGATTCAAAAACGTTATCATATATTTTTTAATTTAGGTGGACATAGTTCTCGCTCACGGTGTAACCAGCAAAGACGAGAAGCAATGGGGACGGGGGAAGTCTTTCATCCCGGAGCGCTGGTGCAGCGAGGGCTGGGAGCCGCTGCGGGCGACGCGGGCACACCCCGCAGCATACAAGCCGTTCGGGG
>NW_013525113.1:319182-325080 GCF_000836215.1 Papilio polytes
AGCGTCAACAAGCTACAGCCACCTTACTACTTCGTGCTGCAAAACGCGAGCTGAACTGTTCGTTTCTAACAGATTATTAAGTTCATAAAGTGCTTAGCTATTTAGTTGTAGGTATTTTAGGTGTATTTAATAAATAAATATCATTTTATATTGCAATTCTGTGATAGAAAGTGCGCGCTAGACGTATAATGGTTTTGAAAATGTAAACTGTTTCGTTTAAAGAAAACATTCCACAAAGATAAGAGTATGCTCCTTTTATGGGTTTAATGTTTTCATACTGACATCGTACTGGTAACATATATCCCAGCCCAGTGCTATCAGATAAAAAAAAAAACTTGGAAAAGGATAATATTATTATTAATATTGCATAGTTTATATCGAGCTGTACATTTAACTTTAGTTCCTAAAAGTATAAATTATTTTTTTTAAATATGGCATTTTTATTATCAAACTCCATCTAACATTAATATTTTAAAAAGTAAAAAAACCATGCGAGCTCATTTCATTATTCCATTGAAATGAGAGAGTTTCTCTGTAGCAGGTAATTTAATACAAAGTTCATTCGTCAAACTTGAATCTCGGCTTGTTACCGTTTCTCGGAGCGGGCGAAAAAAATACGTAAATACAAGCTTTCATCAGCGATTCCGCGTAGAATAAAAATATAGTAAGTAGCCTATGTGTTCTACCAGGCAATACTCTACATCTGTACCAAATTTCATCGAGATCCGTTCAGCAGTTTAGGCTATAAACTGTGACATTATTATTCGTTTTAACAATTTAATTATTAATGTAAAGAATGTCAATAAAGTTACCTAAGCTTAGCTTAAGTCAGTACTAAAGTTCCTAATAAAATTCGTACGTGTCGTCATTTAGTATAAAGTCCAATAAACTGAAAGAAAAAGTACATCAATTGGTCATTTGTAATTGAATACAAAATTCATTTATCACGAACGTCCGAAGCCGACTTCGAAACCAATTCATCAAGACGAATGGAAATCGAAATAAAAACAAACGTTTGATCACGATAATCTTATTTTATTACCGTCTTATTTCATCCCCTATTTATTTAAATACTTGTATATTTATTGTGTCTATCTGATATTAAAAATTGTATTTTGCTAACATTATAAATGCGAAAGTTTAGATGTATGTTTGTTAGAGTTTGTAGCCTAAACTGCTGAACGGATCACGATTAAATTTGGCATACATATATCCCCTATAGGGGATAGTCTAAAAGATCACATTCTTTTGTTATTTTAATTCCACGCAAACGGAGTCGCGGAAAACTAGTAAAACGTAAATTCCTCTCTCAGTCATAAACTGTAATCTATGGGTAAAAAATAAATGCGAATAAAATTGCCAAAGTTAAGACAAGTTTTGGGTCTGGCTGATATTTAATATGCTGTTAACACAAACTGTTTTATTTACAGTTGACTGCAGCCGGTGTATAGAATTCCCACAAACTATTGTAGTTGTTGTACCGAATTACTTCACATTTATCAATGTGAAAGATTATTGAACTCGAATGTTCCTTTAAAATATAAAAAAAAAACTATAAAATCATAAACTTATATCCACGATGTTAAAGTACATTTCATTTCTATAAAAATATATAAAAAGCAGCTGTTGCTCGCAACTTGATCCCCGTGAAATTAAAAAAATATACAAGATATAGCCTATGTTACTCGTAGATAAATTACAATTCTAACGGTGGGAGAATTTTAAAATTAACCACGTAATTTTTAAGTTACTTCAATACATACAAAAATACAAACCTTTCCTCTTTATAATATTAGTATAGGTAAATGGCGTAGACGCAATCTTTAAATAATAGTTTCGTTCTTAATCTCAATGATCTGATCTTCGAATTGGCTGAGCTTGGAACAAAAAAAAACTAAAAAAATATGTTTATCTAGGGCGACCAAATCCGGGCTTAAGGTTACAAGTAAAAATTGAAAGTGATAGTCCCGGTTTGAGTAGATTTGCCCTGAGGGAAATGACTTCGGTTCATACGACAGGGTCGAGTTTTTTGTATGTACTATAAAATTGTTTTACATAATGAGAATTGGAGGCGCGAAGGGTCACAGGAGATGATACAATTTTTTTTTATCAATTTGCTTACTAGAAATAGAGATAATTATATAACTAAGAACTAACTTTCGAATGAGAATCCGTCCGCGTGTAATTAAAAAAACAAAAGTATGTTGCCTATGTTTTCATCTACATCCCAAATTTCATCAAAATCCGTTCAGCTGTTTAGTCTACGTATCCTAACAAACATCCATAGATCTAAACTTTTGAATTTGTAATACTAGTATGATCACATAAACAATTTTTATATTGTTGAAAATATATCAATTTCATTATCTTATATGTATTGTATTTTACAATGTTTTAAATTTACTCCGAGTGCAAATTGTATTAAACGATTTAAAAGACCACGAATTGCTTCCAAAATAAATAACAGTCAATAATTCACGTTGTCTCCCATTGTTCGGCGAGTCCCGGCCCCGAGGGAAATTACTACAAGCGTGTGCAGCACAATAGCAGTACCAACTGCCGGAAAACCACACGAAATGCAGTTACACGCTTTTGTTTGAGACGCATACTAATCTAAAACGCACTATCTTATTTATTTTAATTTAAAAATTGTATTTAACATTTATTAACAATTCGGAAACTATTAAATAACGTTTTATAAGACTTTCTTTAATATTATGTAGGGGTAAAAAGTAGAGATAAATTTTAACCCCAGCATCGTGTAACTCCGTATCCATTTATATGTATAACCGGAAGGCTTCGTGTAATTGCAAGGGGTCCGTTACAAGCCTCATTCGTTGTTCTAAATGAGCTAACCCAAACGTTACTCTGTTCCACCCTTGACGTACTGCACGCTCCAAACGACATTGCGGAAATTAAACTATCTTGTTAACTGCTCTACGTCTACCTTGAAAGATATAGTAACATTTTACCTTAAAATATGAAGAGGAATGTAGTAAATTATTGTACAATATAACCTATAATTTAAGTTAGCTGTCATTAGAAATTCTGATTAAATAATGAAAACAATTTGATAGAATTTTTCAACAACTTTTTTTATTTTTTTAATAAAAAGGTTGTTAATCGTTAATTCTCTTTTTTTTACGTGAGCCGATTAAAAACGCGTGTAAACATCGGACACAGTTACACAGACGAGGTCATTTTTGGCAGAATTTTAATTTATATGTCGCGCATGAATTGCTTTCGGGAAACCAAACACTGCATCAATAACCGACCACAGTTTGATTTATGATTGAAGCGTAAAATAGATTAAAGTTACAATAAATTTTGGAATTTCGCTTTTTTGTTTATTTTCCGATTAATTCCTAATGCAGGAAATTATCACAAAATAGTAAACTAACTTTGGCCTGCGACTCCGTCCGCGTGGAATTAAAAAAAAGTGGCCTATGTGTTTTTTCAGACTATCCTATACGTCTATGCCTTTCATTGAGATTCGCTAAACCGTTTAGGCTACAAACTCTAACAAACATCAATTTAATGCTTAATCAAAACCTTAGTGAAGTTTTCTTTCTAAATCATAAGTCTAGTAGTTAACGACTTTAAAAACCCACCACTGTTAGCCGATTCAGATAGCTTAAAAATGACGTCACTGTCATAAGAGAACAAAATCTGATATTTCCATCACGTGTTTTACACGTTGGATTGTGATCAATTTACAATTTGGCAGAACGAGCCCTAAGTGTTTAATTTTTATAGCATCCGTGAAATCAGAAGTATTTAAGAAATACTTATCTAAGAGGGGTGTTATTTTGAAATAAATACACCGGCATGGTTATAATATGTATATTCTCATTTAATATAAAAAATTATAGATATATCCACATTTATTTACAAAATAAGTAGATGGCGAAGTTGCATCCCTTGACTTGCGGAAACCGAGACAACACAGCTGACGTCAGAGACATCTGACGTCACGTCCTAATACTGCAGGCGTCGCGTCGCGTTCGACGCACATGGCTGACAACTGACAGCTGTCATGTTGACATGTGTCAAAATAAATTTTAAGGTATTATAATAAAAAAAGTTGGAAATAAATTAGGCCATATTTTTTTTGCTTTGTGCCTTATTGACCATTTCATAAGATTTACATATATTATGTCAATTCTTTATTTATAAATTTTATTTCATTTTTTTAACAGTCTAATAACAATATTAACCATGCAATAATAACAATATTTTGTAATAAATCTATTGAAAGTACTGATTTAATCTAAAGTTTAGTACTATGACAGCTGTCAGTTGTCAAAAATTGACTTTGGGTGAAAAGACTTGACACAAACATAATTTTAATAAATTCTCTAAGATACTATGCAGTTGTTGACCAATATATACTCTGAAACTTAAAGATTTCGTATATTTAGTTTGTGCTAAAAATTAAAAATTACTTTTATTTCTTATAGACTTTTTAAGGAGACAACTACATAGGACCTTTTCCAGACTAGACGAAAACAAATAATGTTGAGGGTTTCTGACTGTATTCACATCTGATTGGACAAATTCCATATTGCCAGATTTAATTATTTAATTGGAACATTTTATTGCTTCAACGTTACATAACACACAAGTTCAATAACAGTAAAATTCCCTCACAATTTTTAAAATATAAGAAGGTGTCAAAGGACACAAGGCACATAATACATTAAATGCATCCAAACGGGATGCGAAAAAACATATATACATAGGTCGAATTCTAATGAAATTATGTACAAGACAATAAGCCACATTTCATATATCGATACTACCTCGATAGTGAAATAAACTTAAAAAATCGATTAATTAAAAAAATCGATACAGGCTTTAAAAATGAGAATAAAACTCTGCTATGTAAAATAGCACATATCGGCGAAGAAATTAAAAGATATGTGTGAAGTCAACCAACCCGCACTTGGCCAGCGTGGTTGACTAAGGCCTAGTCACCCTTACTTGGGGTAGGCTCCGAGCCCCTCGGTGGGGACGTATAGCGAGCTGGTGATGATGTAAAATAGATGTTTTTGTTTGATTTTTTTAAATATAAATAGAAAAAGTTGTCATTGACTTATCAGTAACATGTAAATATTTGAAAAAAAATATTCATGATTGTCTAAATATCGATGAAAATCAAATGTGACTTATTTTTGGCCCTGCTTTAGATAATGGAGCTGAGATATTACATACTAAATACGTCAGATCTAAAATAAAATCCAATTGCACCGCAATGTCCTTCTGGACACATAAATTCTTTATGTACTTTAAACCTTAACATAAATGTTAAATAAAAAAAAATTATATAACCTTAAATGCGTGCGACACCGCCCTTTATTTCTACGATTGTACATAGTTTTTTACAAAAAACCGCGGCCGAAGCCTTTACAAAAACGTCATGATATGTACACTATGTATTTATATACTTAAACTAAACTAAGTGATCACTGAACTCTCTGTCTTTTTACAAACTAACGTCTATGCTCTAAATTTTAGAGCACCTCAAATATACACGACCATTAATTATTGCCATCAAAATAAGATATACGGAATTCATTTCCTAAAATTCATCGAAACATTCAAGTAAAGTTCTATTATTTATTTGCATTAAAACAAACTGTCAGAATGTATTAATAAATCGGCCATTTTGAAATCAATTTAAAGTTACAAATACAAATTGACAATAGATTTCATTATTTCATTGATTTTTTTACAAACAAAATAAAGAATGTCCTAGGCCAAACTATTGCTTTGCAAATGCCTTCAAAAATCCATCAAATTCCATCAATAACATCCAATGGCGCGGATTTAAATTCTTCCACATGCGATATAGTACCGATTTAAGGGTTACTAACGGCCTGGGCGAGATTTTACGAC
>NW_013525113.1:330258-330495 GCF_000836215.1 Papilio polytes
CCAGTTTCTATCCTGTACTTTGTGTATGTATCGACATAGAATATCATAGTTTGTGCACATAATACATTTGGGTTACTTAAAGGTACATCGGAACTTTAAAAATTAACCTGCAACTGTTCACATGACCATGTTTGTTCTAGGTAAAGTCAGATTTTAACGAAACTTTTATTAGAAAAATGGTAACACATGCAGGTATAATCTGCCTTTTCAACAATGATGAAGTTGTGAGCAACATTA
>NW_013525113.1:330577-355102 GCF_000836215.1 Papilio polytes
AGCACCGCGCCGCCTAGCACCTCCGTCTGAGAATACACCGCCTCAACCTCCCACACTGTACTACTCGCTACACACTATACTACAAATACTTGGAAAACTGTTTAGTGGCTTTATTATAATTTTGTGAAGAATAATTAAACTCCATAAAGAAACTCATACGAAAGATTACCATAGACTAAAATTTAAAAAAATGGCTTAACAAACATATGCCAAGTTATCTTAATTCCGCACAAACGGAGTAGCTGAAAGCTAGTAAGGTATAAATACTTACTTTGGGTGAATTATTAGCAGTTCCCGGTTCTTGTTTCGTATGCAGCATGTTATGCTGATGTACTGTTGTGGTTTGTATGTTGTCAGCTTGGCTCTGTGCTGCTTCCGTTATTGTTTTCAGGCTGCCATTCAACAAGGTGTGGCTGAGTTGTGATGTGTCTATCACAGGAGTTGCTATACCCTGCGCTTGCAGTGCTCTTTTCATTAAGATTTCGTTGCATTCTTCTGCTGTTAATTGTATAGGACCGATTGGTGTGAGAAATTGTTTCGGAGCTAGATTTGTCGCTGAAAAAAATAATATTTTTTTAGATTGTCTACTATAAAACTAAGATTATGAACTTTAAATTACTTCATGCACATTGCTAACATAAAAACTATAAATTTCACCTTTTTACACATAAAAATATTTTTAACAAAAATAATTGAGAAGTTTTGTCAATAATATCTCAGCGTACTTTATGAATGTCTCATACAATGTCTTTTTTATTTTTAACATTTACTATAAACATAAACTTAAGCTGTAAAAAAACTTTACTAAGTTGATTTAACTAAATTAAGTACTAAGTGCATATTAACAACTTACTCTGTATAGTCGCAGTCTGGTTTTGCTGTGTGACCCTGTTCAGTGTGTGTGCGGGAGCCTCACTCACTACAAACATCCTCCGTGAAGTGACCGGAGTGCCAGTTGCCACAACCCTTGTCACCTGCGCTGCATTAGATACTGCTACTACTGTACCAACTTTCTCCTGCACCTGCGGTGTCTTATGTGACATAACAGTCAATGTGGTTTCAGGTGAAATCTGCAATTGATTAATTTTTTTTTAATTTTGGTATCGGATAAAATTAAATTAACATTAACATGAAAAAAGGATAAAAAAAATTAACTTGCTTTTAATGTAACATTTCTGTTTATGAACAATAATTATTATTGTGAACTACACACAAATGCAATCAGTTTCTTATTTGCATAAGTATGACCAGTTCTTCTTTGTTTTTCAACAAATTCTTATACAAGTTGACCAAAATTTTAGATGTCTTATTATTATGTTTGATCACTACTATGTAATTGTTTTTCCAGTATGTTACTAAAACTATTTTTACGATTTCTTTATGATTTGAATGCATAGAGAACAAGAAACAACTTACCGTATTCCCTAAAGTATAACTTAAACTGCTTGGAGTCTCCACCTCGCCCTTCGTCAGGTCGGCGGAGCTGGTGAAGCCCCACGAGTAACCGAAGCCCGACACATTACTTGGCGTTGGCATACACATGTTGACAACAAATCCTATGCCGCGCCGATAAACAAATTAACCAACACAAGTCCACACACTCGATAGTAAACACTACTCATGACAGTTCGCCCATTACCTACATAAACGCTTTCACAACTACTAACGCAAAACGCACCCATCAAAAACACAACGCCGCACACTTGTTATTGATAACACATACACTTATAAACAATAGTTAACAAACTTTTATTGAATTTAAGTAAAAAACTCACGGCGATTACTACTAAATTAGACCAATCAAGTCAGTAAAAAAGGCGGTATAGGACGCTGCAGACATGATTGACACACACGTAATCTGTCTTAAACTTATCAAATTTTCGCATATTTATCGTGTAACGGTACCTCATTATATATTCTATATTATAAACAACATAAAAACATTAACACTCAACTACACATTTCAGTATTACGAAAACAATAATTTTATCGCACACACAAAAAACCAGGCGCCATTTTATTGTTTATGGTCACTTAAAGTTTTTAAAAGAGACTTATCATCAATTACAATGGTAAATGGTTATTATGCCAAAAACGTCTTCTTTCCATTGTTAGTTTACTTGTTTTAATTCTATACATAGTGAATTTATGAGTATATTATTTTTGCAATTTAATATAACATTCATAAAAATGTGTACGAAGAAATTTTCATAGTGTTAAATGAATATTAAAGACTGAAAAAGCAAAATCGATACAGTATTGTTGACGGTGCTCAGCTTTTTAGTGGCAGAGTTTTTGCAATTGGTAACGCAATAACTTCAACTGTCAAACTATCTCATTGAAGAAAAGGAGACAAGAGTAAAATAAAACGTTTATTTTATATTGTTTGGCAAATTAGTTTTATTTAATGATTTGCAACTTAATTGTAGACGTTACAGCAACTCAATTGGTATAAAAATAAATTTGTTAATAGTGTACAAATAGAGAAAATAACGATATGAATCCTATGTCGGTGGACAGGGATGAGCCTTCATCTTTGTCTTCATTTTCCACAAATCATCCACTGGAACAGTTCGTGCTATTAGCAAAGGGTGCCAAAGGTTTTGCATGTGCTGAACTAATAAAGCAAGTACTAGAAGCTCCGGGGGTGCATGTTTTCGGCGAACTTCTAGAAATGCCAAATATTAAAGAGGTTAGTATGTTTGAATAATTATATTTTATGTAATTGGAAAATTTTATTGTCTATCCTTGTTAAAGGTAACATTTAGTTTCCCAATAGGACAACATGCTGTGCTCCGTTTTTTATGTCTGTACACGAAAAAGATTTGATTAGATTATGCTAGACAGTTTTAGTTAGTACTTCTGTTGGAATGATTATTGTAAATCCGTTATTTCATCACCAAATCGCTTTTTCAGTTGGAAACTGGACCCTATGCAACACATTATAAGACATTAAATCTATTTGCTTATGGCACATATAAAGAGTACCTAGAGAACAAGGCTGAATATTTAGAACTCACTCCTGTACAATGCAAGAAACTTCAACATCTGACAATAGCAACACTGGCAACACAGGAGAAATGTATCCCATATAGTGTGCTATTAAAGGAATTAGATATCAAAAATGTTAGAGACTTGGAAGATTTAATTATAGAAGCAATTTATGCAGGTGAGGCTATGCGGTAATATTCACACTTATTGTCTGTCAATCAATTAGTTCTAAAACGGATAGCTACCATATCTATTATGGATTTTTAAAGATTTAAAAAATGTAAAACAGATATAAAACATTTTATGTCTGGCAACACCCATGACTCCCCTAGTAAAATGATTTGAATAACACCTTATTGTAATGTAAAAACAAATTATACATTTATAGCTGTTGCTTGTGACTTTGTCCATGTGGAACTAAAAATATAGCCTATGTTACTTAATGATAACATAGCTTTTTAATGTTAAAAGAATTTTTGAAATCAGCCCAGCAGTTTTTGAGTTATTTCAATACATACAAAAATACAAATCTTTCCTCTTTACAATATTAGTATAGATTTTGCCTAACTTTTAATTGGTAAATATTATTCATTATTTGTTTACTATTACAGATATAATTCACGGTAAGCTGGATCAGGAATGCAAGCGTGTGGAGGTAGATGTAGCACTAGGCAGGGACGCCAGGCTTGAGGATGCATCCGGTATCGCAGATGTGTTAGCCGACTGGTGCAACGCATGTGAAGCGGTGCTCAGCTCCGTCGACAGACACATACAGCGTGCCAACAATCATAAACAGAAAGCTCTCAGACATCAACAGGGCATTGAACAAGAGGTATGTAATATGCTATACTTATGTCATTCTATATAACTTTGTATAGGTGGAATAAAAAAAAAATTGTCTATGTAGTCTTCTAGACTATTTTACATATCAATGCCAAAGTTCATTGAGAACCATTTGGTAGTTAAGGCTAGAAATTGCATTTTACTCTATGTAAACACATTTAAATACAATGGGAAGTAATCACGATTATTGGGAAAATAATAAAGGAAGGCAGAAGAAGGGAATTATTGAAAAGGGAGATAATGTATCACTGTACAGTCAGCTCCATAATAATGATCTCAAATAAAATAACTTTAGAATCTCAATTTCTGACCATAAATACATTTTGGTGAACAAATGCATACTTTCGTCACCCCCTTAGTGTAGGCTGCGAACTCCTCAGTGGGGACATTTATTGAGCTTGTGATTGTATCTTCAAGCTTTTACATGCCTTTGCCATTGCCTAACAATTACCGTTACCATGGCAATCTTTATTCTTTGCTGCTATTGGTTGGTAGTCTTGCTCACTCACCACCTAAATTAAATAGCATGAGAATTTATAGTGTGCCGTAATTTTTTATTACTCAAAAATATGCTGTAATTGCTGACTTTTTACAAAATAAAGTATTTTCCATTATATTAGTGTAGATGCCTATAGACAGCAGTCCTACGAGACCATATGTTTGTCACCTGATGTAACTATACATATGTACATGTGTGATATTTTCTGGCAGATATCGTACATAAAGAAGACGTTGAAGACGCAGGCGGAGAGCGAGGAGGCGGGCGCGGGCGGCGGCAGCGACGCGCACTCCGCGCCCAAGAAGTCCTCCGGCAAGAGCAAGACGCCGCGCAACGCATCCAAGTTCTGGCACAAGAACACATAGCTCCTCCGATGTACATAACTTGTCATATGATAATTAAAATATAACTATTTCTTGCTTATTCATTATCCTATTATTTATGTCTAAAAATACATCTTTTATACATGCTTTAGCACTTTTGATTTCTTTCTGTTTTATTATGGCGTTTTTAATGTTAAGTCTTACTGTTGGAATATGTTTGCATTTGTTACCCCCAGGTATTTTTTCAATGACAACCTTTAAAAGGTGTCTATCAATTGAATTCAATTTGTAGTTAAATTAGCAAAGAACCGAGGACATGCCCCAAGAAAATCCTATGACTGAAAGATTAAAATTCAGTGTAGAAAATAGTCACAAATGTCTGAATAGAAATCATGTTATGATCAGTGTATGCTAGGAGATTCTAAATTATGTATTGCCTACTATACCAACATAATAACCTTCCATCCCCTACCTTATACCCTTCCCCACCAGCCCAGCTATGACTATTATGTAATTAAAAGATTTTATATCTATTTTCTCAAAGAAAGCAGTGTGGATAAAATAAAAAATTCAAGAATAACAGACATATTTCGTGTAGAACTACACTATATTATCTACATGGCCTTTAGTTATTACCAAAATAGCAGCAACACTGATCGTAAACGTCAAATAGAGCGAGACAAACTAGACACGAGTTCTAGGCTAGACTGAGACAAAAAATCAAGTTCCTTTCAATGTTCGAGTTGAGAAGCGATTGTTTTTGACGCAGCAGCGCAAATAAATTGCGCAGGCAGTGCACCGATTATTACGTTCGCAGGCCGCTGGAAAGTGATGTAAATAATACATAAAAACCCGTAACATTATAAACAAAGACGATATATCCTTATATTATCAAATCATTATTAAATAGTTGTGTCGTGGTATACGTCAGTACCATAGCAACCGAGAAGTGAAATACGACTCGAGTGATTATTGACTATTTCTGCAATGGATACGTGAATTTTCTAATAACTTTTGTTTTGAACATATTTTGTTGGAAAGACTTGATTTTTATAGTGCTACATTTCGAGAGCGTTCGCGTATTGGATGAACAGAAAGGCAAGTAGGCCCTTTGTTATATCCATACCGATCACTATCACCACACGTAATAAGTCATTTTCATCAGGGTCGTGGGGAGTTGTTTTGTAACAATTAACTGATTACTATATGCAATAGAGACAATTTCTATTTAATGAATCGATACGCTGTATAAGTTGGTACGCGTGTTTAACTACGTTCTTTGTTTGTGTGGGTGCTGTTCTTTGTTGTGGGGCCGTCAGCTGTTCACCGGGTCTGCGGCGGGTGGGGGGCGGTATGAACCCGTCAGACTTGTGCTCGGCGATCTCTATTATGTATTGAAGTATGACGACGAGGACGAGCCTGCTGCATAGTACAATGCATTTTACGTCCCGCATGTATAAACAGATATGGTACATCGTATGAAAAAAAATATGTGAATCAGAAAATATTCAGTCAGATCGATTAGAAATTTGGTTATTTTATAATCCGATTACCCATTATTATACAACTATTTTGCAATATCAATCGCACCATTGTTTTACATAGTCTTGCAGATTACATTTTGCAATAAAACATCACTCATTACTTATAATTTACTTTTTTAACTTAATTGCAATGATAACATGAAAAGTATTTATATCTTTAGTCACAATAGTAATTGTCATGCCTTTCTTAGTTATAATCAAACAAACAATCGAAATAATTACCTTATTACGTGTTATTAACGCATTCTTCATAGCAACCGTTACATTGTTTTAAAATGATATAAAAAGGCAAATAATACAAACAAGAAACATACCTTTAGCAAATAAAATTGCGTTCATAGTTCGCATAAAAATAGTAATTACTATAAAATGACAATTATTAGAAGGACCAAAATTCCAGAGTTGCCAGTTTGCAATGTTTATAAATCAGAATGTGGTATAAATGGCATATGGGAATGCGTGTCTCTTCATGCCGCATTGTGATTACGCTTTAAATACTTGATAGAAATAGAAACACAAAAGAACAGCATAAAACATTATCTGTGTTGCCAGTAAGGATAATTTATAAAGATGTTCAATGTAGATTGTAATAATCAATTTCAAGTAAAGATACGAGAAATAGTTGAATAATTCCCCTCGTGAGAAGAATTGTGGACAGCACCGTGGTTAATTGCAAACCGTGTTAAGACGATGAACTCTAAGATCTCTTTTTCACTAGGGCGACTGTGGCCGATTGAATGCCATTTCTATGACCACAGTTGCGTCACGGGGAATGTACTATAGATTACTCTTCGAAATGCGTTCGCGCAACTTATCACTCAGTAAAAAAAGGGTTTTACTGGAATAGGATTTCGAAGCGACGTGGCGAATCGCAAATTGCCGGTCGCGTTTCATTATAGAACATATTGTCCGTACCGACCGTGGCCCTGGACTCCATTAAAACTATGCACCTTTATACTTTGATAGCCGTTCATTTCCACGATTCATTAGTTTCTTTAACAACTACACTGTTGTTTTAGCCATGCATTCCACCTACATCTATACTAATATTATAAAGAGGGAAGATTTGTATTTCTGGATTTTGTATGTGTTGAAACAACTCAAAAATGACTGGGCCGATTAAAAAAATTCTTCCACCATTGAAAAGCTACGTTATCATTGAGTAACATAGATAATGTTCTATGTAATTTTTAAATTTCATTGCATATAAATTTACAGCGATGTGACAAGTGAACTCGCAGTGGACCAACGTAGTTGACTATCGTCTAACCTAGTTACCCTTAACTTAGGGTGTATTCCGAGCCTCTCTGTTAAGACTTGGATATGCTGGGTGTTTATATTTTAATATCAAACTTGTGCAGTTTATTAGCTAGGATGTGAACCATAATCGATTTAGTGGCCGCAGTTGTGAGGTTTCCGTTGACCTGTAATGCGATATTCTTGAATCTGCTGACGTCACGGCATTCCTTGTGACGTCACGTTAGTAAACCTAGTACTACTAATGATTGTTCTAGTAAAATTATTGTAGCCAGTGCTTGGTTTCAGTGTCAATTTGCAGTGGCTTCAGAGCTTCAATTCGATTCAAATCGTCTCCTAGATTAAAATCTATAGTTATAACTAACATGCTAGTTGCAAATTATTTCAAAACGTTTTAAAATCTATTCAGCAGTAGATATAGAAGTTTATATCATCAAAAGTTTGTTTGTTTCTGTACACGATGTAGTTTTCATCAGTGAAAAGCATAATAAGATGAAAGCTCAAAGCTCGTCATATGGTCTTCGTGTCGTTAAATTAGCATTAACAAGATTAATGCGACACTCTTATGTACTTTACATACGCTGTTTTATAGTGACTTAAACTGTTTATGTTCTACTTATATGTAACAGGAAAATGACACGATTTTCAAGTATGAAGATTTTTTTACATAATTACGACATTGAATTTATTTAGTTACTTATAAGAATTTGAATTTAGAGTCCATGAGCATACAATGTTCTAAAATTCCATAAGACTCTTTGACTATAACTGTCTTCAGATAAACTAAGGCATCATCTTTTACTACAACTATCTCTTTCTTCCTAGCTTATACCCTATATGGAAGCGTCAGCTGTCTTTTGTTAATTTCTATCATTATACTAGCTGTTCCCGTGCGGCTTCATCCGCATAAAATTATGAACATTTTCTTTTATTGTTTACATTTATCAAATTATCAATAGCAAATGTCAAAATGACATGACATTACAAACCTTGGCAATCTTTCTTTCTTGATGTTGGCAGCAACTTATGGATTCTTTCCCACATTAACGATTTTATCCAAAATATTTACCCTCTAAGTTTAATGGCGTGAAATATATAGCCTAAAGCGTAACATAAGTGTAGGGCTTTTATTATAAAAAGAATTATTCAAAAATATGCTCTAATTGCTGACATCTAAAGCAACAAATAAGTGTGTGTTTACGGTTTATTATAATAGTATAGATTTACTATCTTTTTACTACTGAACGAGAATATAACTAAATGTTTTGTATTCTAGAAATTTCCAATCGACTTCAACAGTGTAATTAATCTCAATTGATACTATATGTGAAGTTCTATGAATAGGTTATTTCTGCATCTCGGCTTATTTAGTACGATAGCTTGTTTATAATATTTCTTTTGGTTGCACAATCGACCCCGTTACGAGAACTATATTCATGTCAAGGTTCTAACTGGTTTAAAATGGAACTAATATCTTTTACGATTGCTTATAAAAAGGGTTAAATAAAGTACTCTATAAGCAAAACGGGTAAACAGAGATGCACATACTTGAAAGAGTAGCCTACATGGCTTTACAAATGCAAGGTTCACAGTAGATCTGAGGATTTAACTTTAATTCCTTGAAGATTATGCTTTTCTAACTTTGGAAAATCTTTAAAAATGCTTGCACTGTGCACAATTTTTAACAAGATAATTGATTGTAAAGATGGTTAAACGCTTCAGTTCAGTTTCTTGTCTATGGCACTTCTTAATGAATGGACCAGTGTCTTATGTGATGTCACAAGCTAAAAACTCAAAATTGTACAACAGTACTGCATGTTGCGGAAGTTTTTTTTTCTATTTTATTGATTACATGTGTCAGTGAAAAAGAATGTACGTCGATACTGAATAAAAATTGTCTATGGCGGGGACAGTGACGAATGACTGCTAACCTAACTTAACCTATGTCAGAATAATAACGTGTTTCAGCTTTGAAATGTCCCTTTTTTAATCCTATAAACATCGTTGGACTTTGTATAGAGACCCTTGTCATCCCAGGGTCAGTGGGTACCCTTGTCGAATTAGATTTTCGACTTTGGAATAATTTTGGAGCAAACTTTTCCTGTCTTTTTAAATTACCATGATGTGGGTGGCTTATTGGCTGTAGTATTTCTAGAGTTGCTGTGTTGGGTTGTAATTTATTGTTTTCAATAACCTATACAATAAAGTGCAAACACACACTACGTGGCGTAGGATGTCAGCAATCACAGCATATGTTTGTAATAATTCTTTAACAAAAAGCCCTACACTAACAACACGCTATAGTCTATATATTTTTACGCTATTAAACTTAGGGGGTAAATAAATTAGAAGAAAACCTTCATGTGGGTAAGAGACCATAAACCACAAGCTGCCAACATTAAGGAAGCAAGGTTATTATGACATTTGCAATTGAGAATTTGACAAATGTAAACAAAAAAAGTTTTTACAATTTCATGCGGATGAAGCCGCACGTGAACAGCTAGTTTATTTATAGATATATTATCATATTAAGATGAAGTTTATAATTTTCAGTGTCGTCGCCTGGCAAGTTGAACAATGAACGTTAAAAATATTCAAATTACAGTTCAGAGTTCTTGACAGTTAATTTATGAATAACGATGTCAATTGTATATCTGAATCAATTGTGTGCATTAAGGCCAGTGTTCCGTTCGTCGCGAGCTTTCTGTACAATGACAGGCGACCGATTTCTGCAAACGAGCTGCGTTTATTTACTACATCTCGGCTTCCAGGTCACGTTAACTGTACATACAGATTAATAGATACACGCAAATCTGCAAAATGAAATGAGCGTATTAGTGCCGTTCATTCAAACTTGATTGTTTTCTTCGTGAAGTTTTTGCTTTACGCAAAGCTTAACATCCTCATCGTGAAAGAGATATCGTAAACATCGTTTTCATATAGTTTCAATACTAACTAGCTGTTCCCGTGCGACTTCATCCGCATGAAATTATAAAAAAAATATTTTATTGTTTACATATGTCAAATTGTCAATAACAAATATCAAAATGATTTGACATAACGACAACCATGCTTCCTTGATGTTGGCAGCAACTTATGGTCTCTTTCCCACATTAGGGTTTTTATCCAAAATATTTACCCCCTAAGTTTAATAGCCTGAAAATGTATAGCCTAAAGCGTGACGTAAGTGTAAGGCTTTTTATTAAAAAAAATATGCTGTACTTTTGGACATCTTAGGCAACAAAGAAGTGTGTGTTTACGCTTTATTATAATAGTATAGATAAACTATAATACAAACACACAACATCGTTTTAATTGTTGTTCTTAATATAGGTTGGTATATCTAAGTTGTATTTTATCGTAATTTAACATTAAATATATGTAAATTGTTTTGCGGCGTCTTGTGCCAATTCTCATGTTACAGTATCGCTGTTTATAAAAGGTTGCGGACGTCATCGGATCATACTCACTCAAATTGTATGTCCAGTTTGTAATACAAATTACAAAGAGAAGAACTAACGAGGAGTTTTGTATAGAAAGTAATTTTTATGCGCTGTTTACACATTTGTAGAGACGTATTCTACAAATTGAAGTGTAAAATAGTTTTAAGTTAAGATATATGTAAATGAGTGTAAATTAAATGTTGGTTTCATTCCCGTCATTAAGAATTTTTTTTTCATAGAAGGATATTTACATACGTATTCAAAGTTATTTTCAATCGCTATGTTGCACGATGACCAATCAACAATTTTGGCAAGCGCTGTAATGTCAACACAGTGCTAAAATAATACTTGACAAAAATTTTTTTTTCTTTGTTTTGAATAGGAAATACCAGGCGCATGAGCAATACGATGCACGATAATTTGACTCATGAATTACTAAAACAAATTCAAATAATTTGAGCAGTCTCAAATCGTGTAGGTTTTTAGTACACGAGCTGTTGCCCGCGACTTCGTCCGCGTGGTATTCGGAAACATACAAACTATATAAATTACAAAAAGCTCCGTATCCCTCGGGAACCGGACATTTCTCGGGGATGAAGCTCATCCCATGTGTACTCCAGACTTTGTTTTATATCTGTGCCAAATTTCAATATGATATGTTGAACCGTTGCAGAATGATCGAGTAAACATTAAAAAACTAAATTAATGAATCCCACGGGAACCGTAACTATTCCCGGGATAAAAAGTAGCCTATGTGTTCTTCCAGACTTTGCTCTAAACCTGTGCCAAATTTCATGGAGATCCGTTCAGCCATTTAGGCTACAAACTCTAACAAACATCCATCCATCCATCCATCCATCCATCCATCCATCCATCTAAACTTTCGCATTTATAATATTAGTAAGATAAAATGCGACTGTCGTTTGTTTTACAGCCAATTCAACTGTTTAATTTAATATCTAAACATAGAGTAGTGTGCGCACCTCCATCTAACTAATGTTATAAATGCGAAAGTGTAGATGGAAGGATGTTTGTAGCTTAAACGGCTAAACGGATTTCTATAAAATTCGACATAATTGTAGAGGATAGTCTGGAAGAACACATAGGCTACTTACTTTGCTTTTTTTAAATCCTACGCTGAGTCGCGGGCGAAAGCTAGTACAAGTAAAAAGTTTAGTCGAAATGTGCGCAAGCTCGAATGTTTGAAGACTGGCAACTTAAAATCCGAATGACATTTAAAATCAATCAAGTAATTTTCGCTTAACAATCAAGTAGTTTATTTTACAACATTATTTAGTCCGTCATAACATAAACCTCCAATCCCTTCTTGTTACCACGTATACTGAAATTGTTCAATCTTTGTAGAGATGGAAAGGGTGTGCAGTAAGCGGCGAGGACGACCTTAAGGCGCAAGGTCCCCAGTTTGTAATTACACCCGTCCGTTCCAGCCCAACAACCCACGTACCAATTTTAGCCATTTTAGTACGAATTAACTTTTATTTACTCGTCTAATTCGTTCATTCAATGATGAAGGTTTACTTCTAAGAAAGAAATACTTAACTATTTGTATTTTACGAATTTCAAAACATTGTTTATTACGCAAATAATTATTTAGCCTAGATTCCGGTAGAGCTGGGTTTGGTTTAGTTTGTCGTAAAATATCGGGTGGCTATCGAGGCCGGAGCAACGGATTTAGACGTGTTTATTTTGTATGCACCCAGCTCTTATAATGTGGGTCGAAACAAAATATGTTCTGAATGTATGATTTTAACAAAGATATACAATAGCTTGCTTACGTTCTTATACATCGCCTTTCAGAATTATCAAATAAATTAAAGTAACTTGAAAGAATTTTGAAATATTGGAGGAAAATGCAATTAGTTAATAGATGGATGGATGGATATTTGTTAGAGTTTGTAGCCTAAACTACTGGACGGATCTCAATGAAATTTGGCATAGATGTGGAGGATAGTCTGGAAGAACACATAGGCTAATCACTTTTGTTTTTTATTAATTCCATGCGGGCAAAGTCGCGGGCGAAAGCTAGTCTTAAATAAAACTGAATTAATTTTATTTTATAGTTTATTGTCGAGATATAATTTCCCATCAGGTGAATGTCCCGTCGCGTCGTGGTTTATGATTGTAGTCTAGACTGGAACCCATCGTTTAATTTTATTTTCTTTCTTGCAGGTAATGTTTTGGGAATTAAAACATCAAGCAAACTTCAAAAATGCTAAGGTTTGTAAAAAGTTGTTTGAAGATTAATTTGACACAATAAAATAACATCGATATTTACTTTTCTTTTAAGAACAACAATTTTCCAATACATTAATTTCAAATTAGATTTTAGATTTGTCTAACTTTTATCTATCTCACTAAATTAAAAGTTCACGATTGTCTGAAAATTCGTGCTAATTTAAAATTAATTACAACTCAGAGTAATTAGCTGCAAATGAAATAGTCTGTGCTTTGACAAAAGACGCGAAACTGTAATTAAAAGTAGATGTTTAATTACAATGAAGTCAGTGCGCCGTAAGTTATTTAATAATTTAATAATTTATCCCTTAGTTACGAGTTAATAAAACTGCAATTTATATCTTTATTAATAACAATTTGTTATTAAATGTGGATGGTTACAAAGGAAGAGGAAGGCCGAAGAAAGTATGGATGGATTGTGTGAAAGAGGATATGCTTAAGAAAGTGGATTCAGATATGACGGCTGATTGAGATGTATGGAAGAGCAGCACATACTGTGCCGACCCTCCGAAAGGGATAAGGGCAAGTGGATGATAGTTAATAATGATTAATTTAAATTAATCTATTACTGGTCAACTATAAACCTCGGATGAAGTTTTAATCAAATCTAGTAATAAAAAACAGGAGATTGACCTAAAAACTTCCTTGAGCCATTGAGTCGTGTGATAAATCTCATTCTTCAGATGAAAGCAATCCATTCGACTGAGAGACGACCATCCCGTACAGGAGCAATTAGTACGAATAAGAATTGTCAGTTTTCGTTTTGAGGTTAGAAATATTTTTACCAGAATTAACATTAGTAATCCTACTTCCCACTAATATTATAAATGCGAAAGTTTAGATGGATGGATGGATGGATGTTTGTTAGAGTTTGTAGTGCGAACGGTTGAACGGATTTCGATGAAATTTGGTATAGATATAGAGGATAGACTATAAGAATACATAGGCTATACACTTTGGGATTTTTTTTCAATTTCACGTGGACGAAGTCGCGGGCGAAAGCTAGTAACTAATAATGATACTTCATAAAGAATCGTAGTAATAACAAAATTATTTTCTTTTTCGTTGTAAATATGAACGTTTTAATATTTATTTTACACCATCATGTGTTCAATTTGCCAAATAAACGTCTTTTAGAATATGTGATAAGTTGGCGCAATATCAAAAATTCCTTTTTTCGTCTCTATTTTCGAAGAAAAATATACGAAAAAAGTAAAAACAAAAGATTGATTGGTTGTAGGGAATTTCCGTTTCGTTCACCGAATATTTCCGTGTACTTAGGATATTGAAGCGTATTGACCTGAGAGGGGCTCGAAGCTAGTAGTCATCCCCGCCCGCTAAATAAAGTTTCATAACGAGAACTTGAAAGTTGTTTCAATTGAAATCCATTTCTGTAATTTGTAACGGGTTCACTTGTTATATAAGACTTGCTAATATTTATTCACGTTTAATTTGTTGGTATAAAAATAAATTAAATTATAACGCTTTTCTTTGCAAAAATCGATTCTCATTAAAACAAGTAAATACTTGCCATGAGGAAATATTTACGGAGAAACGAGTTCAGTTTTCAACGTTGTTATCCAGCGACTTGCACTCGACCGTAACTACGTGAGAACCATTACCTAGGGTTTTTCATATTATAAGTATCGTTCAAGTTAACAGTAATTATTACTGTAAATTCTAACTAAAGTAGAAACTTCTATATTTCGTAGAAATTTTCAATATTAAATTAACAAAAGTTTTAGTCGTATTCAATGTTTATTTGTATTTAGTTTTAAAAAGAAATTGTTAAGCTGAATGCATGAAAAACAAACATACTAAGAGTAGTACAGTTAAAAGTTTTGACAAAAGGATTTAGCGGCTTGGGAAAATCGTCTCACCATTTTACACTCCGTGGTAATTTTAAGGGTGTACATACGTGTGTAAAAGTATGTTTAATGCGAAAAATACACTTAGGTCTTAAATTATTTGACTCTTCCCTTTTTATAGAGAATATGTGTTTTTATTTTTGGTACAGCAAATGTTCGTCAATACATCTACATTAATATTATAAAGAGGGAAAGTTTTGTATTTTGTATGTATTGAAATAACTCAAAAACTACTGGACCGATTTCAAAAAACTTTCACCTGTACAAAGGTAATTTATCTGTGAATAACGTAGGTTATGTTTATTTATATATTTTTTTTAATTTATCGCCGGCGAAGTCGCGAGCAACAGCTAGTTCTTACTATTTTTACGACACGTGTGCTTAATTTAAAACAAATGAATAACGCCAACTCATCACAGGAATGTCTATGGTCCAAAGAACAAAGAATCGTTCGTCAGTCATAGAGTATTGATGTCCGTGGTTTATGGTTTGATTCAGATTTAATTAATGAGTTAGAAGAGCGTATGCAAGCGGTAACCACCTGGTGTTTTGCTTCGCACCTATTGTTCCTGTATTGTTATGTCTTAAGTTATTTCTGTGCGGGAGCGCTACTCGCTGTACATTGTGAATGACTAACGCCCGCTTGGTATGAGTAATGTAATGCTCTGATATTCTCAAACATTATACATACTTCGTAACAAGGAACTTAAGGTCCGACTTTATAACCTAGAATCAAACAGGGTACAAGTTTTTCGAGATTTATGCTTGCGACTTCGTCCGTAGGGATATCGGGGAATTAAAAAAATATATATAATCTATGTTACTTAGTAAAAATGTAGGTTTTTAATAGAATTTTTGGTATCTGTCCAATAGTTTGTGAGTTTATTCATTACTACTATTGATATATAAGTGATTTTTTTAGGACTGAGTTGTCACTGTTTGCCTTGAAGAGGCATTTACAGATTCACCGGACTTGATGTGGCCGAGCGTAGATGGCGCTTAGCCTAAACCTCGTTTATGTGTAACTAGGCTCTAGGGCTCCCCCAGGAACCTCGGCTCGGGTCGTTACTTCGTTATTATTACCGGATTGGAATATAAGTGAATGTTCAAAATGTACGCAGTAAAGTCAATAAACTGCGTAAGTGTAAAAAATAAAACAGTAGGTCAGTAAGATTAACGTAGTGTTGCAACTGGAGCGGTGTTTACAACTGAAACCTTTAACCTGACTGGATTTACATTTTTTAAACACGTGCGAGATATTTCTCGATATGCGTTAAACGCTGTCTAGAGAACAGTGCTGTTCATTACTTGTATTATGTTGTAGATAAATAAAACAGGATGAAATAATTGTTATATAATCTATGTACAGAAATACCTTTGAATACAGATTAAAAAATTGTCAGCTAGTGTAAAACAAAGCGAGAGGAAAGAATAATTTTTACGTAGCGATGAAAACAGAAAGACTAGTTTATGGTTTTAAATCTGTATTATAATTGTGACAGGCAGACATGAAACGTTTGCAAGTTGCAGATTAAAGAGGAGTGCATTTGCCTCGATACAATTTGATTGGTGCAGTTTTTAATCGAGTTAGCGTTCAATGTTCGTTTTCTACCGGAGTGATGTGCTGTTTGATTCCATTATCTATGTAGTGCAGGCTTAATTCCTAGAATGGTTCGCTTTCTATACACTTTGACTGCTTATAACTAATTTCAAATAGTTTTTGGGCTAACATTATGGTTAGAATTGTATTCTGCTTATATCTATTCATTGTTGGGATAAAACAATCTATTACATTTCAAATCTAGCTGTTGCAGCGCGACTTCGTTTACGTAAAATTTAAAAAACAATAAAAATGCATAACATATGTTACTCACTGACGTAGCTTTGTATTGGTGAAAGAATGTTTGAATTTTTTTAGAAGTACTCAGTTACTATTCATTTAAAAATAACACAACAAATAAACTGTGTAAAGAATTACAATAAATAAAAACAATAAAATATCAAATTGTGAAACGAAAATTGGACAAACATTCTTCTGAAGAGAAGTTAAATTTATTTGACGTGCAAAATTGTACACAGAAGTTGTTGGGGTAAGTTCGGAGGAGAGAAAAAGCGTAGTGCACTTATCTTGATAACTTGAGACGTTCCGTTCGAGATTAAATTAACTTTGAATAGAAGTTTGATAAATGTTTTTAGTTACTGGTGTAGGATCGTTGACCTTTTACTTTCTTAGACTGACTAAAGTGAGTCCTGTTCGGGATATAATTTGCGCTGATTACTCACATGTTCAAACTATAAATCGGAACATTTTAGTTGAACGATGATGTTTAGACATACATTTAAAATATACAATACTGTTGCACGCGACTTCGACCGCGATATTTAAAAAATATAGCCTTACACACTGACAACGTAACTTTTTATTGGTAAAAGAATTTGTGAAATCGGCCCAGTAATTTTTGAGTTACTCCTATAAAAACAAAAATACAAACCTTTCCTCTTTATAATATCAGTATAGATCAACAGTCTAGTATTACAAATTGTTGAAAGTTTTCTTAATTATTTCAACATCAAAGTGATTTAGTCGCTGGCTGTTACAAAGTTTTCTTTTAAAGAGATGGACCGAAAGCGCGGCTCACGGGACCGTAACCTAAATGCTGGTCGGATCCGGGTGCAGTAAGTGGGGCGGATGACGTCACAGCGACAGGGAAAGTGACGGGGTGGCCGGGTAGGGGGTAGGTTTGAGCGGAAACTCCGTCTTGCGAGCTTGAGAGAGGAAAGACTAGTTTATGTAAGGTAGCAGTCAAAATTGTTTATAAAATTGTGATCGAAATTCCCTGACGATGATTATATTAATTGCCATTTAAATGCAATAATTGTTTTAAATATGAACACGAGTCCTTGTTGCATTAACTCCTTTAGTCGCGCTAATCTACTTCTTACAAGAGCCCGAACAAATTCCGCCTGAGCCTATAATCCTTCAAATACACCATATTATAAACGCCTATCTGCATGACGATGCAATTTGCACTCTTTTGAAATAGCATAAAGTTTATTCTTGTTTGTGTTTATTGAATGGAAGTCATACATGGTAATATCTAATGTAGCGTGTAATGGAACGCAGAAAACGCTTTCGGACGTCCCTCGCGACGTATCGGAAGCCGTTCTTTACCTTCTCATACTATAGCTGACACTTGTATGTTTGTAGACGGTACTAATAAATAATGAATTGCTTAAAGACTGTTTAGTTGTCTATTTTATCAAATAGTTACAACTGAAACCGTTCAAAATTAATAGTTATACGAAGTTATTTTATTTAAAAATGATTGATATTTGTTTTTTCACTCTGAAGCGTTAAAATAAAATACAAAAGCACAATATTGCATTACGCAGTACTTTATATTTGAGTTAAGCCGTTCTTTGTTAGTCATTAAATTGCACGCGACTGAACACATGAATGAAGACAATAATTAACTTGTATAACAAAGAACGAATTAAATTCTATTTTAGTCGCTATTGAAAATTAGTTATTTTTATAACACAGTGTACTAGGGCATCATAATAATCAAAGAAGTATGCTTTATTGTTCTTTTTACATGGTCTGCAAACTTAAGTGCATCTCTTTTACATCGACTTAAGTGGTGGAGTGGTGGGGAGGTACGGGTTGGGGAAAGGGGGGTATCGCGAAAGCTATGAGTTTTTAACTAGGTCGGCTGGTGCAATGTCCCAGATATGAAGTAAAGCGATCCAGTGCGTACGGAACAATGCTGGTGTGTCAATCTCCGAACGAAGCGATTTATCCCGCAATTATCAATTAGACTGGGTATTATGAGTCGTTTAATGTCATTTAACTTTGTTAATACTGGTTGGTTATAGGGTTTCCAGCGATACCAAATTAAGTTTTTAAAATAAACGTAAATTAAAAAAAAATTGCATACATTTCTTTCCTACACCTACTCTGGAAGGAAAAGTCGTAGTTAAACTTTCAATAAATGTAATTTACGCTTAAATTAATAAAGATTAAATATTAAATAGACATTAATTACATTAGTATTAAAATTTCTGTCTCTGACTCTGGAGTTTTCTTTGTCAATGTACTTTATAAAAAGTACCAGGAGTGCATGAAGTTGCAGAGATTATAGAAGAGTGTTGCTAAGTCTGTCGGCGTGCGGCGGCGACCTAGGCCGAGAGGTCAGCCGGGGTCACGCTTAGGGTTGCCACACGTATTGTTATTCCAATAATATTGTCCGGACAGGACAAAGAAATGCAAAAAGTAAATTGCACACGTAATACTAATTGTTTATATATTGTTTGGTGTAGTGTAAATCCTAAATTGTTTGAATCTACTATCATGTGGACGGATGTCCCTAAAACTAAAATTGCAAACCCTAGATGTCGTCCCAGTTTAACTGGGTCGCAGGTTACAGCCGGCGCGCGCCGCCGACCACCAAAACAAACCGCCTGCCGCTCGCTGTAATGCACCAACAACAAGCACCAACACAATAACATTATATTGTGAGGTTCAATCTTTCACTTATTGCATTGCTCTAGTTCAGATTTGCATTTTATGTTGCCATTTTAAAAACATTTTTTAATAACTAGAGATCTCGTAGCACAATGAGATAAATAAAGAGATAGTATGTTGTTTAGATTAAAATGTTAGTTGTTGTTTTTAGTAATGTTTAAAAAAAACAAATAAAAGCTTAATGAAAACCAGTTTATTTTTTTTTTATTTAACAATATCTGTAGATAGAGATTCTTTTAAAGTGATATTCTAAAACGAGTTTGCGTCGCGGAAGCGAAGCACTAGGGGTGCATGAGTATAAAAGCGCTTCTAATATTGTTTTAAAAGAGGCAAGAAGCAGGTTAATCTGAAGAAGCCTGGCCGGGTCAAGCCGCGATGCGCTTTGCGGCTAAAAATAAGTCGCATTTCCCTCGCCTCATGAAAGCGCACAGTCGACCGCTGAGCGGAAAATAAAACTGCGCTCAAGGTTCTATTTAAGTGCTCACTACTCACTGCCTCTATACATCTATTTTGGGAAATAAATTCGTTTACAAAGTCAAAAGCCATAGATAACTTAATGAATAGAATTATTGCTAAATATAAATACTTATTGACATTATTATCTAGCCTGTTACCCTCTGAAAACCTAGAATTCATCATAAATTTTTACTACTAGTTACTATGTTTAGAACCTTATTTACACCTCTCTTTTCCTTCTGAATAAAAAAATAGATAATTGTATGGTTTTCTACACGTTTCGGAAGCATTTTTTCAAGCGAAACAATCTGACGATATAAACCGAATGTTGCCTCGTCTTTTAATCGATTACAAAAATATCGAACAAGCACACCTACACGGCAATTGAGTTTATCGGACGTACATAAAGCAGTCTTCCAGTTCAATGAATTGTTATTACAATAAATTGAGGCCAGCGATGCATTTCCGTGGCGCGTGCGATGTCGAAACGCGAGTATTTGTTGCGTTTGATACGTGCGTTTTATCACAAGGAACCGTCTTATATTTAGCACGAGGGCAAACAACCTTCGATCAATTGTAAAATTTAATGTTTCAAATGAATTGTATACGAGTTAAGAGCGGACGCACACTTTTTATTAAACTATCGCACCAATGTTGCGATTGTCGATTGTTTCGCAGTCAATTCAACTGTTTAGCACAACTGAAAATCGAGTATTGTGTGTCTAAATAAGATAGATTAGCTTGAAAATGACGCATATGAAGTATAGAATTCAATTTGTATGAAGCGAAATGCCGTACTTAGTGGACGAATTAAACACACATAGCGAACAATTTTGAACTATCGATAATCGGTTTAAATAATTATCGAACTCAACTAAAATTATTATTTTCTTATAAACTAATTTATAGGACATTTCTAGTATTTATTATATTGTAGAGAATTTAGCGATGACAGAAATAATAGCGAAATCCAATTCGATTACGTACGGCTGTAGTAGTAATAAACATTTATTTACTCTCATTATTTGTTATGGTCATTATTAATTTGAGAAAACAGTGTTTTTTTTAATTCATAAGTTATAAATATAAATCTATCGATTCCAACTTCTATAAGAGTAAAAATCGAAAATCGATAAGATTTATGACTGATTTTTCACAACCCATCCCTACAAAATTTGAAGTGAATTGTCAAACTAATCTAAATTATTTAGACACATTATAGTGTGTGCACCTCCATAGTCGTATAAGCTTAAAAATCAAAGCGCGACGAAACAGTTGTGCGATAGTTTAGTCAAGGATGTACACCTGCTCTTAGACCGTATAATTGTACAGTAAATATGCATTACTACAATTTGCTTATAAAAGAACCGTTTTTTTTTTTATAAAAATGATATGTAACACATATTTTTCTCTTTATTAGACACCATCTTAAACAACAATGAGTTTTTTATTTTATCCAAAACTAGTTAATGATATACGAACAGGAAGTCACGGTGGTGCGAATTAAAAAATACACGACCAAATAAAGCAGCGGTTATCCTTGAATACGTGAACACCCAAGGTGTCCTCTAGACGTATCTTACACTGAAAGTCGGATATTGTTGTACAAGTTGACATAATATGTACTTGAAGTGTAAGAATTGTTTTAAAATAATTAATGCTAAATGTGTCTTTGTAAGAAAATTATAAATCGTAATAGTTATAAGTAACATATGGACATATAGCTTTGGCTCGCGATTCTTTGAAGAAAACTTACTCTCTTTAGTAGCCTATATATTCTTTCAGACTATCCTCTACGTCTAAGCCAAATTTAATCGAGATCCGTTCAGTCGTTGAGGCTACAAACTCTAACAAACATTTATCCATCCATCTAAACTTTCGCATTTATAATATTATCGAGATTAGTAAGATAGTGTATGTTATCAACTTTGTCTTTTTTTGACAAAGTTTATGTTATTAATAAGTTAACGTAAACATGCTTGTGAAACTCTTTATCAATATTTTCTCGTCTAGAACAATACAGCGTGACTTGTCCTAGGTCAGGTCCATAGTCCGATCCAGGATTTAAATTAGAGGCTATTAAAATATTTGCTACAGTTATAATTTAAATTTGAACCAAGTATGGAAGAGCAGTAATTTTTAACTACTTGTTATAATTATTTTTGTATGACTGAATTTGTAAGAAAGTTTTTAAATTAAATTTTTTTTGTAAATAAAAATACGTCGTTTACTATGTATAATTTTAAATACCTATGCGATGTAATGTATTGTCAACTATCAAACTCCGCTTCCCTTCCCCCTGCCTGTCTAGACGGGCACTGGACAGGGAAATTGCAGCCGGATTGTGATACCAGACGACTGCGAAATACTTTGTCCCGACAAACTTTTCTAATATCTGTCTAGACGGGTAATTTATTTGTTAGTATAGACTATAGATATGGATGTTATATATAAGGTAAGCGTGTCTAGCAGACATTCTAACTTGCAAAGAAATTTCTATATATCCTTACATTTATAGGTTTGTAAATTGTTTTAATTAACCAGAAACGACAAAAATATGTTTTTTTTGTAGACTCAATCCTAATATTGCTTGTCTATGCAAGGTATATAGTAAATATCTATACTGATATTATAAAGAGGAATGATTTTTAATTTTGAATGCATTAAAATAACTCAAAAACTTTTGGGCCCATTTTAAAAAAATCTTTCACCATTAAAAAGCTACGTAATCAGTGAGTAACATAGACTATATTTCATATTTTATTTTAATAGCATGGGGACAAAGTCGGGAGCAACAGATGGAATATTTTCTTATTATCAAAAGTCGTAAGCATTATGGTTACAAAGTCTAGCCTAGGGTTCTGGTATTGTCTATGCCACATACATATTACATATGTATTTATAGGTAACTAACTAGTCTGCATTTTGCCGGCGTTCATTAGAGCGCTAACAAAACACTGCGGCGGCGCCCTTCCTCCCTTACCTCCCCCACAACCCCCGCAATCGCAACCCCAGCTTCCTCTTTAGGGCTCACACAGACGCATCAATCAATAAGGTTATTTGAATATTTTACCTAATTATGCTCATGTCAAAATAATTGATGTCATAATTTTCCTACATTATTAACTAATGAATTGGGATATTTTAGTGAGCTCTTGCACAGTATATTTGTAATAAAAGATACGCCCTTTTTTAACCACCCTCCATGCCATATATTGATACAAGGTAATGATTTCTGGGATGTTGCAGTGTGTACGCACCCTGCAGTCCCAACCCGCGCCGCGTCTGCACTTGTTGAGTTCCTTTGTTGTCTGGGCCGCGCCCGCTCCCGCCCTGCGCTGCCCTTAATAAAACAACGGCAATTCCGAAGCCATTACGATCAATTTATATGCTTTAAATCTCTATCAGGACTTACGAGGAACTTTGCTTTGAAAGTCTGTTGTGCTGAGAGTTAGCTCGTCTTTGAAATAGACTGGTTGTGTTATAGTGAAACCATTATTAAATATATCTAATTTAGGAAGCTCAGTGATTGATTAAGAATTATGTGTTTATTCTTAACATGCAAAAATACAAATTGTAACTCTGATACTTGAACTTCGAATTAGTAATATCTAGAATAAGTTCTCTTATTCTCTAGTCTTAGTTTACTTTACCTGAGTTAAAATTGAACTGAATTACGGTTCTTTTAAATTTATTGCCGCCTTTGTCCTCATCCAGACGTAATGAACGAAAAAGTATTCATTATGCTGTCTGCAATTAACCGTTGAATTAAAACGTAAAATTTCGCAGCATTAGGGGAGTGTTCTGGCAATTGAAACGTTGTAACTGGCAACTCTCTGGCAACTGGCAACTTCGTCTGGCATGTAGCAACTCGCCAAGCAAGCGGTCGATATGACGAGATAGTGTTTTTACCACGTCCGCATTTATCAAACGAAATATATCTCAATATTAACCCTACTCTGAACACTGTATTTTAGAAAATTGTTATGATAAAAATAGAAAAGTACCATTAAAAGACCTCAACAAAGAAATAGATTTTATCTTGCAATGATTTAGCGATTTATGTGAAGTTCAAGAATTCAATTACAAACAGCTATAAATCTAAAAGTAAAAGTTTTTCTGTATAATAAAATGCATTCAGACCACAAATAATGTTTTAATATTCATAAATAAACTAAAGCAGTTTACGAAGTTGCTTTGAAAACTTTGTACTGCATCTAAACAGCAATCCCGAACACATTCAACTTGCGAAGTTTGAACCCCGCGACATGCTTTATGTACTCGTAATTGCAAATACATACGCGACCAGGTGCAAACTGTAAACATTCACACATAATATAACCGTTTAATTTTAGTTCTTACTGATAGTATAAATGCGAAAGTTTAAATAGATGGATGTTGGTAAGAGTTTGCCGTATAAACGGCTGAACGGATCTCTATGAAATTTGGCATAGATGTATCGTCTGGAAGAACACATAGGCTACTTACTTTTTTTTTAATTCCACGCAGTGCGAATAGAG
>NW_013525113.1:355122-367291 GCF_000836215.1 Papilio polytes
ATTCTGTTTATCTACTAGCTTTCTCCAGCGACTCCGTCTGCGTTGAATTAAAAAATAACAAAAGTAAGTAGCCTATGTATTCTTCCAGACTATGTTCTTCATCTATGGCAAACACCATCGAGTTCATCTTCAACAGTTTAGGTTACAGGCTCTAACAAACATCCATCCATCTAAACTTTTCCATTTATAATATTAGTAAGAAATAAGATTGAGTGTAATGTTCTATGAAGAGAGAATGAATCTAACTTAAGTAGGAACTTAGAGTTAAGTAGGAAATGACAAGGAAATAAGAACCCGTCTCGAAGTTACGTAATGACAATCTTTATGTTTTTCTGAGGTTATTTTTATGTGAAGATAGTTATCAAAGCGGACCGCATATTAGTAAGGCTGGCGCGTTTTGTTTCGACCGGTGGTCCTTGTGTATTCTCATAGCATAGCGCCACTGTCCACAAAAAATATGTTATAACAAACATTTTAGTTACATGTATTTTCTACATTTTGCATAATGACTTGTTTTAGGAGTACCTATGTTAAAGTGTACTATACTAGACCAGGCTTTAGTCAAACAAGGACTAGTACGAATTGGTTGACTTCAAATCATTGAATTTATCCGCTTATATGGTCTGGTTTCAGCATAATTTTATTGATCTTGTACCATAATTTAGTTAGCTTAATTAAAACTACCTAGTTTGGGATAGGATTAAAATGAAACCGCATTTAAGTTTGTCCGGCCGTTAGGTACATGCGCTCGTGTTGACAAGCTTCAACCGCTAGGTGGCGTTGATTGAGTAAACTCGTGGTTACTGCCATCACAAGCCTGCACAACACAGAACCGCCCTGGGACCTTTATCGTCACTTTAAGACTATAGGTTTGCAACGAGATTCTGCTTCACCAACATAATCCTACGACTTTTGAATGTTATCTCAATCCATTCGTAATTATACAATGAATGTTTTACAGAATTACGTTTTCATCAAAACTAAATGAAAATCCCGCGAGCATTTATGTGGGAAGAGTCTGCGAAGTTAGTTTTTATAAAGTTACATTAATGAAGTTCTCATGCATACTAATTTAAATTTCAGTCTCCCTCACAGCTGAGAAGAATCTAGAAAAAGATTGTCTTTTATAAATTAACTGGATTTTATCAAATAAAAGCAACATACCTATTTAGTGTAAAAATTAATTATTTAGTTCTAAATTCGCTTGATTTAAATAAAAAAAAACTTTAAATACACAATATTTTACGTGCTTTAACAATTCAATTAAATCTAAATTGATTTAAGGTCGGATTCCATTGTAACAAAATGATAAAAACAATTCAAAAGCGTTGTTTTAACAGAAACAGCTTGTACGTCACTTTCAATGCAATTTAAACAATCCTTCCGTTTCGGTGGAAATAGCGTTGGCGTAACGTAAACTCCAGAGATACAGGTAATTTGATTGGTAGAGAGCCGAGAGTAATGTCAGTTGGATAAACGTTATTTTGTTCAGTGAAAACGACCCTAAAAACTTTCTAATGCATTTTAAATGCATATTTTTTGGAGAATTTAGTGGAATTTTTAAATAGTTGAAGTATTTATGTAAGTCTAAAGTATTCTGCAGCTGGAATTTAATTTTGTGAAAGGAAAAGCGACAAGAATTTTAACACGTCTTCTGAGTAAGGTTTTATGCTGAGAAAATTTTTGTTAGGAAAGTCAATAACCTTTGTCTTTATATTGTTTTTACGTATGATGTAATAAAAATACATATACTTCAATAAACTGTTCGAGGGTCTCACTGAAAGGTTAAAGGTCTGAACTTTTACAGTAGTATATTTGATGCATTTCTAATAATCTCAAATTTAGAGCGCACGAACGACTTTGACTAAACTATCGCACCACTGTTTAGTTGCGCTTTGATTGCTATGAGCTTAAATGGATGTGCGCACACTACTCGATTTTTCGTTGTGCAACTAAACAGTTGAATAGGTTGCGAAACAAACGACTAAATTATCGCACAACAATTGTGCGATAATTTAGTCAAAGGTTACATTAAAAACTATACACACCTGTAAGTTTCGATAGAAAGGTTGCATTTCCTTCGGTCAATGTTCGGGTCGTTAGCGTCGCTTTGTGTTTCGTCCATTGCGCGTTTGTACCTCGAGCACGCAACGGACTACCTTATAAGGCAGCTATGTACACATTTAATTTTTATTGAACTATAATTTTTAAAGGGAGGTGTAATCCTATTCTTGTTTTAAAGAAATTAATATTTTCTAAACTATCGCACAACTGTTTAGTCGCTTTGATTCTTATGAGCCTATATGGAGGTACTCTAATCGATTTTTAGTTGTTTAAACAGAATTGGCTGCCAAACAATAGACAATCGCACAATAGTTATGCGATATTTTGGTCAAAGGTGTGCGCCCGCTCTTAGGAACCATTTCTAGTTAGGTTTTATTTAGCTTGTTGAGGAAATGTATGTTTATTTGTGTTGTTGTTTTGTATGAACTAGCCCTTAGGAGTTTGAAAGTGAAACCGGATAGCTGTCGGCATTGTATATGAGACAAAGGTGCTAGGATGAGGTTGCAGCTCGGAACAACTTGATACAAATGTTTTGTTATTTGGAATCCTTTGTAATTGTCACCGTGACATGTTGTATTACATTTTTAATTTATTCATTTTGTAATTGCTGTAGGTATCAGGTGTAGAAAACTTATTTACATAAATCAAGAGTTGCTTTGCGGAGCTTTAAACAAACTTTGTGAGCTTGCGACCAATTAAACTTTTATCATGAATTTCCACTCTGTTAAACGAATAAGGTTGATATTCCTTTGGAGATTGTCCAAATGCGGCAAGACTGATAAACTATTTATGGACTTGAATTAAGTTTAGGGTATTATTTTGAAAAAAACAGTCCAAAATCGATTTATTCATTTCCTTGCATTGTCGTTGGGTTCACGCGGGTCTGTTCTCTTCGTTATGTTTTTATGTGTCTCGCCGTCTGTGGCTGTTGTATAGAATAGTTGCACATAGTGTGTCTCTACCCGGCTGCTATGCACATACATATATACAATCGATGCACCCAGTGTGCACCGTGCATTACCTCGACATCGTCAGTCCGCGACCGGCCGCCGAGCCAAGCGGTCGTCGCAATCGCGTTAGCCGCGCTCATCCTTTGTTCCCGAAAGACCTTACGACCTGTTATTAAAGTTTTCAGTGCCCTTTGTCCGTTGGGCCACACGGCTGGCTTGTGCATCCCGTCTCTACATATAGAAGGTTTGTTAGTTTGTCTTTCGCTGACTGCGAAAACGAGTATAGTTTTGTTGATATTTGAGTTGTTTGTTTACTTGCTACGATTGCTAAGTTTTTGAATTGCTAGGTATAGGGATATTGATGTTTGACTCAAAAGCATCTCGCGCTTCTTTGTTGCTTAAGTAGTTGTATTGTTCAGTGGCATAGTGAAGCCTTAATAGGCTCTGTCTGTACATTTCATAACCAATTTAGTTTAACGAGTTTTTATTTATCAAGATTCAATGTATTTCTGGAAAAGGAAAATCATTTTGTCAACCATCGAAAATTTCAAAAGCTTTTAACATATGTATATGTACATTTAGTACATATACCTTGATTATAAAATTTAAAAATAATACTTAAAAACGTTTATTTCTCTTAAAAACCAAACAAAAGCAATTTACATCTAAACAACACAATCTTATAAAACGTGTAATGATAAACAAGGCTAAAATGTTTTCCAAAAGTGTTAGAGAGAGCAGAAAATCGTAGAATTGAATGCAATGTGAAAATAGTTGTCCGCATGCCGACTGCAAACTGCCGATACGGATTTATGAAGCAGTGTGAAGGCGCTCAAATATTATAACATATGAAATCTTTTTAAAACTCATAACTAGTATTATCAGATTAGAAAACCAAAGTCAGTCATTTTCCTAGAATTCTGAATATTTAGGAGGAAATACTAAGCAGCCAGAACTACAAACGGTTTGACTAAATCGTACAACGGTTGTGCGATTGTCGATTGTTTCTCAGCCAATTCAACTGTTTAGTTGCAAAACTAAAAATCGAGTAGTGTGCGCACCTCCATATAAGCTCAAAGGAATCAAAGAGAGAACAGTTTTGCGACAGTTTAGTCAAAAGTGCGCGCTCTAATACTTAGTATTGCGTTATAATGAAGAAATTGCTTTCAGGTTCACATTTCACTGTCATTTAGAACATTCGTGCGATCGCAGTACAGTAAACTGCAACCGTACCGCGCCGTATCATTCGCTGAATGACCTCCAAATTGTTACTAGAACCACCACATACCAGGAACAACTTTGTATAAATGCTAAAGATCAGGTTAAATTAAATTAAATTAGCAGACAAATTCGATAGCTATCTACAGGTCTACACAAATAGTTTTTCTTAGTTCTTTATTACGATCTTTGGGCTAGTTGTAGTGCCCGTTTTTACATCTTTACACGAATGGGCCGGCACGCCCAGTGTAATACCACGACCACACAGAAGACAGGCGTGAAATGGAAGCAATTCCGTGTTTCATCTGATGAGTGTGATGCCGGAGGCCTAATTTAAGTCCCTTTCTCTTTACCACCCTTTTCTTATAAGGACAGGTTGGGAAGATGAAGTGGATTTGACGGTGGATGAGATGCATAGGAAGGGGAAATGTCCTCTTTATGTGCGGCTCCTCCTCCGTCGTATAATGGTAGACAACGCATTTGCAATTGCGGATGTCTATGGGCAGCGGTCGCTTCGCCATTTTGGCGGTTTTTTTTTAAAAAAAAGTTCAATTTGAAAGAATGTCCCTTGCATAGGTAAACATGATTCAATATCGATTATTGAGTTTGACTGTTACTCGATAGAATTATACGAGTGATCGACGCTGAGGTGAATAGCCCTCAACAACGACTTGAAGCTAGTTACTCATGCATGCATAAAAATTAATTTATGAGTAATCCATTTTAATACATCCCTGACGTCTAGTGTTATGTGTTCCCGAGTGACGTGGTTTCTGTACCAACAATGGTAACTAATATTTTTATTTCATTAATCTTTGTATAAGGTGAACTCAGGTTACATCGTATTAATAGAACAATGTATTAATTTCTTTGGAAAAATAACGCACAAGACTGTCTTTGTTATTTTTATACTATACTAGCTTTCGCCCGCGACTCCGTCCGCGTTGGATATAATAAAACAAAAATTAGTAGCCTTTTTAGTCTTCCAGACTATCCTCTACATCTATGTCAAATTTTATCGAGATCCGTTCAGCAGTTAAGACTACAACCTCTGACAGACATCTAACCATCCATTTAAACTTTTGCGTTTATAGTATTAGTAAGATTGTCTTTCAGTATTTTTGTAACTGTAAACATTGAATGTATACCAAGTATACAGATTGATAAACACAACATAATGTATGTACAATAATTTAATTGTTACAATATCCCTGAGTGTAATCCAGCCCGACCTTGTGCGTTAAGCCTGCACTATCGATTAATTAATAGCATCAGAACTTTACAACGGACTTGACAATGTAAAATGTACGAGTGTAAGTCACAAATTAAACACAATTTGTTATTTAAAACACACGCACTGTGAAGGAAGAATACTTAGAGCGGGCCCACCCCTTGACTACATCTTACGACTGTTGTGCGATTGTCGATTATTTCGCAGCCAATTCAACTGTTTAGTTGCACAACTAAAAAAATCTAGCAGTGTGGACACATCCATATTATAAAAATCAAAGCGAGACTAAACAGTTGTGCAATAGTTTAGTTTCTAGTGTTAGCTTCTTAACTATTTTGATGTATTCTGTACTCTTGAAGGTTATTTAGTCTGTGCTATAAATCAATGTCATTGGTCATAGTTTGAAATAACGATATAACTTTGTAATGGTGATTCAAAGCGTTTTTTAAAATATTTATGTCATGGTTTTAAAATGTAATTGTGCTTGTTATGTTAATAATCGGAGAGTAGTCGGATGTCAAAAATAAGGGTGTTGCATTAGCTCGACGACACGACGGCAATGTTGGTAAGGTTATTTTGTGCAAATTGGAAGAAAGCATAAGAGGTAATGAAGACTATATTTTATTTAAGCATAACATGGCTGTGACGCCCATACTAGTGTGCACGTTCTTTCATGTACAATTCTCCCTCAAGACATCTTTCTCGTCAAAATTTGTTGTCATGTAGCCCAATGGTTTCATACACACAAGTCCATACACAAAAAAATACCCTTGCAGTATTTTACCCATTTGAATCAGTTAACAAAGCACGCAGTTTCTCTGTAAGATTTCAAAGCTAGAAGTGAGTTTATTCTCTCATTATTGTTTTTAGGAAATTTTTCACCTAGTCATATATAGACAGTACATGACTGTCCGTGAATCTTCATTAAAAGGTGAACTGAACACGAGCTGCTTATTGACTGATGTGCACTCACCTAAATTGCTGTCTGATGGCAACAGGAATTTGCTATGTCATTATGACTCTCAGTATATTGGGATAAGAGCTAATATCTCTTGATGATTTCAATAGGTTTTTTTTTATGGGTTATTACGTATAATTAATATTGTTTATAACATTGATGATGGACAGGCTTTTTTCATCCATTTAAAAACCAATAGTCTCTAAAGTACCTTTTGTGACATAATCTTTAATTCTAAGATTAAAAATTCATAACCTAGTTAATGTTTTCACTAGGAAATTATGATTTGTAACCACCCTTTACTCCGCGATGCAAGCAGGGCGACGTGCCAAGTGCCATGAATTAGGTCGCAGCGTGTCTTTAGAGACTTCTATATCAACATGATATAGCTGCTATAGCATGTTAGCCCAACTGGGCCCTAGCTTCAACGTTTGACTATAACCTACGTATTTATAAAATACCTAGCTCGCGACTTCGTCCTTGTGAAATTAAAAAATATAACCTATTTTACTTTTTAATGGTGAAATAATTTTTTAAATCGTCCCAGTAGTTTTTGCGTTATTTTTCTCTTTATAAAATCTTTCATCTTTATAATATTGGTATAGATGGTAAAATTTATAAGACAGCAATAAGCTACTGGAGAAACCTTTGTACAAAAATATTAAGAGATCCAAGATATCATTGCACGAATGGTTATGTCCACTTGTCAACGTCCTGTTCTACTGAAAATTAGATTTTCCGTAGCTAGTAGAATATTTAAAATTAAATACTTTAGTATTCTATAAACTGCACAGTTTAAAGACCAGCTTGCAAATATAAAGCTCTTTGATGTGAGATAAACTGGCCATAAACAAGCGGAGTAGACTTTTGTATGTTATCGCACGAGATATCTCGATATCGAGCTCAATGGCACGTTATCGATAGTCAAGATATCGCGAACATCACTTAAGCAGTTTATATTATAAAGTTGTACTATTAGTGCTGTTACCTCTTTTGCATTGATATTTATCGATATTTATGGTATACTTTAAAGCTTGTGACGGATGCTTACGTCATTACTAATTAGTTTTTTGTAGAATTGTAATATTTTAGCGCACACATTTTGACTAACATGTATCAGAATCCTTAAATATCCCTTTTATTTTGTCCTTAAATATCTTTAATAATTTCAAACTTCCAAGTTATCTTAACGTATAAATTGTATAACATTTTGTTTGTTTTGTCCCCAGGTATATATCGTATTTAGGGGCATTGGGCTGCGAGCTCGAAGCCCACGGTCAGCGTCTCGTAGACATCACTGAGTAGACGGAGGTAAACGGCCAGCCCGAAGGCCGATCCATTGTCTAAAAGACATTATAGAGCTTTGTTCGTACAGAGTGACTGGACAATTATGTACTAGTTTATCAGGGTGACCAAACTATGGTATTTAATAATAGAAGGGGGCAAAAGAGCGGGAACAATAAGGTGATTATTGACGCCCATAGGCAGTAATACTAGAGGAATGGCAGATAAGTTTGCTGACTTTTGAGAAAGAGGTAGGCTCGCTTGAAGTATCCCAAAGATTTTACGCGCCTCAAGAGGAATTGAGCAATAGACTCATATTTATTGAAAATTAATCTTTTACGCATAGTTTCTTATTAAAATCTTACATGATTTTATGTTCATCATCATCATCATCAGAGGCACTACAGCCGCGGATGGGCCTGGGCCTGGTCCAGTAAATTCCTCCATATCAGTCTATATTGGGTTTTTTGTTTCCAGCCCTTAATGCCGACATTTTTAAGGTCTCGTTCGACATCATATTGCCATCTTAGTTTCGGCCTCCCGCGAGATCTAGGTCTCTCTGGTTGACTCTCTAATAGGCGCTTGGGCACTCTGCAGTCACTCATCCTCGCTACATGTCCTGCCCAGCGTAACCGACCAATTTTGATGGCCTTGACGATATTTTTTATTTTATGTTCATACAGACCCTCATTTAAATACAATTTAGGTGTTAAAACTTGTTCTACTTTTCTGTCGCGTCAAAATTGACAAACTGTAAATAAGTTCATAACTGTTTCCTATTTATCTTTTAATAGTTTCAGATTAACATAAAAGAAATAGTTTATTATAACAAACATCTAGTTTATTTAACTTCCTACTTGCCGTTATAACAATATTCCTTTTGTGAAGACGGGTTTACTGTATAACATCCTGTCAAATGATATAGAAGTCTGCAGTTAAAAGTAACAACAGTTTTTATATGATTTACCACTACTTTGGACTGTCCTTTGTGATACGAAGATTCGGAGAAGTATGTGCTCTTCCATCTATTAGCAGTGATATCTGAATTCACTCCCTTCTTACAATCTCTTTCATGTAATCCATCCATACTTTTTAAATAATTTACATACGGTATCTAATAATGTACACGTAACGCTAGTCGCGAATGTCTTGCTTCAAAAGTATTTAGTAGTGTTTGAAAATGTTGTCTTTTTCTTCATCTTCATTTAGTGCAACGGAAGAGTGCTCGTGTAAAGTTTGTGATGTTTTCAGGATAAATTGACTTACTTGAGTTGTTGTAAAGTTTGTCGTACATGTGTAGTAAATAGTGAGTTTCTAAATAAACTTTACTTTGAGACTTAGGACCTGTCCTATCAAATTGTAAATTGTCTGATAACAATTCAACGTGTAAAATATGTGATGGAAATATCGGGTTTTGTTCCTTTATCTGACGGAGACGTCATTTTTAAGCTGAGCCTCTATCAGCCAGTGGTGGGACAGGCTATAAATATTATTATAATTATCAACCATAAGCATAAGATTTTGTGACAGCAAACAAATCTTTTTGACACTTATAAATATTTGATTATGTTTAAAATCGCAAGGACACGACGAATGACGAAGATAACATGAGGACATTGATCTAATTAGTAACACAGATAATAATTATACCTATGCCACTGCGGTTGCACAGACTAAATAACTTCTGTCCTGTCACCTTGGAACATAGTAGACGCTGTATATTAGCTACTGATATGCTTGCATGCCAGTTACTCGTGCAAGTTAATGGCGTATAGTGTAGAAGTTGACGCTAAATTGTTCAGTAAAAGTTAAGCTACAATTTTTCAAAATGCTATAATCTCAATATGATCACAGTAAATAAATTAGCTCAACTAAACCGTTACCGCCGTTCCAAGAAACAGCAGTTCATGTAAATTCGCTATCGGTTTTTAGAAAGCCGCCTGACTCTACCCCAATGTTTCCGAGTAAGCGCCCACGTTAACTAAAACTACAAATATAAAGACAACGTTTTACCTTTGAGAATAATGTTTACCTTAGACTTTCGAGAATATTCTATGTTAAATACAGTTTTAAATGTTATTTAAAACTTGTGTTTAATATTTATAGTTCTTAGAACTTAAGCTTATGAGTTTCTCTCAAAAAATTAAAACACTCAAAAAGTTACTGAGTCGATATTTCTTCAGAAGGTATGTTTTACTAGTTTGCAGTATTCGATCTTTGATTCTACCGATTCGATCAGCATAGCAGTAAGCTGATCGAATCAATCGTAGTCTACACGGTGCGTTGTCCGGAGAGGGGCCAAGCTAGTGTCACCATGCTGCTCGCAAATAGGAAAGTCCTAAATTCATAATATCAAAGACAATAAACATAAAAACTGCATATACTATTATATTAAGTTCGTGGTAGTTTTTGCTACAATAAATTGAGACTACTTTAAGGATAAGGCTATGATTATTTTGCGATGATTTAAAATTAAAATTTGTAAGGAAAAATGTGCTGTATTCATACATGGTGTCAACTTTTTCATAGAATTTATGTAAGCGTAATTTATCCTACTAAAGTGTCACGTTTAAAAAGTTTATTCTTCAAATATTAACCCTATCACATGGGAGTAAAGTCCAATTTGTCTTTGTAAAATGTACCACCATGCGCAACTTCAATACAAAACAAATGACGTAAGTGCATAGAAAATATCTTAAATTACTCTTTTCACTGGAGTTGCATAAACAGAGATAAGAATTTGAAGGTGAAAGACATTCGCCTCGAGTGAGTCAAACTGAGTGAGACGATTATAATAGACTTGGACGAGTAAATTAGCTCTAAACCGGATCAGTCAGCATGATCTGGAACCTTTGTGCTATGGCTCAATTAACAGCAGCTCACGGCTCATTGACATATACTTATGGGAGCCGATCCACGAACATACCGATGACTCACGCAATCACAAATCATTCTTCATGCTGATCAGGTCTCTATAAATTGATCTGATCTAAGATCTGAATCACTGATCTGCTTTAATCAAGCAAACCGTGAGTGGATCAGCAGGTCAACTCTAACTGGGAGATTTTATTTATGATCGAATTTAAATTTTACTTCATGCTTTGTTCGTGTGTTTCGACAATGAGAACCTATGTTAACAATCAAATAGTTACCCAATAGTAACGTCATTAACATGTCACAAATGCGGTAGGTATTTGAGCACAAGTTCAGGGCCGAGGCAAAGTGGGCGTTGCCAAGTTTTAAACTGGGACGTTTGACCTTTCAGCCGCTTACAGTTTTCCAACGATTCGGCTTCCTTTTGCCTCTTCTACTAAATGTTTTAATTAGAGTAATTATTGTTTTAAGTCTTATTTTAACGATGTGTTCGTAATAGATTTTTATTAATTTGTTGATGACGAAAGGTTTGATTCTGAAAAATACGGTTGCTTTTGTATTTGCGTAACATCAGTTGCGTGTACATAGTTCTCTATCTTTATGTCTTAGTATCTTTTTAAAACAAAAAGATAGTGTGTGGTTCTTGTCGATATGTACAATCGAGGACGTTAATTTCTTTAACTATGAATGCAATTATGTTAATAGTGTAATATTTTTGTGCGGCTTTATGTTCGATTTCAGATGGGAAGGTAATTTATTTCTCTGTAATTTACGACGTGCTTTGTTTCTCACGCTGTTCGATGTTAGGTCTGCTATCGTTAGCGGACGATAATAAGAGATAACATAATGTTATTGTTTTGATGCTGCTGACATGTTTGAGTATGTTATAACAGTGTTTGAACTATCATACTTCGCACTTATTGTGTTCTATTGCGTCTAGGATAAAATAGGAGCATTGATGTTAACTAACTATTCTAAGGGTGAGTTGCACCATATCGCCGGTTACCGTTAAAGTTAAAATTATTTGAAATGGTAATATTTGGAATAATCTCAAAATTTACTAAGGATGAGTTACATTAACTAACTATAAACCTTAACCAGCACATTCCCGATGGTTACGTCTTCGGATGTTCATGATATTCGCTACACCAGTTTTGCACTGGTCAAAATGACGTCATATTTGACACTAATCATAACCGCCCGATTTTGGGCGGTTATAGTTAGCGTTACGGTTAGTGTCAGTTCGGTAGTGTCAACTGTCACAAGCTCTTAACTTCAAAAGCATAAATAATGGAAAAAGAAAATATCTACTATTATCCTATGCGTAATCCAGAAGAATAAAGTCTTGAGTGCTCGGAAATAATGGATTTCCAAGATGGAACTCGAAATTTGGCCAAACATTCAGTTTGGACAAATTTCGAGTGTCTAAGGCCATAGCAACAGCGCTTGTCCCTTTTCTCTTATTTAAAAAAACGTCCTCCATAAAAGGTCAATTTATAATATCGACGCTTGAAAGGCAAACATAACTAAGCGACAAAAATACGTAAAATGAGTTTTATATATCATTGGAATCGTCAAATTTTTCTGCGT
>NW_013525113.1:367746-377876 GCF_000836215.1 Papilio polytes
CTGTTTTTTTTGAGAATATTTTGTTTTGTTTTTAGTGCATTTTGTTTTGTTTTTAGTGTATTTTGTTTGGAAGTCGGTTTTGTTTTTTTTTAAAACAAAGATAGTGGGTGGTTCTTGTCGATATGTACAATCAAGGACGGTAATTTCTTTAACTATGAACGCAATTATGTTAATAGTATAATATTTTTGTGCTGCTTTATGTTCGATTTCAGATGGGAAGGTAATTTATTTCTCTGTAATTTACGACGTGCTTTGTTTCTCACGCTGTTCGATGGTAGGTCTGCTATCGTTAGCGGACGATAACAAGAGATAACATAATGTTATTGTTTTGATGCTGACATGTTTGAGTATGTTATAACAGTGTTTGAACTATTATACTTCGCACTTATTGTGTTCTATTGCGTCTAGGATAAAATAGGAGCATTGATGTTAACTAACTATTATAAAGGTTTTAATTTGAAAGTGAAAATTACACTGCTACAAAGTAAACGCTCCACCGACAGAATTTCTATTATTAAATGTAATGAATGAACAATTGTAAACATTTAAAACACAACTACGTAGTAATGACCATGAAAATGTTTTTACTCAAATGTTACAATCTTATTTTTACATGTCTTCTTCAAGGTCGAAAGGAGATTCGCGAATAAAAAATATTACGTCGTTCGCAAAACTGGTAGATCAGCCAGTTATCTAGTCTTGAGATTATCATTGACGGATTTCTGTGAAACGTGATCGTATATCGGATATTTACATACAAGTGAGCGTGTTTCTAAATCAAAACAAATGTAAATGCGTCGTATGCGTTTGCCTATTTACTTCGAGCGTAGATCCATAGAGCCGCGTATAGCGAACTGTTTACACGTTCATTGACACGGGTGTGTGCGCCGCGCTGCGCCTGCGCACGCCAGCCCTCTTTGTTTGTTGACAAGCGCAGCTCCTCTGTTTGCGATCGGACGCCGTGCGCGACGGACGTGGTAGCTCTGCACTTTGCATACAACACGCGAATTTTGTGTTACCGTGCTAACTGTAGTTAATTCAGTGTTGTTTTGTTATACGTACTATTGTACTGTTTATATTTGTCCAATAAATTGTGAAAAGTGTGTTTTGGATCGCTAATCTGTTGTCAACGACGAAAATTACGTCTCAGTTCTGTCAGAAGGTAATTTTTAATCTTGAGAATTGTCGATATTTATTTTATAATAGTGTAGGTTTGGAAGTTATTTGTGATAGTTATGCATAATTTTACATTTTATAATTAGAATGAATAATATAGAATGAAGTCTTGAATCGAAGAAAGTGTAGCAGGAAAGGCTTTTATAAACTTTGAGTGGAAATACTTTTAACAATGGTATTAAATATATATAATTTACAAAGTTAATTAATTATCGTATTAACATCAATTTTTACTCGTAAAGCAAGATGTGCAAATTCATAAGTAAAGTTTATTGCTGCAATGAGTATGTTGTGATACAAACAAGGATAGGCGGTTCCTTTACCTCGAAGATATCGCCACTTCATATATCACTCGAGTTCCCAACACTTACGGATAGCTAAAAATAAATCGATGGCTCCTACGTAAACTATAGTATGTTTGAATCACGTTTTGCAAAACAAAATTCAATATCATTAATTACGACATATCAAATACGAACGTTATTCTCTCTTTCGTTATTTTGAAATCCATACAGAAATTAGACTTAGAAAGTTAATTTTGACTTACGATATCTTACGTAGTTGGAGCCATCTAAATTCAGTTGCACATTTTGCTGCGATTAGTTTTTAATCTGCAATTAAAATTAATATTAGAACAATTCAGGTCATCAGGATATTTTTAATTTAAAAACAAGTATTCGCTATAAGAAAATTATGCCTTCTCCATGGTTTATTCTAAATTTCCTTTAGTTAGATCTTAAAAAACAAAACAAACTCAAAAATTGGTTTAGAGGTTATATTGAATTAAACATTTTTATCAAATATGCGTTGAATTGGAATCGTTTACAATTCCAAGGTTTTGTAGCGCTTTACAACGGACCTTCGTTTGTCCCTCCGATGGATTTTTGTAACCTAAACAATACACAAAAGATAATATACCAAAAAATAGTGTTACAAAGGATCAAAGCATTAGAAAGTGTGACATTTCGATGAAACTGTGGGCTTGAGACTACGTTTTGTGTAAGGTGAAAGTGCAAACACATCACAAACCAATAACCAGGTTAGGGAAGTGCGAGATTAACCACGGTACGGTTATGATGTTGCGAATTACTATATAAGGTGTTTATTAGTAATTTTTTTTTTAATAATTCATTTAACACTTGACTACGACCACACCAAGTGTGTACCAAGGTAGACGGTCTGAGGATGGACGATGGCAGGTAATGGTAAATATCAGCGATTGTTGGGAGATGGTAGGTAACGGTAAACACCACACATCACGTATATCTTGTCGTTTTTTGCGCACTCGACCCACATTCAGTAACAACGGTACACATCATGTCGCGCTCGACTTGGCGCGGCTTTACGGAAAACCAACTGTTTGTTATGTTTAATTTTATTACATACTCTGATTATTACAAATAGTTTTATTATTTCATATAAACGATCTCATATTTTATAAGATAATTCCAGCTTTTTTTTCAGTATTTGTTACCTATTCTATTGATAAAGGTACTTTTAAACTGAAGCGATTCTTAGAAAGATATCCTAAACCTTTTGTACTTTCATACTGGTGTCTTTAAATGAACAAAGACAGCGTAAGTTGTCTCCAACCTTCTTGGAATCTGTGTACAAATTGTGTTATTGTATCACTTGTATTAAAATATATTGTTGTCCTTCTTTTTCCAAAGAGAATGTGAGCGATGAAAATATGTTTCGGCAATGGGAACTTAGATTGTCGCATATTGTTTGTTTGTATCGTTGTCCCGCCTCTTGGCGGCCGAGTGAAAGTCGATCGGTTATGCAACGCTCGCAGCCGCTGGATAAACGTGTTTTCAGCGTAACTGTACACAAATACAGTTACGTCGAGAAGCTGATATGGAGTCGTGACATTAAAAGCCTGCAACTGGTAATTCACTCTCCTAATAGGTACGTAAGAATAAGAAGTGTTGTACTTGATTGTACTTAGACCATATAGATCGTGTTTGGTTCGCTTGGTACAGTCGTGATCTATTTAGATAATGTCGTACGAATTTTTGTCACTATTGAAATGTACAAGAGTGAAAAGGACAATAAAATTGTGATGAATAAGTTAGCATTGATTCTCTAATCTTTGTTCATCGTTTTCGAGACGACTGCTTCAAGTCCAAAGTCATAATGACATTGCAGCGCGGCATGTCGGCGCGAGCTCTGGTTTTTGTAGGAACCAGTTTGAGGCCGCATTTCGAGAAATTTCGCGACCTCCGCTGCGAAGGTTTTGATGCAGTGAAAGTTAAGCATTTACTTCATATTAGATAGTTAATGAAGAAAATCGGATTGTAATGAAGCGTAGAAATAACAATATTACTCTTGAATAGTTACACAAATTATGGATATATTATTCTCAATTCCTAGTTGAAGTTTTCTTCAAATTGATCTAGCAACCTAGTTTTGTTATCATGAAATCTTTTGCCTGCAATCTAGATATAATCAGGTCGTGTCGTGGGTTCAAACCTCAGCAATTAACTCCGTCGCTCCGTTTTCCGACATTACCAAAAGCTATAAAAATTAAAGTTGCCTCAGGTTTTACGAGCGGACAGAAATAGCATTATATCGCCTTGCAGTTTATGTTTTTGTGAGATTACGGTATATACATTAAAAATATCTTTAATACTCATTAAATTACATTCGTTATTACGAAACTTTCATCTGTTTATTCTTAGTTATATTTTGTAGTTTCTTTATTCATTTTGCGCATTATTTTATCTCCCATACCCCTTTTCTATTTTGTATCACAAAAATTTAAACACATTTCCAATTGTTTGATTGTGAAACAAATTTGTTCGCAGTAAACCAAACTTCTATTTCCTATCGAACTACCAGAAAAAGGTTAAAGAAAGAAGTATGTTTGCAAAAAAGCTGAAATACAAAAATAACATTCGCCGTGTGGCCGGGAAGCGCACGAGAAAACTAAAATACTGCGCAATAAATGCTATGGAAAAATAAACATTTACTGTAACAAAACAATGTTAATGCGATTGAACTGAACGTTGCTACACGCTCGCGTAGGAATTGAATGCAATTACAATATTAACATAATAACAAAGTAACTATTGAACTTATAACTATTGCTTGTGGCACTTGAAAGTATGAACAATGTCTTGTTTGTGTCCGAAGACTGTCAGGGAAAACAAAAGACGACAAATCTTGATTATAAGCTGAACAAAATGTATGAAATCTGGTGACTTGTCTCACAGTTATACGGAGACAATGCCAGTTCGAATACATGCAAACTCGAAATGACAACGTAATGCATTCACGTCATAACGGTCCCCGTGACTCGTCATTGTTACCGTTACAGGTTTGAACTGAATACGACTTATTCATCGGTTCTAAAGGTATTTAAAGACATCGACAATTTGGCTGTACTCCAAATGGCGAAGCAAAACATTACCGTGGTACGGAAGCCCTTTGTCCTATAGATCCTTATGCCTCTTTGTTCAAAACTTAAAACTACGCAGTTACATGACTCATAAGTTTTTATGATATATGTTTATCTAAAATCATTTGCTTTGATACATACGGCTTACAAAGTACTGTATTATCATATACAATTTGAATAAATGCTTTTTTTAGTAGTAGAAATCCTCGAAGGATTTCTCTAAAGGATTTTAAATGGCGAAATTTCGATCGATAATGCAACAAATTTTCTTTTTTTTTCAATTATAACACTTTGTAACAGTAAATATTTTATAAATTCTATTATTCTATTCATATTGTATCTGTACAAAGCAATTTACTTCATTCGCTGAATCATAAACGCAATTACACTCGTATGTAACATTGATCTGCACTTCTTTGTCTTGATATATTTCCAAAGAATTTGTATAAAAAAACAGACACAGGTAAATCGTTTCCGATCTCGTGTCTCGCCATTATAATGTATCACATTTATATTCAGACATTTACCATAATCCCGGAGCTATAATAAATTCCCCTTCAGACGTCTAGACTTGCGTGCATTAAATTTCAGCTGCACCTCCTCTGTTAGTACTTCCGAATTCGTTCAATTTCCCCGCGTTGTCTCGATAGTTTCCAATTCCACAAAGTGATTCCCACCGAGCCATTTAAACTTGCGTCTAGAACCTTCTACTTTTCTGTTAAAGTATTCATTCTGAGCACTTTTGTATTGATTTTCTATTACGAACACGGCGTGTTACCACTGTAGAGTATTCAACAATTTATATACTGTATCAAGTCTTTTGTACAAATCGATTACTTCTTTTAACACAATGAAGTTATTTATAAAACTCTACGTTTGGTGTGATTCATTGTGTTGTTTGTTTTAAGTCACGCGTGTTTTTTTGCTCGAAAATTCTGTTGAATCTTAATTTCACGTAAATTTCGTGATATAGTATCAGGTACTTGAAATTTTTGTAAATAAAATTGAAATAGAATTGCAAGTGATACGAGATGCATTATGCTCTAGACAGTTACTAGAGCTGGCTTATTGTTTGTCTCAGGTTAATGTATATCTAAAGTTCGTTGACGTTTGTTGCATGCTGCAGCTATTCGAGGATTCAGGGCTTTGTTCACTTTAATTTGATTACTCCTTTCAACTCTTTAAGAGCAATTACTTATGTTTTTAAATAACATTTTGTTATCGTAAAATCCTTATAAGGCTTTGAAAGGTCAATCAATTGTTTCGTTTGAATGTTAACTCAGTTTGAATTTTTACCATTTGTAGTTATGTAAGCACTTTGTCTAGACGGGAAAGGGTTAGTCTAGACGGGATAATGCCTAACATCCGGTATGAGATTTGGATCTTTTGGTACATATTGTACTGCTTTCCACGGCATATTTCACTTACTTGTGTGTCGAAGCTATTTAAGTGAATGTACAGCTCAAAATAAGTTTGTGTTTTTAAAACAGCATTCAAATGCTCAAAGAGCTTACTTTTTCGATAGTAAGCCTTTTTGTTGGAATGAAGTGTTTGCGCTGCCTGCTACACAGACCTTGGGATTTACCTTAGTCGCCAAATAAGCAATGTTAGACAAAGCACCGCATTATTCACTTAACTGCAAAGGTATTGGATACCGTTGTGGGTAGACTTACTCATGATGGTTTCTTTGTCTGCCTATGATTAACTTGACAATACTTATTAGGAAAGAGAGAGTAAGGATTCTAATACTGGACAACAAGTGAATTTCAGCAGCCATGATGAAGTGAGGATATCGAAATAACGATTGTAGATACTGTTGTGATCTATAGTTCGGTTCTTGTTGCATTTATGTTTTGAAATACAAAGAGCCAAGATTTTTTGTGCTCTGTTGAGTCTCATCTCTGATGAAGGCAAAGCCCTCGTATTAAGGCGGTCTTCAGCCGTGACAGCAAACTCATAACTGTAACGAAGACCTCACCTGCTGCTATAAAACTATTTATTGAAGCAATAGAATAGTTATTCCTTTGATATATCTCATTCGTACTGGATGATACAAAGCAAAGATTTTTATAACAAGTATAAATGTGTAGTTAACGGACAACATAAAAATGGTTTATATTTCTAAAGATTTTTTCACTATATCGTGATTGATGTCTGTTGGTACTTGAATATGCAGTACTTTATACAGTTTTAAATATCGTTAGTAATAGCATGGTAACTAGATTTTATTGTTAACAATTACTAACACTGACATTTATTACGATTAAGATACTTCGACCTAAGTTAAGTTTAAGACTAATCCAGTTTGACTTACATTGATGACTTTGAACTCGACTGAATGCATCTCAAGTTAGAAGAGCGCAATGTATTCGCATCAATAGACGGCGATGGATGCGAGTCATGAACTGAATATAAATGTCGACGCGTTTAGAATAGCCCCCCGTTTTGCTCATATAAATCGTCTCTGCCGTCACTACCTCATTACATTTACGAACATGTTAGTACTAGTGGTTACTAGCCTAGACCTTTGTGTGGTAAATGAGAAAATGTAGTTGAAACTATTACGGTACAAGTCATAACATAGACAATGCAATAGAACTTATTGTCTATTGGCAGTTTAGATTAAGGATGTGCCAGGATTCGTACAAATCGATAGTCCCTTCGGTCAATAACATGCCGCGCCGGGCGACAACCCTGGCGAACCCGCGGGCATGCAGTGCACTAACCCCGTAATGACGAAATATAGTTCGAACCATATTTGTTCAGAACAACAGAGTCAACGCCTTTCAACCTTTATGATCGTCGACGATGTTTTTTCCCTACCCATTTGGGGGGTTTTGGCGCTCATAATTTAATTAGGTAGATTTGTAAGTAGTACATGCGTTACGGTTGTACGATATTTTGTCCTATGTGAAAATCGATTTTGATTCTAATTTTATCTATCTACGCAATTACAATTACTATTTGTATTTAACTTCACTAAATCCCAGATCCTATTGACCGTCAGTAAATAAACCAATTCCGATTTCAAGGCTGTTCTATTTTACTATAAATTTGATAATAATTCGCCGCGTTTATAATGTTGTCAACAAAAGGACATTTTTTGTTGGCAACATTGGTAATCGATATAGTTTTTTCCGCTGGCACTGTAAAGTGGTTGGGCCTTGAACTTGTAATTGCCAATCGATAACTCGAAGTATATTTTGTACTGTTTTATTAAATCGACGTTCCCTTCACTCTATTTCTTTATTTTATAAAAACTAATATGTACAATTAAATAGAGACAAAAACTTTGATACAAGAATTATTAGACATTTATATATGAAGTTATAGTCATCAATGTCAAATTAACTATAAAAAACTAACCTAATAAAAAGTTATGGTTTCTTATTACATGAATAAATTGTAAAATATAATATTCTTCTTTGAAGTTTTAATGTCGTTCAAAATAGAATGACCTACATTGAACGTATAATAACCAAAATTTGTATTGATTTATCTTTAATTGAAGTAATTAATACATCGTTAATAGCGTTACATAATGAACGAGCTACAGACGGACATTCAGTAGTTCATTAACATGAAACCTTGAGATTTAATTGTGTGAATTATTCATTGGCCACAGATAATCTGCATGCGGCCACAAAACAGAATAAAAACACTTCTGTCACGTATGCGCGGCAATGGCGGGAAAAATGACATTTCGTTTTATTTTGGCGCTCTTTATTATTAGCTTGTAATTTAATGTAATACTGTAATTAAGCTCTGCGTAATCATAAATTAATATTAGACTAATCTATAATCTATGATTATGCCAGAATTTTTTAAAAAGATAAGCCCGACTTGTTTGTTTACAGTAATACTGAATAGAATTATTATTTTGTTTTTTACTAAGATTTAAAGAATAGACAACTTTAGTTTTAACTAAAAAGTCAAATTGCATAGTTAAAACTAAAGATATGTAGCAAAAACTTGAACTGTCGGTTTAAGTTTTGCTTGCACATTAACTGCACAGTTCTTACTACTAAATATGTGCAGTTAAAATTACATTTATGTGGCTGTGTACTCATGACAATTATCATGTTTTTCTATATAGTGTTGGGCCACTAAACAATAAACTGTCAATAGAACGCTCAAACTACTTAAATTTTACACATTGATGTGTGGCCATTAAACAAGCAATTCGACTACTACTCTAATGAAACAGACATGCTAATTACGCGTTATGTTACCACAAATGGTATAACTAATTAATCTAATAGCATGCGTTTGCACATCTGTCAATCTGTCTATTACCGGTTGCGTTTTCATCTGTTAAGGACATGTTATTATACCTTGTGATGTCATAGACAGGTGTCTCCGCCATAGTTGCAACTACTAAGGGCAGCTTGTGAATGCTTTGTTATTAGTTGCAATTTTATTAACGTTATTCATATTATTTGCGTATTGAAATAACATAATCTTACTATAAATAGAGGTAAAGACTCCTACCTATTAATGCTGGGTTTCTGAAGTTTCCAATAATTTTGTCATTACCTTGTGATTCATTAGTGTTACGTCGTCATAAGTTTCAAAGGCGCAAAACTCTAGTTACGTAGTTCGGAACCTAATTTTATGAATTCATCAAAATAAAACCACCATCGAATGATTAGAAGTAGTTCAGAAACCGCACATAAACTTTAATACACTTACTGAAGCTGTTTAATTGGAAAAAAAATTACATCGTTTTGATAAAACGATTTTTCATTACCGGTGTGCAGTCATTAGGCGTGATTTTAACAAAATAACTACGTACGTGTTAATTGATGAATGTAAAGACGTGAGCATGTCACATCAGCTATTTGCCGGACATTTGGCGCAGAACACTATTCGTACATCGTACATGTCACGCACAAACACGACAGACATAAACATGTAACAATAGTATTGGCAAAGTTATTGTAGACTCAGAAACTTATACGTGGATAATTAACAAACGTCGAGATTCTTTTTCCTAATTCCCGCGCAATTGTTTTATTTTGACACTATTTTTTTTTTACTTTTTATCTGCAACATTATTGGTGGCCAGTAATCTTTTAGTAGTATGCAAACTCCTTGTCTGTTTTAAAACTATTTTTGACCGACTTCCCAAAAGAAGGAGGTATTCAATTCGACGGTATATTTTTATTTTTTTTTATTTTTTTTTTTTATGTTGTTACGGCATAACTCCGCCGCTAGTGGACCGATTTGGATACTTCTTTTTTTATCCGAAAGGTAATGCTTGCAGGTGGGTCCCATTTTTTTGTTTAATTTTTGGAGTCTAAGACTACGACGTAGTTAAATAGTTTAGCTCAAAATCGCGCGACGAAATTTCGGGTCATTTTTGCTTTCTTTGCTTACGTAGCCTAAACAATAGGACTTACATAAAAATGATGTATGGAAGAATTGTAGCCCATTAAATTTGCTAAATAAAAGTCTGCGATATCATATATCTATCTATTAAGGTTGTCGCACAATAACCACTTTTTTCATCAAAATATCGCTCGAAATCTACACCCAACTTTCAACGCTATTA
>NW_013525113.1:378376-398414 GCF_000836215.1 Papilio polytes
GAAACGAGAGCATTTACTGCACAAGTTTAAAACGAGTTCTGTCCAAACCCTACGAACGTCCCAAAAGTACCTTCTCGGATTGAATTAGTCCTAGGGTTGCCAACAGCACTAAAATCTAATTGAACACGTAAGTATAATAAAATCAAGTTTTTATGTTTTAAATATGAAAGGCTATAAACCCTCAACCATGACGTATCGTATCTTGAGTATCCGATATAGGAACGCAATGTTCTTTTGCTATGACATTATGAATGTTTCATCAGCCTGTATCTCGCATTTCTCTATGGCCAATAAATTCCTCGTAGAAAGAGATAACACGATTATTTAACCAAGACGGAAAAACATTAAAGAATGTGAATTCAATACATACTTATGCACTCCTGGTACTTTTAATCCCACATTGGACAACTGTCTAATTCAGTTCGTACTGTAGTGTCTACTGTTGCTTGCAAAATTGTTATTTTGGTCACTAAGGGTGCGTATTAATGACTAATTAACTATACTTTTGTGTACATGTTAAGATAAATAAGCAAATTGCTAAGTGAATTGGAGAATTCTAGATCGTTGTTTCAGACTGACAATGACCGTGAACTCATTTTCCCTTTATCTGTCATCCCTGCCAGTGTCATTTTCGTTTCACACTTGGGTTCATTAGCACGTATATTTGCGCGTTTTCTTGATGTTTATCCGATTTTTGCGTATTCGTTATTGCGCGCCATTCGCATTTACGAATTCCCGACATCACTGTTTTGAGCAGATATCATATCTTTGTAGATATCATTATATAGAACAACGAACTTTATTACATACGTTGATAATTGTTATTAAAACTAGAATACGTTGATAACTTTATTGAATAATATGGTAAACTAGGATTCCAGACTTATTCGAAGACTATCTTTTCTATGTACATAATCTGGAACAAGATAATGACTCAAAACTCTACTGACGCTCTCTCAAGCGAGCAATCACTTACAACGCTATGTTAGCAATATATGCAACAATATGTAGAAGAACGTGATAACTTAGTTGTGCGGTTAAATAATTGTTGAACAATAACAAATCGATTCGATTTCCCGCGTCACCAAGATGGCGACTATAGTTTTAATTGCGGACACACTGCACTATTTATAGTGTTGTACCTGTGTTCAGTACTGTACTCTATTTATAGTAGGCAATCGATACAATATGTACTGTGTTGTACAACAAAATGATATCGACGTCAGTGAATAACCTTGCATATCCCTATATTGGTCCAAAGTAAATACGCATACCGTCTTTAGCGAAAGGATATGGTCAACGGGTACAAAAAACAATCGAAATTATACTAAATTAAACGTTACGTTATTTATTTATAGACAAAAAAGTGATAATTTTCGTATAAAGGTAAATTTTCTCTGTAACATGTTATAAAGTACAGTTACAGTAGCTGTTAGGAATCGCCCACTTACTAGTTTACTGAGAATTTTTTTTCGTATACAGTTACAAAAGGCGAATAACAATGCACCTACTAATGAAATAGACTGTCCAAATAATGTTAAAACAATTAAAGTAGGCCGCCTCTATTCTTTTGTTAAGTTCCGTTGTTATTACACGGTTAGCGTCCTGGCCGTTACTATATCATCGCCTTATAATCAAACTTTTTCTGCAATTTTTCCACAGCCTTTGACCGACTTTTAAAAAGATTATGTGAGAATGCATTGTCTTATTTTATGTATTACAACGTTAATATCTCCATTGTTAGGATTCATTATCTAAGAAATCACTTTTTAATAATACAAAATGCATTTTTATTATCAAAATATTAATGCTCCAGGATTATACTAATTGTGTTATTCATTTTCAGGTAAATTTCTCACATAATTACTACTTCGAGAAGTTTCCGAAATAACAAAACTACAGCAAATAACAGTAAGTTTCTTTATAAAGTGAATAATCAAACAAGATTGACGATCATATTTCACTACAATTTTATGTGATCGTTAACAAATATGTTTTATTACGTTAAATATCAATATCATAATAGCACAATTTATTGGCAATCAATTAACGAAAGCGGGAAATCGAATAGAGGTTTTAATTTAATTGCGTAGGCCTCGCGACCACAGGCGCGCGTTAATTTGTCGAGTAGCGATCAGCTGTGCGCCGGTGGCGCCGCCATCTTTTTTCTTGTTTTAAAAAAGATATAAAACCTTTTAATGCAAATTACGTTTAACAATTGTATTTTGACATTTTTATAAGTTTTGTTACAATCTGAATGTAGAAACTTGTTCTCACTATTTTCGTTGTAGAACGTAGTTTTCGTTGTTGCTGTGTCGAAATGACCTTAAACTTTGAATTTACTTTTAGTTTTACAGAAATGTGGGTTTTGTTAATAACTTTTGTTTTATGACTATTATATTCGAAGGAAACCTTTAGATAACTCGTTTTTACATTTCTGACAGCACAAGAATACATTAACAAAGATTATAAACACGTACTTTTTACTATAACTAATTATAAATGCAAAAGTTTAGATAGGTGGACTGATATTCTAGACTATTCTAGAAGACATAGACTTCTTACTAAGGTATTTTTTATTCTGCGCGAACGGCGTTGCAGGGAACAGCTAGTATGGCTATATTTCAAGAATCTATTGTCAATTTCTTCAGTAAATGGATAACGGTCACGAGATCCGATTAGTCACCCAAGTCAACACAGCACTGCTGTTTCTTTGCAGTCGAATATAACTCTTAAGTATATGTTAGTGAAGTTTAAAATAACAAATCTTGTAGCATGTCTTGGCAAACGTGCCATTCTCGTACTTAGTAATATATAGACATACGAATAGTTTAAATATAGATATATGTCTAGTAAGTACTAAGTCTAACCTCGATGTTCTGAATTTAGTCAAATCATTGTTATTATTTAAAACAAAAATGTATTTGTTTTTCTTATAAATGTTATCTATTTATGAAATGTGTGTTATCTAAATCGATTTGTAATCGATAAACGATATTCGATAGTCGTGTTTATACGATAAACAACTATTAGTCGTAGTTATATTCATTTAAAAACACCACCAAAAAATGCCTCAAATTTACCAGAGAATACGAATAAAACAAGATATTGACTATAAGGTGAAGTCATATCGATGTGGGTAGGAAATAAATGTCCCCGACTGTGACACAGATGTGTTCGTGACAGTACACTTGCACGTGTATTACGTCACATGTCAACTCTCCAGGCGAGTGGAAGCAATTACTATATGTTCACGTGTTTCTAATTTTAACACCATCCTTTTATATGTTTGCTTTGAGGTCCTTTATGTGGAAACCCGTGCTATGACGTATAGCTTTCAGAGAACTGGGATTTATGTTCAACTAATAGTCTATTTGTATATAACAAAGTAATCTACTGATTAGTTTAATTTAAAATTAATTTTTCTTTATGTTTCTCATTTCCCTGGTCACCCCTTCCACATAGATCCAGCGCGTAAGTTTTATAAAGCTCAAAATTTGTTAATTTACGAAAAAAGGCCGACTGCCTGTCGCCAACACTACTTGGGAGAGAAATGACAGTAAACATGAAAGTTACTTCTATGTATAAACAAACAATAAAGAGAAATAGTTACTTACATGTTCATAAAATCTTAATTCTTTTATTGTATTTTAAACAATTAATTTGAATCTACAAATTTACTTTAACACAATAACTTAATTGTATTTGTGAATGTCAGTTGCGTAGGATAACCTTATTTTTAATATTAAACGCGTAAATAAACGTATTGCAATTTGATTTATTATACAACTGGCTGTTCCCGTGCGGCTTCATCCGCATGAAATTATGAAAATTTTATTTTTACATTTGTCAAATTACCAATAGCAAATGTCAAAATCACATAACATGACAAACCTTGGCAATCTTGCTTCCTTGATGTTGGCAACAACTTATGGTCTCTTTCCCACATTAGGGTTTCTATCCAAAATATTTACCTCCTAAGTTTAATGGCGTGAAAATATATAGCCTAAAGCGTGACGTAAGTGTAGGGCTTTTTATTAAAAAAAGTATTCAAAAATATGGTGTAATCGCTGACATCTTAGGCAACAAAGAATTGTGTGTTTACGCTTTATTATAATAGTATAGATAGTACATTAAACTGTTTAAACTCTCTTAAATGCGATAATATCTGATACAATGAGTACTAAACAAATATTATGACATTTAAAAACGAAGAACGGATTAAGACTTGAGTTCTTAGTGGAATCAGTAATATCGAATTTAGACCTTATTCACTAGTGTTAAGGTGCATTCAGTCTACGTCTACACATGCATACGCGGAAGTTTTACAGCCCTGCAAATATCCCTTATCCATAAGAGTTTGTAAGCACATTGTTATTCTAAATACAACTCTAAATCAACGAGGTTAGATTGATTTTAGATCGTGTTTAACCTCTTAGATTATGTAAATGCACAGTTGTGTCGAGCCGAGAGTTTGTAAGTTATGTGAAGTGATTTTGATCCTTATTCCTTGTGTGCTAGAGTGTTGAATGGTTTGTTATTGTTTAATGCGCCACAGCTGTTATCGTTGCATAAGTGCCGGCAGTATTGCCATTATCAGTCGGTATGTTTTTATGACGCAAGCGAGCACAGGCAGAGGCTCAGGGGCATTGCTACAAGAATTACGGGAGGTTATTTGGCGATTTTAATGTAATACTTACATATTTGCATATTATTATAAAATGATATACTAAAATTAATATCGTAAATACAATAACGCAAACGAATTGTGTAGTTCACAATTTTGTAATTATTGATTTTTTTTTAAATTTCACACGGCTATAAAACCATAAAGCGAATGGAAATTAAAAAAAAACTATACACGAAATGTTTTAATATTGTTTAAAAACGTAAAACACGAAGCGAAGATAATTTATAAAAGGTTATCTCAAACAATGTTTACAAGACGCCTTCATGCGATGACATAACAAAATACAACATTGAAAACAAGTCTATAATCAAAGGGAATTTAACTATATAAAAATGCTTTATCACATAACCTAAAATGTATAGTGCAAACAGCAATTTATGGCGACTCGGAATTTCGATCCTGCTCTTTCCACATTACGCAAAAAACAATTTAAGGTATCAACTGAACGTAAACATTATCTTTTAATGCGCGCAAACCAAGCAGTCATAAACTTTGAATCTTGCAATACCATCACCGTTAGTTGCTCTGTGCATACATTGTCAGTTGCAGTGCGCCAACGCGCGCTCTATTTTCATTATACTATAATTAGAAACAAGACGATCTCCGGCAGCCTTGCGGCTAAATCGGTCATTTCAAGATCAATATCAGCCATCCCCCGCGGATCAGCCGCAAATTCCTTCTACAACTCTCAAATGTTAACTTTAAATAATATTAAACAAACGGCCGAATACCGAAACGAAACAACATACTCCGCTTCGCGTGCTTACGATCTGATGGACGTCGAAATTCCAATGAAATTTGGAGTTCAAACGAGCCTTTATAAATTACGCTTTTACATATTAACAGTCGTTTCAGTGTCTTGGAAACATTTGATATTTACTGGCGTAAGTCGAATGCTTTGCCACCATTTCATTAAAAAAACCTATAGCACAATTGTTATATTGTAAGCGAACTTAACAAATAACCTACCAGACTATACTCTTAGTTTGTGACTTAATCTTTATTTTTTTATAAGACCCTTCTGACAATAACAAACACGACAAAAAAGAAATTAGCAAAATAACCATTCATGCGTGATTCATTTTTGACCGACTTCCCAAAAGAAGGAGGTACTCAATTCGTCGATACGTTTTTTTTTTATGTGTGTTACGGCATAACTCCGCCGCTAGTGGACCGATTTTGACAATTCTTTTTTTATCCGAAAGGTAATACTTGCAGGTGGGTCCCATTTTTTTGTTTGATTTTTGGAGTCTAAGACTACGACGTAGTTAAATAGTTTAGCTCAAAATCGCGCGACGAAATTTTTATAAACACATTTTGTCTGTATCAAATTTTAAAGCCATAGTATAATTAATTTTACCAAAAGGATTTATACACATTTATGCAGCTAACTGTACATAGTATTAATATGTGAGAAATGTGCATATCTTTCTCTTTAGCAATGCAATTGCACGGAAAGTGTTGTGAAATGAAATACGTGAATTTATTGGTTTGTTTGTTCCTGAATTCCGCTCCAGCGAAGCAACTCCGGGAACGGAAGTTATGCAAAAATATGACGTATCTTGTACACATAGAGTCCACATTCCTGTTGCGATTCAACGGAAACTTCTCAAGTATGTTTGACCGAGTTTTCTTAAACGTATCGAATTGTCGCCTCACAGTGGAATTTCCTTCATACAAACTGTTTATTGCATATTTGTATGAATAATACGGAAAGTGGATTATTTTAGCGAGAATAAATTGGCACTGGCCGACATACATTCCTATGCAGTAGATAATACCTAGCACAGTATTATATTATCTGTGGCAAGTAAAAATTAAAGAATTTTGTTTTATCGAAAAACATAAAAGAAATAATACTTAGTTTTTCCTGATTTTATGGGACATGAAAGTCTGGATCTTAAATCTAAATGTTTTTTGACGTTTGATATCTTCTTTGACCACTTTGAAAGTGACCATAGAGCAAAACTATAAACAGAACAGACATTTCTATTTCCCGCCGACACACTTAACAGATTAAACAAACTAAAAAGTAAAAAAAATAACGTGCTAATCCTTCAACAAACAATATCAAAGAGCTTAGTATAATCTTGTACAAACTGCGTTGTTTGCTGGCGCGGGTGTGGAGGGGGCGCGGGCGAGGCGCGGCGCGAGGGTTAGCGACCTTTGTATGTGGGCCAGTAACACAACGCGACTTTTTGTTTATTTACATGTGGATGTTATCAATGTTATCACGGACTACGCAGCTGTGAAACTATCGAATCTATGTGTGCGTACTGCTTTGTTATTTTTTTTTTATGAAAAAGGCATAGATCTGTCTTTAATCTGAAAGCTTTTATGTTTTTTATTATTGTCATTTTTTCTTATGATATATATTTATAATCCTTATGTTTATTGTCAATGTTTGCACCATTTAAACCTGACCTTTTCACCTTTGAATTGAGTTCAGATCGGATACACGTAAAATGTTTAAATTTGTTCTTTTATCTTTTAAAATAATTTTGTAATTTTTTATATTACACGAATATTGTAAATGAGAAAGTTTGGATGGATAGATGTTCCTTCATATCTCCAAAACTGCTTAACAAAAATCGATGAAATTTGACACAGATATAGAACAGTAGGGAAGACCACGGCTACGTACTAGGTTTTTTTTTTATTCCGCCCCTATACATTCACGTAAAAAGCCTAGTCTATACTTCTATACTAATATTGTAAAGATTTTTATTTTTGTATGTATTGAAATAACTCAAAAACTACTGGTCCGATTTTAAAAATCCTTTCACCGTTGGAAAGATAATCTATCTGTGAGTAACATAGGCTATTTTTTTACTATTTCACAATTTCAGGCAGGCGAAGTTGTTTATAAAGGTTGATTTATAGTACCTGGAGTAGGCACATAATGAAATAAAGCCTACCGTGACGTCAGTTGATTGATAACCGTCATATCCCGCAGTACGTCACGAGCGTGACAGCGGGCTTTAGATGACGTGAGAATTGTCTTATAGATATCATTAATACTACGCACAAAGGATACTAAAGTCCACTTACGATGAAGGGGATCTAGTGAATTAATACAAATGATCTATTGCCAGTTACATATTTTTCTGTAGTTATAACATAGAACAAGAAAGTTTTACAGCTGTTTGTACTTACAACACTACTTGGTGGCTCTTAGAAGTTGTTTTTGACACTTAACCATTTTTTCAATATAGAAAAAAATCTTTTGACTTACATGAGCAACATTTTATATTGTTATAGTAGCGGTTGCTTTCGTCCACGCAATATTAAAATTAAAAAGTTAGTCTATAATATGCCCGTCTATGTCAGCTACCCTCCAGTGAAAGTCTGGTCGAAATCGGCCCAGCCGTTTCGGAGATCACCCGGAACAAACGCAGCTTGCGGACAGAAAGACAGACAGACGGACAGGAAAATATTAAATGCGATTTTCGTTATCAGCGACGTAAATACATCATCTTCCCGAAATCTAATTTTTCTTTTGATATTACAAACAGACACTTCAATTTTATTATATGTATAGATAGATATTCTGGAATTCTAAACTATATATGTCTTTGAGTGAAGTTATTAATCGAGCTTTACTTCGCACGTTTATATTTATTAAATAAATTGGCGTGGACTGTACCAAATGTCGTCAACACCAACACGATATCCACACAATGTTAACTACGCTAGTCACAGATCAGTGTGTCATTGACAAGAGCGTGTCAACGGCCGCGCAATAGGAAACGCAAATAGTTTTTGTCCCAATTCCACTCTATTTGCTACTTGAGCGTATAAATAGACGAATCAAAATAAATCGCAACGGTTAAGAAATTGTTGCGATCTCTAAAAAATGGACTTTTATTAGTTTATTTACTTTATGTCATGTTCAAACGATATAGAGTACTAGAGAGTGTTCGGAAGTTTTTTACAAATTTACACTTCGAGTTTATTAAATTACCAGCTTTCGCCCGCGACTTCGTTCGCTTGGCATTAAAAAATCAAAAGCGGATAGCCTATGTGTTCTTCCAGACTATCCTCTTTATCTATGTCAACTATCATCAAGATTGGTTAAGCCGTTTAGCCTACAAATATGCATCCAAACTTTTGCGTTTATAATCTTACTTCTTACTAATATTATAAACGCGAAAGTTTAGATGGATGGATGGATGGATGGATGTTTGTTAGCGTTTGTAGCCTAAACGGTTGAACAGATCTCCGTGAAATTTGGCACAGGTTTTGAGCAAAGTCTGGAAGAACACATAGGCTACTTTTTATCCCGGGAATAGTTACGGTTCCCGTGGGATTCTTTAATTTAGTTTTTTAATGTTTACTCAATCATTCTGCAACGGTTCAACATATCTTATTGAAATCTGGCACAGATATAAAACAAAGTCTGGAGTACACATGGGATAAGTTTCATCCCCGAGAAATGTCCGGTTCCCGAGGGATACGTAGATTTTTGTTATTTATATAGTTCGTATGTTTTCCAATACCACGCGGACGAAGTTGCGGGCAACAGCTCGTATTAGTATAATGTAATGGTTTTAAAACATGAGAGGTATCTGTAATTGTGTATTGCATGTTAATTCATGCAAAAAGATGTTTATGTTTTCTTCCTATAATTAAGTATAATAGACAAAACTGTTCAATTATTCGTATTAGCTAATTTATAGACGAATGTAAGCGTTTAAATGTATGAATGTTTTACAAACAAAGGGGAAAAAATGTGACATTCAATAATTATTATGTAAATCAAGTTTATTGTATAAAAAAATTGTTCCATTATACGTATGTAGATGTAATTCTAGGCCCACGTGTGTTCCTATTCACATAGCTAATTATCGTAATGACATATTTATAATGTGATATAACCATTAACAATAGAACGTCTAGAAAATCTTTGGGAAGTAAAAACTTGAAGATGGTCTATGAAGGTTCAGATTTCGGAGAACATGACAGCTGTTTAGTCTATGGTTAAAAACATCATTAACCTCCTTATCATTTACTTATTAATATATATAATTCCTATAATTCCTGTTTAATCTAATCTTACTTCATACTAATTATAAATGCGAAAGTTTAGATGGATGGATGAATATTTGTTAGAGTTTGTACCCTAAATGGCTGAACGGATCTTGGTGAAATTTGGCATAGACGTAGAGTATAGTCTGGAAGAACACATAGGCTACTCACTTTTGTTTTTTTTTTATTCCACAAGGACGGAGTCGTGGTCGAAAGCTAGTACTGTACAAATAAAACAAAACGAATATTCTTGCGCTAAAAATAGATCAAGTAATTTGTTACAAGTTTTTTCATTTACGTTTTATGTAAATTTACAATTAGAATTCTCGAAGGTTTCCGTAGCGTGTGAGCAACTACGAAGTTGTTTCTTCTCATTAAATTAAGCAAACATCGCCCTAGTTGGTATAACCACACGCGATCTCAGATACCATCTTAACATTAGCGTTGGTTTACATTGACGAAGGAAAAACCTGCCAGGCACAGATTTCTGCGTTATGCTTACACGAGGACAGAACAGTATGCAACTGCTATTATTTGAATGCACTCGCAAAACGGTTCTTTCTCTGCGTTGCAGTACTGCAGTGTCGCTCTGTTCTGCATCACTGTGACTGCCCTCGTGTGAAAGTGCTAAGGCGAGCGTTTATTCCGCAAACAGGCTGAAATGGAACATCAGGGATTTACGCCGACGACAGATTATAGACACAATCCTGTTAGTCTAATCTAGGCCTAGGTCAGTCTAGACTGGCGTATTACACAAAGGTATTTAAATACACCACTAAACTGATATTGAATTTCATATGTAATTTATGTTAATTTATGATTTGAATTACCGTTGAATTACACTGTCGAAATATCTATACAATTATTTATTGTTAGCAGTAAAAACCTACTGTCACAGACAGATCACGAAGAACATATCAGTAATAAGTAAAATAATAAACATATCTTCAACCGTCTATTTAATTGATATCGCCAATTTCCAAAGGTACGGAGAATAAACGCGACTTGATAACGTAAATAAATCAGTACAAGACGAATTCTAATTGAAATGCTTTTATCGGAATTACATTGATATTTTTTCTATCAGGAGCATTGACCAGTCCCGGGTCAATGAACTTTGTCAGTATGCGCAATTGAGTATTTATTTGAATTATCCTTATTTTGTGTTCATTAATTTCCTGACAATATGGTCGACCGATGTTTTTAATTTATTTATGCTACGGAACACATATATCGTCCCTTTCGTACCTTTGGTAAAAACAGAGAGGCATAATGTTTTTGAACAGATTTCGATAGTGCAATTGTTAATGTGTAACCAGAAGCATTGACCGTGAATGTTTATAACCTTAATTAACACAGTAATGCAAGAAACTGTGAAGTCTCAGTTATTTAATGAGTGAAATAATCTAACCGTTATTTAATTGTATTTAACTAAAACAAACATTTTTTCTAATATGATAAAGTAGAAACTGCCTTTTGGCATCGCCCCCTAAAAGCTCTACTTCATCATCTTCCCTGCCTTATCCTACTCCCGTAGAGTCGGCGCACCGGGTTTTCGTCCTCCAAATAACTCTGTCATCCGTCATCTCAGTCACCACTCCCTTTTTGATCATGTCACCTTTCACGCAATCCATCCATCTCTTTCTAGGTCTCCATCTATCGGTGTACCCCTCCACATTCATAACTAACGTCCTTCTTATTACATGCGATTCATCCCTTCTCATAACATGCCCATACCACGCTAACCTTTTACTCCTTATTTTCCCGTTTTTTATTTCGAGTATCGAAAACCCTTACCTTGTTGTTTTGGCTTACTAAAGAGCGCTACTTGAAAACATTAATAGAATTCTGTACCTAACATATTTTTTACACCAATTAATAACTCGAAAATGTACTTTTTTGTATTACTACTACAATTTGGCAGCCTAGAGTTCAATCAACGAAAATAATAAAAGGTATTTTTTGTAACACCTTCATGGTTAGCAACCAACTTTGTACATACCTATAGTTAAGAGTTCAAAAATAGCGCACGGAACGAATCGTCGCAGAGCGAAATCAAATTTGTGTCGTTAGTATATGAACAGCTGCGTTTTCCAATGTTGAGGAAGTATTAATTTATATTATATATATAATTACAATTTCCCGTTGGAAACTATAAAAGCACCAACCTTTGGGTACAGTTTTTTTTTAAGTAGTTACAGCTATCAGCGTAAAAATAACGGGAAGTTTTTAAATAATTTCGATTTACGTAGCAAGATCGAGAAAGCAAGAACTTTATTCGAAATAATCATACTTGTGTCGTATGCAAAATGAATATTAAAAAGTTTACTGAAACCGTTCCGCACTTAACATACTTTAAGTGCACATGGCAATATAAAGATATATCACACTAGGCGTCTTAGTAACGATACAGGGACGCGCGTTTTAGAAACCATTCTCATACACTGATTTGCACAAGCGATATGTTCTCAGTACACTGGGTTGGCCCTTAGTGACCAATTAACGACAGAGTGCAGCAGTAACACACACACACACACACTGCTGATGCAGGCTTTATATTTCTATGTCTAAAATCGACGTTTTGTTTTTAAAAACGCCTAGTGTGTACCCGCTGTATGTCATGCGGCTTGCACTTAGGGTGAACAATCTGACCGCACGGCCATTGCCGGGTGCTAACTTGACCGCTTCTGAACCGTCGCCTTCGCCGCGTCATCACATCCACCGTGTAATCATTTCCGACTATCGATCGAGAGATATCAGCCCACTGGCCACTCGATATACTTACAGTTTAATGAGCGTCTTATAATTACGATTGAAAATGATGATAAGAAAAATATTGCGATACCAAAAATAAATACATTTATTGGTATTTAATCCCTTTGGTTTCCTTATTAAATGTTGTGACTGAATTACCACTGTTTGACTTGAAGAGGCATTTACAGATTCACTGGACTTGAAGTGGCCGAGCGCTGATGGAGCTTAGCCTGAACCGCGTGCCTTTTGTTTTCATCTGACTCATTTTGTATACCTAACCTATGTATTAAATATACTTTCACTTAAGTAATTTTCACTTGTATACAATGTTGTAAGATGTTGTGTTGTGTTGCAGAGGGTGGCGGGGCCGGGCGCGAGCGGGGAGCGCGGCGCGCGGGGGGGCAGCGCGCGCGGCAGCTGACCGCCGGCGGCGGCTCATGTGGGCGGCCGGCGCGTGCTGCGCGCGCCCGCCAGGTGAGAACCAGCCCTTATTACTTCGACACTTGTAGCTGCTCAATGATGAACTCTTCCGTCGAAGAGTGTCGTATCTCTCATCTTTAATGTAAATGTTGAATGTTAAAGAACTGAGATGTGATACTTTTTGTCGGATAGTATAGATAGATATGCACTAATACCTCGCATGAGTCCTGTTGGTGTAAACTGCCTCGCGGGCACTGCGAACGCTCACGCCCTTCGCCCGAAACACTATAGAGAGCATAAAGACCTAAAATTTTAAGAAAACTCCATGGTACTTTACGTAAAGAGTATAAATCATTTTTGGTATTAGGGAACGAGTAATATTTTTAGAACTGTTTTAGTAGATAAATACATATAAAAACTAGATAAAAAAATTATATGAATTTTTAATTTAGCAAAAAAATAATGGCCTTGAGTTACCGCTGCTTTATTAAATAGGTCACCGTTATTTACAAATGAAGTCAATAGCCTTGATATTTTAAATTAATCAATTAGCATACAAATTACACTTAAAAGAACGTTTTTAAATTCAACAAAGATTATACGATTCCTTCAAACAACAAAAAATTAAGACAATATTTTTAACTTAAATTAACTTCGTAGTTTTCATTATAATTTGTTAATTGATGAAATGGCTAGCATTAAAGGATTATACACTGCGTCAATTCATTACTTGGTAAATATATTCCAAATTATTTAAAGTGACACCTTCTATTAATGTCTTTATGTAGAACAAATACTAAATTGTTGGTCCTTCGAGGCGGACGCGAGAGGGCGGGGCTAGGGCGGGGCGGGCGCAGTGGTCGCGGGGCAGGGGGGCCCCTGCTGACGGGGCTGTGTGTTAGCTAGCAGGCACTCATGCGTGACGGGGTGAGTAAACGTGGCGGGGTGGCAGGCGAGGGCGCCGGCGCGGCCGCGCGCGCGCCGGTCAAGACCTTCCAGGCCTACCTGCCGCCGGCGCACCGCACCTACAGCTGCATACACTGCCGCGCGCACCTGGCCAGCCACGACGAGCTCATCTCGAAGGTAATACCACCATTCTTGTATGTACTAAATGGAATACAGTCTTTTGCTATTTAATCTATAAATCGTCTCTATAAAGCTTATTCTAATTTGTTCAATCCAGGTAAACCTATTTGCATGAATGAAAATTATTCATAATAGTCAATATTCATGATACAAATGTAATCCTAATATAGTTTGTGTTATTTTTCTAGTCGTTCCAGGGCAGCCAGGGGCGCGCGTATCTTTTCAATTCAGTGTGAGTATTTTGTAGTTTTAAATAACAATTTTATTACAATTTAAATTTTAATCATGTTCCAGTGGATGTAATCCTTAAACAGTTAAATATGTTTCCAATATCATTATAGAAAGTTAATGTAGATATTGCAAGGTAATGAGACATTAACGATTTGGAGATTTCTCCAGTGAGAGGCTCGGCGGGTGAAAGTCCTTGCGGGTCGTGGTTACATCCGCTTTCGTTGCCTTAATACACGAATCTCACTGTTTAAATCTCCCCTGTCATCTTTAATTAGAGTTCTGAGATTTTCACTCAAGACTATTTTCTATGATATAACTGTATTTGATAAGTTTTAAAACAGATTTTTCTTAAACATCCTCAATAAACTTTTTGTTAACATTTTAAGTATAGTATTTAGTTTCTTTTAAGACTTTAGTGCGATTTATTACTTTTATTTTCAGTAATAAGTCATTATTAGCACTAGTTATTGCGTTTCGAGACAAAATAATTCATGGCATCGCACGACGAGCGGCGACATTTGACGACTGTTGCACAACCCTCGTGTTTGCATTTCACACGTTTATAATAACGCATTATTGTTAAAATTCATTCGTTTCAAGGCTTGAGAGTCGGATATTTCACAATTACATGTCGTTTACTGCGAATTCTCGTGTGGATGAATTGATATGCATTCGATAATCTTAACATTTCATTGCAAAGGGAACAACACGTATTCTTTAAGCAACATTGTTATCCAATTTAAGCCAACAACCAACAGTGTTGTATTGTTGTTGTAATATGTTGTATGTTGTTGCAGTGTGAACGTGGGCTGCGGCCCGGCGGAGGAGCGCGTGCTGCTGACGGGGCTGCACGCTGTCGCCGATATCTACTGCGAGTGTTGCAAAACCATGCTCGGATGGAAATATGTTAGTAAAAACGATTATTAATCTAATAGTACCGCGAAATATCCGAACACTGTCTACCTTCCCTGTACTAGTTGTTGCTTGCGACTTTATCCGCGTGGAATTCAAAAAGTAAGAAAGTCATCGCGTATGTTACTCACTGATAATGTATGTAACTTTTTAATGGCTAATAATTATTTTTTAATCGGCAAATCGGTAGTTTTTGAGTTATTTCAATACATACAAAAATCCAGAACTAAAAGTCCTTCCAATATCAAAATCCAATATTTAGCGCTTTCAGTGCCTTTAAACCAAGGTCTAAATACTATTTTTTAAGTAAATATTCGGTTCTCGCAGTTTATTTGCATGTTTACTTTATGATTTTGTTTTCATTTCCAGGAGCACGCATTTGAGTCGAGTCAGAAATACAAGGAGGGCAAGTTCATCATAGAACTGGCGCACATGGTGAAGGAGAACGGCTGGGACTAGCCGCCCCCCGCGCCGCGCCCACGCCCCCTCGCCCCACACACGATAAATAGTATATTTTTGTCAAACGAATAATTCTTATTGGGAGTTCGTGTGTGGGGCGTGAGGGGCGAGTGTGGGGCGTGAGGGGGATGTGTGGGGCGTGCGGGGCGTGCGGCCCCACGCCGCGACCTACGCATAAGTAACCGATCTCAGCCGGCCGCGGCCGCATTGGGCTTACAATTGTAATGTAATGGGATTCTTCCCAACCGTCACCCCGCTATGTCCCCACGTGGGAACAGATGGGAATAAAAAGTTTCATCCGTCCTACCTTTTAGTCCCACTATCAGCAATAAGGCGACAGATGGAACCGTTTTAAAATAAAGTAAGTTCCAACCCCTCGTCGCAAAGGGTGGGACGGCTGAAACTTTCTATTCTCATCTGTTCCCACGTGGGGACGGAGCGGGGTGACGGTAGGGAATAGTCCATGTAATGTTAGTTACGGAGGATGGCGCCGCTCGGGCGGGTGTACCTTAAGTTGTATTAGTTGTAACAGCCGCAGCGAGAGAACGCCGTTTAATTTCTCTTGTCCCCTTACCTGTGATAAGTACCTTAGTATAGAACTTTTTTTTGGATTACTTGATTTTTCAAGAGTCGCTCGGGAACGGACGCGTTCCTCCTCTCTGCTGTACAATCGCTTTCGATTTTGTTTTACGTTTCGAGGAAACTAGTCGCGGAGGTGAATTCGTTTTTTTTTTAATATGCGTCAGAATTTGTGATCGCTAGCTTTAGTTATGAATACTTTACGATTCCTTCGTATTTGTAATGTCAATTCTCATTTATTCACGTAGAATTGTTTAAACTTTATATTCCTTATCGAGTGTGAGCTGCCGATAGCGGCGACGATTTTATACTGAAGGAGCGGCGTTTTATTATTCATTTATTGTTTCTATTTTAATGTAATACTTAGTGACATTTAACCTTGTATTTTACTGTAACGTGCATTGTGTTTATTGCCTGAGTGCAGTCCGAGCTTCAATGTAACATCATTAGTTAACGAACGTTATTTACGAAACATTCGATTGCGTACTTTGGGAACATTTTGTTTTAAACAGTGATTGCAACTCGAGAAATTCAAGTGTTCCAAGTACGTAATATCATAGACTATTGTAATATTAAAAGTATGAATAATGAGGTATGTACGATGCAATTAGTATATAATCCGCACGTGCATGTCAACGGAAACCGCCTCCATGTGTACTAAAAGTCGGCCATTTTGTTCTCATAGACAAATGATGGACTCAAGAAATTATAGTGATGCTCAATGCGATATATCAGAGGTTATTGTTTTAATAATTATAACAAAATAATTATTATTACAATAATATATTTAAATATAAAACATTTGTCGGTGAGGTTACGAGGAGCGTTATTACTGCCACTAGTGATATTTTTAATATATTTAAAAAGTTCAATAAGTCACGCCCGTTAGTGGAAAAAAACAATTATTTTTACATATGTGAATAGTCTGCTAAATTTAGGCGTTTCAAATTTGTCTAGATTAAGACCATGTTGCCATGTAATTATTTTTTCACGTGTCTGCGACCCGTTTTATAAGTTGAATATTTCGTTATTTCACTTATAAAAAGGATCACAAGTCAATTTTAACACCAATAAATGTAAATGTACGAATGCTGTAATGAATTTATATGGCCTAAATGTGAACTGGCATTGGAAAGCATTTCTAGATTTTAAAACTGTTACGTCCTGTCCCACCAAATTGTAAATTGTCAGATAACAATCCAACGTGTAAAATATGTGATGGTAACATCGTATTTTGTTTTTAACCTATCTGTGCCTCTAACAGCCAGTGTTGGGACAGGCCCTTAAAATTGCAAATGTTTGTTAAAATCCGTCTTTAAATGAAACCAACCGCTCTTTTCATTGAAAAGTGTGAGTTGAAATCAATTTTGTTTCGATTATAGAAAATTAATTGGCATAACAACAATAAAAATAATCGCTTAGCTAAATAACATTGTTAGGCCGTTATTAAATTAAAGAGTAAATTCGTAATAGTGTTCAGTACCTTAAAATAGTTCCGAATAGAATTACCGCCAATTACTTTTCTATTACAGTAGACTTGTATTAGAATGTTTATTAAATAGACTTGATAATAGGACCAGAGATTCTCAAATTAGTGCATAAAAAGACCTAGTTTAAAATGGGGTAGACAAAGCAATAACATTTTGCATTTCACACGAAAAGTTTGAAAATCACTGGTCTGTGCAATATTTCGCCGTACGTCACGTATGAAACAATGTAAAAGTGAGAAAAAATTGAGAAAAAAAAATGCTAGATTTCTGTGAAGCATATTTGATGTATTTTTCTACTTGATCGTTTAGGAATGGTATTAGATATTTTTGGACCACTGTTAGGGTAAAATCAGTATTGGAGAAATAAATAGTTTTGGTGAATGTTTCAACATTGTGATTGTTGGTCGAGAATAGAGGTTTAAATGCTTTTTCTTAGATGTAAAATGCACTGGACATATTCCTAATATACGAAGATCTTATCAAAAACAATTCTTATCTTCATACTTAGTTTTATTTTTTTTTTATTCCAGTTTCTATACAAAATCTTTTCGGAATATTAATATTGAAATAATTTGATGTGATAACGTGATATTATATGAACGTTTTAAGCAAATTTTAACGTTTCTGAGCCGAATTTACTAGCGAGAGCCTTAAGTGATTGAAAAATGCGAACTTAAATGCAAGGCTTCTGACGTCATCACGTTAAATTATTTGTAAACAGACTGTAAATATTTTTTTAAATTCACTCCTAAACAAGTGAATAAGTTTCAGTTTTTTTATGTGTCTTATTTTTATCGTTTCCATTACTAAAATATGTAAAAATATATCATTTAACTATTTGTGGTTCAGTGTAAGCCCACGGTTATGTTCAGTGCTAAACTTGCATAAGGTATCCGTTAGTTTATCTGAAATAAACCGCTTAATATTTTTGTATTTTCGTAGCGTGAGATGCTGCGAAACATGTTTCGTGTCTAACGGCCGTGTATGCATTATGCTATAGTGTTTCGTAAAACATTTGGTTGAAATAATAAGTGCGTAATAAAACATTATTTCTTATTAAAAATTGGTCATTTTATTTCCCATTCTCTTTATTTTTAAAGCAAAAAGTATTTAGAAAGTATTTTGGAAGAAAGAAGATAGAAGTATTTTATATTAAGAAAATCTTAACGCCGTTAGTAACTGGGGTAAGAGAAAATGAAAAATGATTATTTACCTACTGCTTTTCAGTTTACATTAAATTAGTTGAAATAGAAGGAAAACAACAAAATTTCTTATTAGAAACATTTAATTAACAAACAATAGTATTTTTGCTTAGTTAAAAAAAATGAAACAATCATTGCATTGTAATAATTTAATAAAAAATGTAACATAAAATAATTTATTGTCTTACAAACACTTCCAAATACCTATCCATTTGCAGATCAGTATTTTCGTCGATATTTACAAAACCGGGCAAAACCTATAGCATTTCATAAACTACACCTGTCCCCGAGCCGGCAACATATTTGAGATGGTGTATACTTTAGCGGTGTGACGTCACGCGAGCGGTGTGACGTCACGCAGCAGCGCCTCCTCGCTCTTAAGTACAACTTTGGCGTGCCTCAGCTGCGTCTCTGTTAGCTTTGGTAGGGTTTTGAAGAACATCTGAAATTTAATGGAAAATAAACCTCATTTATATGGAAAATATGCGATATTCCTAATTAGAATAAAAATTCAATCTTACAATATTAGTATAGATATTGTAAAGTATTTTACAATAACAAAGTAAACAATACCTTTCTTGTTATTAAATCCATTCCGTGTACTTTCTTCATATGCTCCTTGAGGACGGACTTTCTGCGAAACCTGAAAAGTTACATCAATCCATTGACGGCTGAATACTGAAACGTTATTTAATTTAGACATCTATCTAATTGTATGCGGTTCTTAAGAAAATATTTAAGACTAACTTTCGACCGCAACTTCGTCCGCTTAGAATAAAAAAAAGTAAGACTATGTTCCACATCTATACCAAATTACTTCCAGATCCGTTCAGCCGTTTATGCTACAAACTTTACAAAATATCCATCCATCTAAATTTTCAAATTTATGACATTAGTAAAATAGTATAATTTGGAATAGCATTTTGCTGTGAGGGCTATTAGTTGAAGCGGTTTGTAAATACCGCCGAGGAGCCCCTGCTCCCTGGAGGAGTCACTCCCTAGTGTGTGATATGGGTGGGGGAACAAACCACTTAGAACAAAGACTATGGTGAGTTGGGGGCAGTGGGGGGATGAGGGGGCGTATGGGGAATTACCGCTTGGAGCAGATGGTGTGTGGTGCGTAGATCGAATTAAGTGTAACAGGGTCAGATAGTGTACCTCTTGGGGCAGAGGTGGCAGGCGCAGGG
>NW_013525113.1:398531-408719 GCF_000836215.1 Papilio polytes
ACTGCCCGCAGCGCCAGCGCGCGCCGCTGTGCTTCTGCACGTGCCGCTGCGACACCAATCACTCAATCTTAGCCACAAACTCAATCTATATTTCTAAAAACCATAACAGTTTAAACTTACAATTCGAAGTGATTATAAAGGATGACATACTATTATTCAACATTTTTTTAACAGTGTTAGAACCCGCTTTACCATCTTCGCACTGCAGGGCCGGCTCGCCCCCAGTAATACCACGACCACACAGAAAACAGGCGTGAAATGGATGCATATCCGCGTGTCGTCTTATGAGTGTGGTGCCAGAGGCCTAATTTTAGTTCCTTTCCCTTTCCACACTTTTCTTAAGAGGAAAGGATGGGAAGGAAAAATGAATTTGACGGTGTAGGTGACGCATAGGGAAATGTCCTCTTTATGCGCGTCTCCTCCTCCGTTTGCCACATTATATTACATAAAAAAAATTCAAAAGAAAAAAAAATAATTCGACATGTGCCGCGATATACCGAAGCGCCGGTTTTTAATGAACCCTAAAATAGAACACAAAGTACAGAATAGAAGAAGAAAAAAGTAGTATGTGACTTACGGAGAGTGCGGAGCGCGAGGTGTACTGCGCGGGGCAGACGCGGCAGCGGAAGGGGCGCAGGCCGAGGTGCATGTACTGGTGCGACTGCAGCGTGCTGCGCGTCGCGAACTGCGCCGAGCACTGCTCGCACGAGTACCTGCCCACACTTACTATTGTATTACATTGATGCAATTGAACAAAAACGTACATACATTCGACTAAAAAGAGACTGGTGACGTCAGAAGTCTCAACAACGACAAAACATTGGATTGGTTCTCAGAGATCAAAAGTCAAAAAGCGATTAAATCTTGCTATAACTTTAGAAAAGCACATTAAACCAATACAATGACGAGAGAATACACGATTTTGTGTTCATAAAAACGTTTACTCGGAAATATACAAGAGAAATATTTAAATTTCCTTATTCCTGGCACGAGTTATTACTTATTTTATTTAAATAAAATTAAAAAAAATCTATAGATTAATTTTTATGGTAAAAAAAAGTTTTGTCTAATTTGGCGTCATATGCAAATTCCCTAAGTAAGCAGTCAGACGTACTTGTGTGGCGGCGGCGGCGGCGCGCGGAGCGGGGGCGGCGCGCCGCAGCGGCCGAGGCAGAGCGCGCGAGCCTGCAGCACTGCGCCCGCGTCGCCCGCGTTGCAGCGCTTCTCATGCTTGTACAAGTTCGTTGTACTGAAATATACTATATGCTGTACTCAAATATAACAAACTTATCTAAAATACACTTTCTATGAATGTAATTACGGATTATTAGAAACAGACATGTGTATGATGAATTTAAACCCTAAACTTTTCAGAATGATTCCATCTAATAACATTATAAATGGAAAAGTTTGGATGGATGGATGTTTATTAAAAATTATTTCGTAAACCGCTAAACAGATCTGGATAATAAATAAACACGTAAGTTGTGTTTTTATTAACACGTAACAATTTTTTATTTCCACACAGACGAAGTCGCGGGCAACAGCTATTAGACGATAAATGACTATCAGCCAATTAGTTAAATCTATAAAAACAATTTTTTATTTAGAATTTAACTGTACATCAATTTTGGTATGTATTTAGTTAACATTCTTAGCACTTACAACTAATGCTGTATTGCCTCTACATGCCAAATATATACCTTCTAAAGTCAGCACCACAAGCATAGCAGATGAGGTAGCGAGGACCATGCTTCTCCTGGTAGTGGCGAGCGGCCGCCGGGATTGTCTCCGACAACCGATGGCAATACAGACATCTGAAAGATTTTCCAATTTATTTATGAACATTACAGTGATATCATACTAATATTATAAATGCGAAATTTTAGGTGGATGGATGGATGTTTGTTAGAGTTTGTAGCGTAAACGGCTGAACGAATATCAATGAAACTTAAATTGTCAGCTACTAGCATGGGACACAATTATCATTTGAATGTTGATATTTGCAATTAAGTTTTATGGAATGTATAAAATAAAATGTAGTCAAATGAAAATACTCACTCTAACATTATACCATTTAAAATATAATAGTCCAAAGGTGGAGGAGGAGGTTTGACTGTCTTCATTATCCCTGCTAAAGTTTTTATTAACTTCTTTTTATTAACTAACTCAGGATACTGTTGTCTAAGTTCATTCACAAAAGATTTCTGCTGCCACGGCTTTATCATTGTATATCTTCTCTTCTTTTTAGGTTCTATATCACTGACTTCATCAACTGCATCCTCTTCATCATCCTCTGGGACGTAGTCGGTATCATCATCAGGGAAATTGTGTCCATCATTTTCTGGATTAAAGTCCCTATCATTGTCACATTCAAAGTCTACTTCAGTCTTTATATTATTTTCATCTAAATATTCATAATCATGTGGTTCTTCTTTTATTAAAATGTCCTCTAGAGATACCTCTTCACCGAAAGTTTGCGCAGCCCCTATTAAATCTTCTATAACATATTTAGGATCCTCGTCTTCCACTTCTTTCTTTATAAAAGATGTGTTTGCATATTCATCTTCATCTCCGACTATAACAACTATCATGTCATCGTCGTTCTCCATATCTTCAACATCTGCTGGAACTTGCTGATGTTATTTATTCAAGAATTAACCTAAAAAACCACTAATTCAGCCTTTAATGCTAGTGCGCTAAACCTGCCTATAAATTAAACACATAGTGAAATAATAACTAAAAACAAGGATAACCTAGTACCTATAACAGAAGCGATGTTTATAATTCGATATAAAATTCAAACGAAAATCCCGCGAAAATTTATAATTATAATTTACTATGTCAACAATATTTTATCACAACAAAGCAAAGGTAAAAAGCCATTCTATCTTTCAGTTTCGACATCTACAAATGTCAAACATGTTACTACAATTTATGTAAAATAATGGAAACAAAAGTTATACATAATAAAATTATCTATTTTTATTAATGAATATTGCTTACCTTAGTTTTAATTACTGAAATATAGTTTTCAGAAGACTTATTTATTGAAAATGAAATGATGCCTGTCTTTATTTCCTTTGCCAATTTTTTCTTTTGTCAAAACCATAGATAACAGTGAAAACAGACTAAAAATATTAATGATTTAAAAATCAGGCTTAGTGCCGCTCTAAATGAAATAATCGAGGTTTACTTCACACTTCTTGCATACGCTTATGGCCATCACTTTGAGTGTGAAGGTGAGGGAGATGAAGATGGAGATTCAGAAAAAGAGTGTCTACTGTCATATTATCCTGAAATCTTATCTTTATTTCAATAATAAATACTTTTTCTGGTATTTATTTAAGTTGCGTAAAAGTGTGACTGGTATTTCAAAGTAGATAAGAATAAAAAGCCAATAATTTTTTTTTTGCATTTAAGTAATGGCTATTTTTTAATATTTACACAGGTAGTTGAATAGTTGAAGAGTGATAATTGTCTATGGTTGCTTAGAAGAGTTTTTTTAACTTTGTCAGCTGACGTGAATTAAAGTCATTGTCAAAAATAAACAAAGTAAAGTGAATGTTGTGATTGTGGTGTGGCGCCAAAAATTTTTGCTGTTAAAAATGTTTGTATAATATTCATATCCATATTAGTTAACATAACAAACAAAAATGGCAAATGGAACTAAACTATTTGAGAATTTCTCAATACCTTGTACCAAACCTAAAGTTCGTGCTTTAGAGACTACATTGCTTCAATCTTTTGCTAACTTTAAAGGCAAGTATGTTGTGAAAATACAAATTGTTTGTTCATCAATAAAAACAAACAGTTATTATATTGGCATTATTGTTTCAATTTTGCAGACATCCTGCTGGAATACGAAGAAATGTGTTCAGAATTAGAAAGTCACAAAAGTCAAGTTTTAATACAGAAAGAAAAATGTGAAAGGTAAATTTTAATCTTCTTAATAACGTATGATATTACAGTATTTAACATATTATTTATTAATTACAGTAACAATTGCACAAGTTCAGAAACATTAAAACAAATTATAAGCGAAAAGGATAAAATTATTCAATCAATTGGTAAGATACGAAAACATGTTTATTTACTATCCGATGGCTATAAAAAATAATACAATATGAATTTACAGCAAACATTCTGTTAGAAATCAATGAAACAAGAAACCTGGATATAATAACAGATGCCTTTAAAATTATATCTGGTGAGATGTCTCCATTAAGTCCAAAAAAGTCACCTCCAGAAGGTCTATCTCCTGTGTTTGAACCAGCAAGTATAGATGATAAAATATCAAATGATTTTGATAAAGAATTAACAGAATCTGAAATGGACAGCATTCCTTCAGGAAGAAAAAGTCCAATTATACAAAATAAAAAGTTTCGCACTACTTCAGCTGTAGCCATAAATAATGTTGTTCAAGAAAAAAAGAAATGTCCTGAAATTTGGTAAAAAATGCTTAATTTTACATTCAATTATTTACAATGTATACTAATATTATACAGTGGAAAAGTTTGTAATTTTGTATATATTGAAATAACTCAAAAACTACTGGACCGATTTTAAAAAATCTTTCATTGTTAGAAAGATAATTTATCTGTTAGTTAACATAACATAAATAACATAGTAGCATGTTTTTTATAATTTTTTAATTTCACATGGACATAGTTGCAAGCAACAGTCAATCTGTTCTTCTTTCCATCTTACTAGTAAATTTTGAGGTTATTGTATTTAAAAGAAAACAAGACCAATTATATAATACATAGCATGTACATATCAAAACCATGATAAGTAAATAAACTTTATAACTTTAAAACACTTTATTTCAGGCCAACACCAGAGAAGAAAATGTTAAAGCTGGTATTTACAACACCAGGGAGACAAAAATCAAATGCCAAACTTAGGCAAGCTCGCTTGAACTTTGTTAAGGAAAAAGCAACAACTATTGTGGATTTAACATGTTCTCCAAAGGATTCTGACTATAACTCCAATGGCATTTCACAGGTACACATAAATATGTAATCTGTACATATAATAAAAATGCAGTCTGTAATATCAACAGAGAAATTTCAGACTTTAAGAAGATCATGTATTTGCGTCACTTAAATTAAATGCAAATGATGATGACTGAGAATCTAAGTAACTGGCAACATTGTTTCTTTGCTGGTATTGGCCCTTTCAACCGTTTTCTCACTTTACTTGCCCCTAAATTTTATAGTATTAAAACATATAGCCTAAAGTGTGTTAGTGTAGGCATTATTAAAAACTAGCTGTCGCCCGCGACTCCGTCCGCATACAATAAAAAAACAAAAGTAAGTAGCCTATGTGTTCTTCCAGACTATTCTCTACATCTATACCAAATTTCATCGAAATCCATTCAACCGTTTTAGCTACAAACTCTAACAAACATCCATCCATCTATCTAAACTTTCGCATTTATAATATTAGTATGATGGATTATTCTAAACTTGCTGATTCACAGAAAAGTGTGTGTTTATACTTTACTAGCTGTTGCTCGCGACTTAGCCTGCGTGAAATTAAAAAATAATACAAAATAGAGCCTATGTTACTCACAGATAAATTACCTTTCTAATGGTGAAAAAAATTTTAAAATCGGCCCAGTAGCTTTTTATTAATTAAATACATACAAAAATCCAAAAATACAAATTTTTCGTCTTTATAATATTGGTATTGATATATTTTTGATGTCAATCTAATCGTCATATATAATTTGTACTTTTATAAATCTATTTTTTATAGGATGTAAAGAAGGAATTATTTGAAAATGAAGATACAATTCTCCCATCCCCTACAAGTGGATCTATAAATTTCTCTTCTGGGTAAGTATCAAGAAATACATGCATTGATTCATTAAGTTGTTTTTTAATATTCATTTAACATTTTTAACTTTCAGATATAAATCATTATCCAGAAGCAGTCCTAGAAAAACGAAAACACTATCATTAAGTAAATTAAAAAGTAAAGAAGCTATTTGTGACAATAAAGAAAACAAATTTATTAAAATTGAAGATATTACTGCAGAAGTTAGTGTTTTGAAAGAATCCAATAAGTAAGTAAAACAATATAACAACCATCATTCCATTATCAAAACACTTGTATAAAAAATAAGGCCATTCTTCTCAATTTGTGAAAAAAAACAGGGAAAGTCTATTAATCATAATAATATGAGGAATTTTAGATGATTTTTGTTAGAATTTGTAATCTAAACAGTTGAACCGATTTTTAAAAAAAAAATTGGCATAAATGCAGGGAATATTCTAGAAAAACACAGGCTACTCACTTTTGTTTTTTTTTTCAATTCCTTCCACATGAAGGAATCTAAAGCAAAGCTATTGAAGTATAACTTCATAGTTATTTAAAAATTGCATTTACAAAGAAATATTATGGAAATATTTCAGTATTTATCTATACTTTTTTACAATCAGTAGGAGAAAATTAATTATAACTAGTTTTACTACATATTACATTTTACCCTTATCTTGTATACAGATTAAATACACCAAAAAAAACCTGTACCTCACCGTCTAAATTCAAATTGAAATCAGAATGTACTTATGATGATGAAAATTTATCTAAAATAACAGCTCCTAAAGAAGTTGAAGAATCTATTAATATTCTAAGCAATTTTCCAAACAGGTATGAAAATGTATAAAATATTTCACGTAACTAGGATCAACAAAACATATATTTTTGTATTAATTCATGGCTTACATTTAAACATAATTACTTATTAAAGTTATCTAGATTTTCTCTAATTTTCCAGGTTCGCTGAAAGTCCTAAACCTCAAAGTCCAATGTTACACTTACAGTGTAAAGAAAACAGTCAAGATGCAAATGAAAGTATATCTTTGTTGCAAAGAATTAATCAGTTCGACAGGAAACAAGATGGGCAACCAAGCAGGTGAAATACAGAAAACAAAATTACATAATAAATATTGTCCCTTTCCCTTTCCACACTTTTCTTAAGAGGAAAGGATGGGAAGGTAGAGTGGATTTGACGGTGGAGGAGATGCAATGGAACATGTCCTCTTTATGTGCGTCTCCTCCTCCGTCAATGAAGGGTAGGCAACGCATCTGCTATTGCAGATGTTTATGGGCAGCGTTCGCTTTCCATTTCGGTGGCTTCTTGCTTGTTTGCCAACTTATATTATATTAATATTGACTTTGAAAAAAAATTAAAACAACTTAATGGATTTTTTCAGCCCAATCAAAAGACCATCTTCACCGAGTGATATACCAGCCAGTTTGTCAGTACTTGACAACAATTTCGCAACAAAAGCATTTAATAACAAAGATTCTATCAAAAGGTAAGTTACCAAATATATTAACAAACATATTAATTTATTCCTCACTAGCTTTCGCCCGCGACTCCGTCCGTGTGACATTTAAAAAAAAGTGAGTAGTCTATAACTTCTTCCAGATTGTCCTCTACGTCTAAGTCAAATTTCCTTGGAAATCCATTCAGTCCTTGTACATACAAACTAACAAACATTCATCCATCTAAACTTTTGCATTTATTATGATTATTTCAAAGTGACTTTCTCTAATTCATAACTCTATTTTAATTGTCAACATATTTCAGAACAAAACCAGTTCCAGTTGAATCAATATTTAAAGAGCCAACTGTGAGGAAGAAAGCCGAGAAACTTGCATTACCTGGATGGAGTTGTGATGAATGTAAACAGGTAACCACTCAATATATTAAAACTAGCTTTCGCCCGCTTGGAATAAAAAAAGAAGCCAGTAGCCTGTGTTCTTTCAGACTTGGATAGTCTGGAAGAACACATAGGCTACTCATTTTTGTTTTTTTTCAAATTCCACGCGGACAGAGTCGCGGGCGAAAGCTAGTATTAGTATGAAGTATGATATACCTAATTTTCATATAATTTAATTTCAATGAATTCAAAGTTGTCAAAAATTAACGTAATATACTTTGTTTCGTTTACTTTATACTTAAGTTGTGAATGTTAGCTAAGTAATGACACTGTGAATGCTATACATATGTAGTTAGTTATTCCGAATCTTATTCCCAGTTCTACGATGAACTATACAAGGACAATCCAGAAATGTTGCGTCAGAAGATGTCAGAGTGCTCGCGGCACCGCGGCCGGCGAGACCCCGCGCGGCCCCGCACGCCGCCCGGCTACTGGCAGCCCCGCTGGGATGTGCCGCAGGACACTGACGACTTCAACAGACTCAACAATGCTATATGACACTACAACCTCACAACAGCAAGCAAATGTAACTCAACCCAACTAAATAAAACCCAAAAACTGTGACTCGGCAATAGTAAGTACATAAAAATAAATGTTAATGTATGTGTATAATTATTTGTAAAAGAGAATAAAGTTGATTTAATTATTTTTGTTATTTTTTTATTATTTCAAAGTTTAAGGGCCTGTCCCACCACTGGCTGATAAGCTGTAAGGGAAGAAAATATGATATTTCCAACACATATTTTAGATGTTCAATTTTTATCAATTTGTTGGGACAGGCCCTTAACCTCCATCTATATGGATATTCAAGGTAAGGACTGACTGCAGATTATATACAATGCTATAAACAAGAAACAGTTGTCTAAAACAAAATGCATGAATATACAAAGCCTCAAACACTTTGTAGTTAAGTTTCTTTATAACATGACCTCTTTATTCAACTGAGTAAATTGAATAGAAATTGTTTAATTTACAATTGGACCTAGTCTTTGGCTTTCTCTAAGATTTTGGCAGTTATTATTTATATTTATAACTTTTAAAGATGTATAAAAAACTTTTTATAACATTTTTGAGTATGAAAACATTCCAACACAAAAATCAAAAGCTTTATTGTCAGCTTGGAGTAATTTTCTTTGCAACACAATTTCCTTTTAAAGAGCACACAAGGTTAATTAGGTCAGATCTCAGTGACTTGCAATATCAAACATTGAGTAAAAACACATACAAATTATGCATTCAACTTGAGTAAACAAATATTTTGTATTGGAATTTTAACAGTAAAATTCAAGGAAGGATGTCATAAGTCATTGAACTCTAAAAAAATGCAATACAAATATATATTGTTCAATATATGTGTAAACTAGCTGGTTTCTGTTTAGAACGTTCGACATGTTTTTTTCTTTAGAAAGTTCTAGAAGCTTTCTACAATTCTATGACTAATGTAATTTTGTATATGTACCTTTCAATTGAAAATACTAATGTATTTGTGTACATTAAACATGCAAATAAATTTCAAAGGTGGGGGGTTTCAAAACAAACAATAATATAGGAGAACGGCTTTTATTCTCAATAAAACAGAATGTTATAATTTGTCACTAGCTTAAGTTAGACAAAAAAAAAAAGAAAATCTGTAAAATGTAATAAGGATTAGTACTGAATGTTGCAAACTTTAATATTTAAAATAACAAGATTAAACAGAAACTAGTAAAGGATTATTTAAATAGAGAAGTGTTTTATTTTTTAGTTTAAACCTCATGTTGCATTAATTGAAAAAACCTTTTTATTAAGAATGATTAAATGAAGGGGCTCTGTAAAATGTTTTTCTTTTGTTTATAAAATTCTTGAAAAAGAAATTCACTTTGATATATATTTTAAAAGCTACAACAATATACAGAGGCCTATGATAGCTTCTTTGCTTTCTGGTACAATGTGTCAACTACCTTGCTCATGTGATGAATGGTCTCCAGTACTGTTTCGTAAGTCTTCTCCAGCGGTGACTCGTCATACACTATCAGTACACCCTCCCCTTGGTCCAGGATACCATTGAGTTTCTTATCCAGAATCATTTGGGACAGTTTCTTTTCAACTTGTACTACAGGTAGACGGATTGAGCGAGCAACATGTTCCACTTGCACTCTCATATAAGGCTCAACTATACGACACAAATTCTGCTCCAACATTGTATCATACAAAGCCCCCAAATGTGCACGGACAACTGCATCTTCCTCCAGTTCAGGTTTGTAAGTTTTTAAGGCCGCTTGGAAATCTGCTAATGATCTTTTATGTGATGCGGTAGCCACAGCACGCATTGCTTCCATCTCTTTACCTGCATACTTCAAAGCAGCTTTGCTACCACAGATAGTACCAACTTCCTCTGCCTGGTTGAGCATAATTTTAGACAACAACATATATTTAAGGGCAGTGAGAGCTTTTGGACTGTCTGCACCGT
>NW_013525113.1:408773-430046 GCF_000836215.1 Papilio polytes
ATTTTGGGGGGACAGTAAATAGCGTTGGCGGTGGTCCTGGCCGATGTCAACGAGGCTCTAGCTTTAGGCAAGTTACTCAGGGCATGATAGGTTTTACTTTCCAACAACAAAACTTCAACGAGCAAATTTTTGTCATCTAACTTCTTTAATTCCCTGAGCAGAGCGGTGGCCAGGTCCAACGCTTCTGTGTACATACCTGTGTCGTAGTATAACGCGACGAGCCGGGCTTCCAGAGATTGCCTCAGGAACGTTCTGCGCTCTTCTTTTGCCCATTCTATACATTCTTTGCACAGCTGCACTTCAATACCGATGCCCGCTTCCAAGTCCAAAAAGAAGTCTACCAGTGAGCGTACCAATTTTGCCGCTTTAGCCTTACTTATAAGGCTAAGGAATGGTCGTGTAGCTTTTATTAATTCTGCGAGTTCCTTTGCTTTGCCTTCCTTCTTATATTTCTCCCCGAGATTCAAGATGCCTTGTTCTTTTGCACGTATGTTTTCTTCGTCATCTTCGGGGACCTCGCCAGTGCTGACCATTTTGTCTGTCATGCGTACGTCTTCCTCTCTGTTTGCTGAGGAGACGCGCGACCTCTCGAATAACATTGCACCGGCCATGATGTATATATTTATAACTAAAATATCTGTTATAAAAGGACACTATAATTGCTATACTTTTTCTTTGTAATTTTGTATAATCGCAAAGTCATCGACGACCTTTTCAGAAACAAATCGTAGACGCGTACAAAGTTGCCATGTCAAAACAATAAAACCACAGACAAGACAAGTCCATGTTATAAGAAATAATGATATTTTTCCTGCGCTTGCAAGCGCCTAGTGGCGCCATTTCACATTTTGTGTCAATTCAATATAAACATCCAAGTTTTAAGGCTCTATAACTAGCAAAAGCCTAAAAAGACATACCTAAGGAGAGATCGCTTCGATCGATTTTAAAATGTAATTGAATAGTTTACATCATTTGTATGGGATATTTATTATTCATATCTTATTAGGTTTACTATTTTCTACAGAACAGATGACGTTGAATGCTCAAAAAAATCACGATCAAATATAATCTTAAACTTGTTTAAAGTATAAAATAATTTTGCGATTGAAAACCCATCTAGAAACAAATAAAAATTACTGTTCCCGAGTCCAAAAAGAGTAACAGTTTCGGAGTTAAGTGGACTATAAAACAATTATTTTAACAAGCCACTTTTTTGTGGCAGATTGTAAACTTTGTTGCATAGTAGAGTGCCCTCTTCTGATTATAATTACATTAGAGTTTTGGAGTTTACTATAGGTTGAGCTCTCAGTGTTTTCATAACGGAACAATTTTGGTATTGTAATATAAACTCTTTGCTGTCTAATTATAATACTGTCAAGCTTTAACATAACTTACGTTTAAAAAATCCAAGATTTGTCTTAGGAATCAAATGGACGATGAGAAAGTGGAATACATTGTAAACTCGAAGATTGTGAAAAAGACGAATTGGAAGTAAAATGGCTACGAAACCAGTTTTAAGTCCAGAGGAAAGTGTACAATTTTTATTTGAGATATCCAAGGTTGTAAAATTATTTTATGAAACTCCAGTAATATTTTTTACCAACAAAGATTACTCGGAGTATGTTTTTAATACAATTTGTGAGTTACGGTTATGTTTACAAACCGATAACAAAAGTAATTTAATGGATATCATACTCGACTTTCACTTACAATGGCTGCACGCTGTAAATGATGTGGAAAATTTTATGAAACTTATAAAAGATCTGACTAAAGATGAAATCTCTCAGGCAATTAGTTTCACTATTGATGCCATAGCTTTACGTTTGAAATATTATGAACAATATATGAATGTACAGCGACAATCCCTAAAAAGTGAAATTCAAGCAAACATTATGTCAGACATCGAAATTGTAGAGGAAATGCACGAACATGTCATACATATTATTTTGGAAAAATTAAAATGTTTTCGTAACTTTGACATGCAATATGAATTTAATTTAAAATTAAATCATTCAATAGAAGAGTTTCTGTATTGGTTAGATAAGATATATGACAGCCTTGCTATGTTATTGTGCAACTATATCAACGTTAATGTACCTCACCTTTCTGGGGATTTAAATAAAACTTTACAACAGATTGTTGGAGATATGAAAAATTCAAAATCCTTGAGTGCCCAAAAACTACTCGAACAAATCGAAAAACAAGATAAGGAGTTGAGCTCCATGATACGTTCGACAACGTGCCATAGTCTTGAGATTCGAAAAGTTCTTGACAAATTGAACGTTATAGAAGACAGAATAGCTAGATTGGAAAACGAACCACTTTCAGCAGCAGTGATGGCATTAAAACATAAGAAAGACTATTTGGAAAAAAGACTGAACTCTCTTGAAAATATGAAAATAACTTTAAAAGATATCGAAGAAGCCACAGAGGATCATTTGAAATCTAAGTTGAGCGATGATAAACTGTGTATATGCGAGGATTTTTATCAATTACGAATTTTTAATCATCAGCTACCGACCGAAGAACGTGAACGCTTAGTAACCGAATTATGTTATTTATGGGATTTGGCGGTTTTTGGAGACCGAAGTCATAAATCGATAATTTCAATTCTTAGCGTCGCTGATATGAAAGAAGAGTTTACCGACGAACTTGGAACTTTTATTATTGATGAACACAGCAGAAAAATTTATAAATTGCCTAATGATGAAACGAAATATCAACCAAATGAAAACAACGAATTAGTGCCCCTTACTGATGATGAGCATGTATACTACTATGACGAATGTGGTCGGTATTTCATAGATGCAAATACTAGACAACGGGTATATAAAGCATTGGACACTTCCAGCGAATACATGATGAGCAGCGCTGGTGTACTATTAAAAACAAAAGAGGTGCGCGAAGGTGTTACCTATTATTACGACAATTATGGACGCTACTTCATTAACCAAGAAGGTAAAAATATATACAAAGATGTTGATGCACAAAGTGAGTATGAAAATGATGGATTTGGAAATCTAGTTCGTATTCGCAGCCAAACATGCATATACAATGTTTGCCCCGATGATGAGAATGTAACTGAAGATTTTATGTATCTTAAACAAAACGTTGGAAAGGCGTTAAGACAGTGTATTGCACAAGTTATATTACAACAACCTGCAGATCCTGTAAAATTTTTATCAGAAAGATTAATAAAATACCGAGAAAACATTGAATTAAGAGATAAAAGAGCCAGAGACAAGGAAGAGATTGCAATAGAAAAAGAAATCATAATGATTGAAGAAAGAGCTAAACAAGAAGCAGCAGCCAGAGCAGCTGCTCAGTTTGCTACTGGTGGTAGTGAAGCCAGCTACGATTCTAATTTGCAAAATTATACCCCTTTACAACCAGAAGATTTGGTTTCGACGGATTCAACTACTAAGTAGAATGGTTTAAATTTTATGATTGTTTTTAGTTTGTTTAATTCAGATGTTTGATTATCCTGGAGCTTAATTTATTCATAATTTGTATTTTTTAGCCAAAATATTTCATGTTTAAAATATTTAATTGTTATAATATGTTAAATAAAAAAAAAAATGAAAATAATACCTTTTAATTATGTAGTTGCTCTCAATTAATTCTATTTCTGTTACTTTAGTTTGAATAGTTAGGATCATCATCTCTGGCACTAAGCGTCACCTGCGAAAAAATGGTGAAAACCAAAAAGGCACAAAATATCACGGCTTGTAGCCGGTTCTTGGAAAGAGTTTATTTATCTATGAAAATATTATCAGAAGTAGAAAAAACTTTTTTCGTCTGGTCACATTGACATTGACAGCTGCTGGCAGCCATGTTGCAAAATGTGAATTTGACCAATTTCATTCATTTGTGTCGCTTAAGATAAGCCTGGGCTTGTAGACGGCTCCAAATCATTTGATTTTTTATTTCTTACAGTACAAAACGGTACATTTACAGAAGTAGTTACATTTATAGGGATAATTATGAGGTGACCCATGTTAAAAACAATTTTTAGTGCCTACGTACTTATACCATGATTAATCTTTTAGGGCAAGGCTCTTGTGTGTTTATGTAAATTAGCATGGATAAGTGTAAAGTGACGTATCGACCATCTATTGACTACAACGTGCGGCGCTCGAGACGTGCAGACGGTCACTAGCGGCTCGAGGGAACAGTGTTGAACCGCTCTCGTTATCGGCTGATGGAATATTGTTAAAAAAGTTTATGAACATGGCTCCTAAGCCTCCTCCTCTGGGACCTCCGCCGCCGCCTGGGCCGCCACCTCCTCCTATGTTCGGAGGTCCCGCGAAAGGCGGAGCCCCGGATAACAGGGGTGCTTTACTCAGTTCAATAAGACAAGGGACAAAACTAAAGAAAACCGTTACTGTGGATAAAAGTGGACCCTACATACAGGGTAAAACACAAGGTTCACCTAGCTCATCAGTCAATAATGAAGTGAAAAGTGGTCCACCAGTGCCTAATGGTGGAGGAACAATTGGGCCAGGTCTTGGTGGTCTTTTCGCCGGGGGAATGCCAAAGCTGAGACCCACAGGAAAGTTGGCAGGTAAATATCTTTTAATATCGTTCCTCATAATTATTTCGTGAACATTATAGTTTCTGAATTCAAATTGGTAAAAACATAATAAATTGTTATCTGTTTATTATTAAGTATTTATTTTTGTAAGGTATAGTATAAATTTTTAGTGATGTCTTATAAAAAATTACATTTAACTATTAGATACAAATTTAAAAAAAATTATGCATTTATTCGAAAACTTCCACTTTACAAGATTTATACATGTAACATTACAAATAAGCTATGTATGAGTCAGGTACCATTACTCAATGTAATTAATTTGCATCATTATTGGATAAAACTTTTAATAATTGTATGATCTCATTCCCATACAGCATACATACCTTTTGAAGGATTTATTTCATAGCAGTTTCTCTCCAACCTTGAGTTTCTATAGCTAGTACAGTCAACTCAATGTATGTGTTTACAATACTTGTATACACCTTTTGGATTAAAAAATATATATATTTAATCTGATTGTACAAATATATTAAACATCTAGTCTCATTCTCATTAGTAAAAATTAAATAACAATTTTTATAAGGGTATTTTAGTCATGGAAGTACTTAGTCAGTTATATCCCAGTCATTATAAGATTGTCTGAAGTGAAGTAATTTTGTTACAAAATTGAAATTATTACTTTTTATTGTGTTAGTTTAAAAGATGTAAACAATTGGTAATTCTTTATTGATTCACTTGAAAAGTTCAAATGTATTCCAAATATAACAATGCTGTTCCAAGCTATTGTTTAACAACATTGCTTTATATTTATTGTTATTAGTTGACAGTTACTATACAAATTTAATAGACCAATATCTCACCCAAAACATAGATATGTAACTATGCCATAGGAATTTTCTGTCAGCATGAACACTTGTCAAAATGCAGTATGACTTCTACTTGAACTTGTCTTCTGTATTGTCTATTGCCTCAAAATGGTCCATTTGTACAGCTGTTAATACTCTTATACTCTATCACTATAAGAATTCTTTTTAATATGATATTTTATTGTTATGTCCTTAACAGGTACAACCCTCAATGGGCAAGTCAGGTCAGAAGCACCTCGATCACCATTACAAATACCACAAAAGCAACATTCACAAGGCTCATCACCGGAGAAGACTAGACCTGGCCATTCTCCCCTGCCTGGTAACAAGCTGAGTGCTATCTCAGCAGCTTTGAATGAGGTGATGGCTGCACTCGAATCGCAGGAGTCTCCAAGAGATAGGGACTCCCCTAGGGAGTATACAAGAGACAATACTCGCGTTAGACGGCAGCCAAGCGAGGTGAAGACAAGGGGACCTCCGCCGCAGCCCCCAGTACAGAAGCCACTTATGCCACTGGTGAGTGCTATACTCATCTATATTAGAGAATGTCATCTATACTTCTATACTAATATTATAAAGTGGAAAGATTTGTATATTAATATGTGTTGAAAAAAAATCAAAAATTACTGGGCCAATTTCAATAATTCCTACACCATTAAAAAGCTATATCAACAGTGAGTCACATAGCAACAGCTAGTAATTCTTAAAATGTTAATTTATGTTCGAATACAACTTACGTATTTCGTGTAAAGCATTAATTAATTTATGATCAGAAATATACAATACAAATTTTTTTATTCCATATATTTATGATTTTGTTTCACTTTTTGAAGTTTTTTAACCCGGCATTTTAATATCGTCGTAGATTTATGTCTTCAGAAGACTAAACAGTATAACTAAAAGTCATATGAGAGGTTATTATTTACTCTGGAATATACTGTTTATAGTACGTATGTACGTAAGTTCCATCGACCGATTGTTTGGGCAATTAGCTAATCGGATCTGTCGGCTCACATCAAACGCGCACACAAACAGGTGGGCCGGAGGTATTGTGATTAATTTTAACACGGTCACACTAAATACAAGCTACTGTATAATAAACAAAAAATAAAATCAATTTATTTACTTTAATCTCTACTATGTTTGTGATAGCTCAAAAAAATATATCTATTCTATTATAATAAAGCTTAAACACACACTTCTTTGTTTTTTAAGATGTTAGCAATTACAACATATTTTTGAATAATTATTATTTTAATAAAAAGCCCTACACTTGCGTCACGCTTTCGGCTATATATTTTAACGCTATTAACTTAGGGGATAAATATTTTGGATAAAAACCCTAATGTGGGAAAGAGACCATAAGTTGCTGCCAACATCAAGAAAGCAAGGTTGACATGGTTTGTCAGCATCATGTCATTTTGACATTTGCAATTGATAATTTGATACATGTAAACAAAAAAATAAAATTTTCATAATTTCTTGCGGTTGAAGTCGCACGGGAACAGCTAGTGTAGGATAAAGTTTTAACTGTGCCCACATAATATAATATAACATGGATTAATTAATCTAGTATCTCTGAATATAACCATATTCATCATATTCATATATTTGTGATATTACGTAATACATTAACAAAAAGAAAGTAAGTACTTGTGAAGAGAAAGAGGGACAGATACGCTGTGTAAAGAAAAAGTAGTTACCGCCGTATATAAAGTGAAGCGAGCCTCTCAGCTGAAGATGTGACCATACTTGTGCCCGCGTTCTTATTGTGCAGAGGTTTTTATTTGTGGACCGTGTAGGTCATGTTTAGCTGGTCTATAAACTGCGGATGGATTTAAAAATTTTGAGCTTGATAAAGGATTTTAAACTTGACACCTAGCTTACTATGTTCAGACACAATAAATGATTTCAATTATTCTATTATCCATATGTTACCAGTACGAGTAAAGACGCGGTAAAAAGTTAGTATGTTTATAAACGATTCGAACGACCCACGCATTGCCTTACGTGGGATATTTAAAGTATTTTAATATGACTCGGGCGGGAGGTACGATATTTAATTTAGGTGCTAACCACCTATGCGGCAGTTTTATTTTCGTAACACCAAATTCCTTCACGTATCGACGTACCGAAAACAAACAGTCGATTATGTGACTCGTATTTAGGTTAAGACTAACCACCAATATTGATAACTATTTAAGGTGAAGTTGCAAGGATTGTTACCGACTGTGTAACTCTGTGGCTTGTTGCTCGTTAGTTCTGACAGTAACAGTACATACTGACTTTAAGAAAGCTTGTATTGTCTTGTACACCATGTAACACCGGTCAGTACGCACCTTTAGAAAAAAACTATCGAACAACTGTTTAGGTGTCACACTACCCGATTTTTTGTTATGCAACTAAACAGTTGAATTGGCTGAGAAACAATCGACAATCGGACAGCAGTTCTACAAAAATATAGTGAAAGTGCACCCACTCATTCTGATACTACCCCGGACCATAGACTTCTTGATAAGTAGACATGTTACTACCCTTAATTCTGTATCATGAAATGTCTATTATCAATAACTTCTTCGTAACTTGTAGTGTTACACTACAAGTTACGATATTATACTTATCTATATTATCGTTTGATTAAATTATCTCTTTACACTATGACGTGTTCATTTAATTATGTGAACAGGAAATACTGTCTATTGTAAGTATAAGTTCCCACTGGCCAGACATCGGTATAAAAATATTTTATCATCCCGTTCTTTCCCATTCTAATAATAGAGACAAAAATATCTTTCGAGTCTGCAAACTCTTTGTAAAGAATCCAACATTAATAGATCCTTCAGCTATATTTTAAAAACAAACTGCCGTCTGTAAACTTCGTTAGTGTGGAATAAAATAAGTGGTCGTCTGTAACATTCTCACGTGAATCAGCTACTTCCAAAGTCCCGTCAAAATCGGCCCAGTTGTTTCGGCGATTACTCGGAAAAACAATAAAAATTGTGATTTTCGTTATCAACGCAAATACATCATATTCGCTAATTTTTTTCAATATTACATACGCTCCAATTTTATTAATTGTATAGATAAGAGTAGATGTTATTGTTAATAATGAAAATTGTAATTTAGAAATAGTGCATAAAATTCTCTCGTCTCAGTTTCATGACCTATTTCTAGTGAGCTAAATTTGTAACAAGTAGGTATTCTAGGCTCTGCAACACTTGACTGAACTATTTTGTTCAGCAGTAGAACAATGTATAAATATTAATTTTATACTTCATGGTAATATTTTACAATGCTTATATTAAATGAAACAGACTAATTAATTAAAAATAAATACTTAGTAAGTAGCCTGTGTTCTACATCTGTTCCGTTTAGCTAATTTGGAAATACGTGGTAACATTTATCCATCCATCCAAACTTACGCATTTTTAATACTATAGATTCATTATTTTATTCAAGTAACCAAGTAACAAAAACTTTAAAATATCCTCCGTGTAAAATATTCAAATAAAGCTTGGAATCACGCAGTATGTATGCTCTTGAGGCGACAACCAAGCTCGAGGACACTTGGTTTGTAAACACGTGTGTAAGCCTATCTTAACCCACACTATCACACTATCTACACCTCAAGAACAACACGTACAGGAAAATTACTCACTTGAATTTTAATTACGGACTATATTGGTTTTTAAGAGACGCTGATTTCAGCGTTTTTGATAACATACTAAAGTATACTTGGTTATTACCTCATTAAGCCTCCTCTCTCTTTCTCTCTCTCCGGATCGTTTCCACATTCTTGAGGGTCGCGACCACTCTCCTTGACAATCTCTCGAAGGGTGTTTCTCCACTCTGTGCGATTCTCTGCCTTATTCCTCCATACGGTCAATTCTTACACTGAACTGAAAAATTTGACTGTTCAGTTAACGGTCAATTAGAATTAAACGTATGTCGCCGGCTTTATGTATCCAGATAGATTCAGTTGGAAGATGCAAAAGAGGTTCTAGTCCTTTAAATACTGCAAGTCCTCTCTTTCCTTTAAAACAAAGTTATTTATTCCTAGTCCGATTCTATCGCGTTGGAGCAAAACTCATCTTACTTCGTATTATCAATATTATAAATGCGAAAGTTTAGATGGATGGATGTTTCCTAGAGTTAGTCGTCTACATGGCTGATTTATGATAATTCTCTTTTACCATAATTTGTTAAGATTGAAGGCCGCGATAGCTAATTACAAGATTCCCTGAAAATTAAAGTTTTCAGAGTAACTGTTATTTTTTAGTCAATATAAGAGTGTCTTAAAGTTGGGTCGTGAAGCATTTGGCAAGAGTTTCATATAATTTAGCGTATGAATGATACGTGAAGGTAATTCGCGATGTAATCTTGTTCAATATCTCGATAGAGATTGATAAGGCGTATGAAGAAACATTCTTCAGAATAAACTATGTTTATCTCCGAATTTCTAAGTAACCTTGTGAATGTTAACTCTTCAAGTATTTGTTTTTATTTTATATTTAGTTGTGTATTGTATATTGGCCGTTATGAGACATGTAAGTAGTTTTCATTTATATTTAATGACGTACTCAGAGACGTTTAGTGGTATTAAAAAGAGCAGATTTCGTAGATGAAATTTATGCTGAAAGAATCTTATCTCGTTAACTATATCTAGATTCCAATTATTCAAAACTCAAGAGAAACTGCCATTAATAAACTATCAGAGATTAATTCCGACCTTCCCTTTGTAAGGTTTCGATTTCTTAAACGATTATAATGCCATTTACTTCAAGCCATTTGTTATCAGTTCAGGTAAATGACGAGAAACAAGTTTAAGTGATCTTTAATCAAATAAGAACAAAACATCAACATGTAAATTACTACATAGTAATATTATAAATGCAAAAGTTTAGATGGATGAATGTTTGTTAGAGTTTGTAGCCTAAACGGCTGTACGGATCTCGATTAAATTTGGCTTAGACGTAGAGAATAGTCTGGAAGAACACATATGCTACTAACTCTTGTTTTTTTTAACACCGCGCGGACGGTGTCGCGTGCGAAAACTATTCGGGGATCATGTGACCATTTGATATGTATATGCCTGGTGGAGTCAAATTAGTACCAAGGAGTCCCAAGGAGTACGAATTCACAGTAGTACTAATTCTGTTAATTAGATTTTACATAAATATTTTTGTTGTCTAGACTAGACAGATAATGCTACTTAACTTTCAATAGCCTTATGTTAGCGTTGCCAGATTCGATGACAGTTTGCCATTTGTAAGGGTTCCTGTACACCTGTTGGGTTTATATATTGTCATAAAAGTGACGTTTATTACATGTTTAAACTATCGGTTTTCACATGTTTACCGAATTTTATCCTTTTTGTGTGGTTGATTGGACTCATTGTTGAAATTATATGCTTTAAACTTAATCAAACGAATCTATATATATATACTTGTGTACTAATATTGTAAAAAGAGGAAAGATTTGAATTTTTGTGTGTATCGAAATAACTAAAAACTACTGGGCCGATTTCAAAAATTCTTACACCATTAGAAGGCTACGTTATCTGTAAGTAAAATAGTCATAGGAAGGGGAAATGTCCTCTTTATGTGCGTCTCCTCAGTCAATTAAGGGTAGGCAACGCATCTGCAATTGCGGATGTTTATGAGTAGCGGTTGCTTTCCATTTCGGTGGATTTAGGTAGCCGTTTGCTAGTTTACCACCTTATATTATAAAAAAAAAATATTTGAATACTGATAAACTATGATAAAGGTGTTTATATAATGAAATTGAAATGTTGTTTAATTTTTTAGATTAAAGATATGTGTTTTTACTTTGTTATGAACTGAGTCATGTTATAGTGAAGTTAGTCATCAGTGTGTATAAACAATCAGTTTATTTGCGGTTTGTTACTACGATGTATTACTCAGTCCGCGAATGTCAGGAATCCTAATTAACGGAATTGAATAGGTCTCGTCTCTGTAGACGTGAATACAAGAAACACTGTTTATGTCATCAACAAGCGTAAGCAAAACCTTGAACTTGGTCTGGAAATTATACTAAATATGTCTTCTATACTAATATAAAGAGGAAAGATATTTGTATGGTTTAAAATAAATCGAAAAATACTTGTCCGATTTCGAAAATTCTTTCGTCGTTACAAAGCTACGTCACTAAGTATCATATATTTTTATTTGCACGCGGATGAAGTCGGGAGCAACAGCTAGTTAACTATAAAGACAAAGTTCTGTTGATTAAGTCAAGTAATGTCTTTTTAATTTTATATACATGTTTCAGACAAAACTGTCGCTTTTAAAATAATTTCCTTGTATATATACGCTTCAATTCAATAAAGCAATAACCATTAGAGTTAACCGTAAAAATTTCATTGGCACATACAATGTATCCCTTTTATAAAACATCGATAGACAAGCTCTTTAAAAGCTGTGTTGTGTAGAGCATTGTACGGCTTCCGCTGGCCCATTGTGAGCTTTCTGCCACTGGAATTGTCGAGCATACTATGGTCGCAGTATTGTACATTTCCTATTGTTCTGTTTCTATTCATTTTGGAGCTTAAAGGACGGTAAGATGCTAGTCGATATCAGCATGTAATAGCAATCTATGCATCGATGTCATCAAAACAAAAGAAAATATTTGAGAGGTCATCTCTGATTGGTTTAGATTTTAGACTGATATTTGAACGAGAATGTACTTTAAAGGGTTGCAAAGTATCAATTATTTGAACATTTGTTATTAGCTATAATATATAGAGGATTTCTATTTTGATACAATACTAGATTTCGCCCGTGACACCGTTGGCGTGGAATTAAAAATAACAAAATTGATTAGCCTATGTGTTCTTCCAGACTATGCTTTACATTTATGCCAAATTTCTTCGAAATGCCTTCAGTTAATGAGGCTATAAACTCTAACAAACATCCATATATCTAAATTTTCGCATTTATAATATTAGTAAGATAATACATACAATTCATTAATTTGGAAAACAATATTAGATAAGGCTATAAAAGGCAAAACAAACGGTTTATCAGATAAATACCGATATGAAAGTCTATCTTGCACTACTTATTAAAATTTACAGTTGTTTAGTAACCTCAGGCGTATTTAATCTATTTAATTATACGCCGTTTTAAAACACGATTTATTATATTACAAATTATGCATTACTTGACACTGTTAAGTTTTAATTGAATTTATATTTTGCCAATACAAGTACAGTAGAACTTCGATAACTCAAACCTCGGTAACTTAAAAACCTCTATAACTCCAAAAAATAATATGTTACCTTCCTATCAGAGCCCAAAACCTCTATAACATAGACCATTGATAACATAAAATATTTTGTGTTTCCCGTGGACTTATCGAGGTTCTACTGTAGTAACATTCTAAATGATGTAACAAAAATCTTCAACTTTGGTTGTTTCATTAAAAGTGATTGTTTATGGCTTCTTCTAACTTACAATAAGTACGGATTTATCTCTAAAATAAGCAAAACTTACTTCTTACTAATATAAATGCGAAAGTTTAGATGAATGATTGTTAGAGTTTATAGCCTAAACTGCTGAACGAATCTCGATGTAATTTGACATAGATGTAGAGGATAGTCTAAAAGAACACATAGGCTATTTTTGTTTTTTTTTTCACTCCCCTTAGATAAAACTGCGGGTGAAAGCTAGTATGTTATAAAGTTTGTTGATCTCAGTAAACCATTTTTACAAAACCCTTCGACTTCTAACTTGTCATAAACGAAGGAAGGATGAAATTATTAACTTTGTTTTGTGCGTCATATTAATGTGAAGTCGCGCGCCTGCGGTTGCCCTTTGAGGTTCCAATTCAGGCTTTGCCAACATTGTCATTTAGTCATCACTTTATGACTCAGATATCGTCTGAATCATCATATTACATATGTTATGATGATATCTGCGTGTGGTATCCCCAAAGAACAGTAACACGAAAAGATGTAACTTTTAATTTTTTATCTAAATTTGCTGTTTTATTGTGATACAACAAAAAGAGGATGGCTGTTATTCTTGGAATCAACTAACCCAAGTAAATACGCAAATTAGAGGGGTATTTTCAAAAATATTAAGTCGATTTAAAGAATGAAATATCTACAAAGGCAGAGGAAGACCGAAAAACGTATGGATGGATTGTGTGAAAGAGGATATGCTTAAGAGAGTGAACTCAGATATGACGGCTGATAAGTATGGAAGAACAGCACATACCGACCCTCAGTAGAGACAAGGTTAGGTTGATCATGTTGATTGCAAAGTCGATTAAAACCGCTTCTCTCAAATCGCGATCAAATGCAAGGAAGCCCGAAAACTTTTAAGTCTTATTTTAGTCCCTTTTCCTTTCCACCCTTATAGAGGAGGATAAAAGAGAAGTTAGAAGAAAAAATGGACTTGATGGAGGAGACACAAAAGAAGGGGAAATATACTATTTATGCGTGTCTCTTCTTCGGTCAATTGCGGATGTCTACGGTAAGCGGTCGCTTCGCCATTTCGATGGATTCAGATCGCCGCTTGCTCGTTTGTCAGCTTATGATATAAAAGAAAAAGAACTAAGTAGGAAAAATGCTATAATGTCGAAGTATTCATGTTGAATTACCAGAGCTTATTTTTATTAAAATCCTAAGTTTGTCGGTGAGAGGTCTGTATAGATTATTAAACTATTCCAACATCACAGTTAAGTATTTTAATAATATAGAAAAGTGTTATGATACATAGTAACGGTTACTGTATAATGAGATTCAAGGCACAAGAAATGCTTGTTTTTCTTTGAGATTCCAAGAGGAAATTCTCCTATACACTATCTCGTTTGAACTTGCATTCTCCGTTAGCGCCTGATTTATTCTTAATAGCATTCTGCATTATGTAGTTTGTTCTTTGCCCGTGATCTAACGACCACCCGGTTACTGTCAAGTTTACTGTTATAAAGTAATCAACTATACTTACAAAGATGCGCTTTAAGCGCCAATAGCCTAATGGTTTGGGGTACGGACTACCGATCTTGCGGTCGACGGTTCGAATCCCGACATTCGACTATTGTCGTGAACCATATCCTAACACAAGCCTAGAGCTTATTTGGAGTGGTTAAAGGAAATATTAGTATATTAACAAAAAAGTATTGATATTAAAAAAAAAAAGATGCCTGTCGCCTATACGTTCCAAAATTACTGGACAGATTTAGATCGGACATTTATGTTTTGAGGATGACAGAGGTTCATGTCCTAAAAGTAAATGGCCCTAGGGTTCGCTTTGTTTGGGGAACTCTTGATATGTTATATTAGGCTTTTATTTTTATGCCTTCTGATACTGGATGCATTTGTGATGATTGCTAGATTGGATTATCGGCTTAGGGTTGTGATTAAATTAATGGATATAGAGTGCAGTTGAATAGAACGCACTAAGCTGTATTAAATGAAAGTCAATGCTATTGATTACAATGTAACAACTATTGAGTAATTGCTTGTAACAGATTATCTCATTATGTTGTAAGGATCGTAATAATGTAGGGTTAGATAGAGTTGAGATCAATGTAAAGATATAGGAACTAGATACTCCCAATTATGTTTGTTTTGAATATATCGCAATAAAATGTTTTGTTAATTTATGGCCATGTTAATATGACATACGTACCGGAGCCCGCGATGACTCGTAACCGAGTAGGTCAATATTTTGAGCGGAAGAGGGGCCGCCGGTAGTAAGTACTTAATGTACAACAGATGCGTCATCAACGATCCGTCATATTTAGGTCACTACCCCCTTTGTTCTTGACCTTTTTTAATGTTTAAACACAATTTTATTTTAAACTTGTAAAGTTTTACATAGATGTCACTAGATTATAATTTTAATTAATTCTGAATTACTTGTGTTAATTTAGTTTGTGTTTGTTACAGAGCTCGTCAGATTCGGTGTTGACGACGGGGGCGGAGGGCGAGGGCGGGGCGCCGCCCCCTCACGTCTCCACACTGCACCGGAACAAGAGCTCGTTGCACTCTACGTCACAAGCATCGCTAGGTGAGTACAAATGGACAAAAGAACATGCTAAAAACACCGTCGACAGAAAGAATGAGAAGGAAGGTACTAAGGTTTTAAGGAAATTAGCTACTATTAATATGGTCTTATTGAAAGGAGTTACATCTATGTTTTCCTCTTGAAGTCGGCCATGGTAAGAGAGAATATAGGTCAGTATGATGTATTTAGTTAATGTGTCCAGGGGGTAGCATGACGTCGCTGACGTCATCCCCAGCCCCAGGCCCGCCCGCCGCCTCCCTGTCCACTTCGGACCTGTCTGAGCGCGCGCGGCCCAGCCACGGCAAGCCTCACGTAGCGCCGAAGCCGCCCGCGCCCTCGCCACCCCCAAAGAAACTGGTCACCAATGGTAAACTGGCGGCGCGCGCGCAGAGCATGCGGGTACCAAGGTACGTGGAGCCAGACAGAAATGCTTGATAAATACAACTATACAAAAAAAAAATAGAAAAAGTACAGAAAAAAAACATTGACATTCTAAGTTTTGCAATGCGGATTTAAAAAGCCTCTGCTTAGCTATATGTTTAGTACCCCGACTACACGTTACGTCATTTTTTATTACTTCTTTAAAATCAATGTATTTAATATAGACAAATAATAATAGTGTGAGTTATAAATGCTCTTTATCGGGTTGTAGGACCTCGCGAAGTTTTCAGCGTGGGATATATTTAAAATAGTCTCTGAGCACGCGGTGATCGTAATTAACTCATGTAAACAATTGCACTTTGTTTATTTCAGTCCTGTGGGAGATAAGTTAATATTTTAGTCGTGACTTGGGAGAGGCCACATTACTATTTTCGTATTAAATATAGGACTTTTCTTTATATTTGAACATTGTGAACAATCTTGTTTAGTGCAGGCGTACAATTTCGACAAAACTATCGTAAACTGTTGTGTGATTGTCGATTGTTTCGCAGCCAACTGTTTAGTTGCACAACTAAAAGTCGAGTAGTGTGCGCACCTCCATATAAGCGAGGAATAAAAGCGAGACAAAACAGTTGTACGATAGTTTCAAAATATGCACACGCACTTATACAAATTATAAGGACCAATATTCTCTATAATAAAACGTAACGGGCATTACATAGTAGATTATTGCATCCATATTCGTCGACCTCCCACTTTGTAACATCCGCTATTGAAACACAAATGTTCGGCTGTTTATTGATTTATATTGATTAAATATTCATATACCTTCCTTGTTGAGGAAGTTTATGCAAATTATATCTTATATGGGCATAAGGTCGCACACGTGATCATAATTCTATAGCATAGATTGTCTTGAATTTGGGTTATCTTGTGTTTATATTATTAATTTTATGTGTATTTCAATAGAGTTGTGTATGATGAGGATTTTTTTGCGTCAGGTCTCCGCCGGTGTCGCCACCGTCGCCCCCCGGGCTGACGCGCCCCCCGCAGCCGCCCCCTGCGCACCCCCCGCATATCGCCACCAAGAACCCCGCCTCACATTTCGGTGAGTGTCAGCTAAAAATGTGTCATGTAAAACCCTAATCATTTCAGTTGGTGTCTATTTGTTGTCTTAGCAATAACACGGTGCCATTATTTCTAAAGTATACTACTTGCTATTATTATTTTTATTTAAACCTATTCAAAGCTTACGGAAATGACGTTTCTTAATGTGAAGTGTGAAGGCGTCGTGCACATTTGTGTAAAAAAGTGAAGAATTCAACTAGCTATAATTTGAAATTGATGTTCAAAATTCCAATCTTTTTATCTTTATCTACAACGGGCTTCGAGAAAAGAGTGCTTGTCAAAAGTGCCTCGATAGATATTGACCACTGAACAGTAGTTATTGCATTGTTTTCTTCAATAGTTGTAAAATAAATATATGTGTGGTGTAGGCACACTGCGTGCGGTGCGCGCGCTGCGGCCGCCCGGCGTGTGCCCGCCGCCGCCCCCCGCGCCGCCCCCGGCGCCGCCCGCGCCCCCCGCGCGCCACGCCTCGCTGCACGCGCCCCCGCCGCCGCCCCCGCCACACCACCCCCACCACCCCCACCACAGGCAGAACGTGAGTATGACACCACATCACACATTGACACACGAAACTTATCATGTTAGTCCCTTTTCATTTACATGTTTTTTATGGAGGGGTGGGAAGTGAAAGTGGAGGAGACAGGAAGGGAAAATATCCTCTTTCTTTTCCGTCGATGAAGTCTACGCAACGCATCAGTAATAGCGATAGTCTATGAACAGCGGCAACTTCGTCATTTTGGTGGATTCAGGTGGCCGCTTATTCATTTCCCATCTTATTTTATAAAATGACTTGCTGTTGCGACTTCGTCCACGTCAAACCTAAAAATATGTTACTCAGCGATAACTTTGCTTTTGAACTGTAAAAGAATTTTTGAAATTGGTCTAATAGTGTAGAGTTATTTCAATACATATAAAAATACAAATCTTAGAATTGTCTTTAGAATATATATTCGATTGTACCTCTTGCGGTGCACAGAGCACGTCCAGCGCGGGCAGCGCGGCGGAGGCGGGCGCTCCGCCCCCGCCGGTGCGAGGCTCCTCCATCCGCGCGGAGCTGGAGGCGCGCTACGCGGAGCTGTTCCGGCCCGCCGCCGCCTTCCCGCCGCCGCCGCCCTTCCTGCGCATCGCCAAGGACTACAGCAGCGCCGCGCTGCCGCTGCCCGGTACGTCGCACTGACACACACTGCACAGACACATTTATAATATATATAGATAAGGCATTTTTCAACGGTTCTCTGAAAGGTACAGTCAAGGAAACCCACGGTGTCATACTTTGTAAAATGTTCCTTGCATCGAGACACACTCCGCCTCACAAATAATTAGGTAGCAATGAATGCTAATAATAAAAACAAGTATAGTATTTGTTTCGACTAGTTTTAAAATGTTCAATCGTAACTTTTTAGATGGAACATCGCCAATTTCCTCGACTGTACTTAGTTGTCAAGTTTAGTATCACACATGTGTATTGACGTAAAAACATCTTTTGTTATAAAATAAACAAAACAATGTTCCGAAAATAGAAATATTTTAAGATTATTTTATGACACCTATTGACAATTAATTTTAATAAATTGTAATATTAGCGTGTTTATAAAAATGTCTAAATTGAATTGACAACTATGCCTTCTCCATATATATTTTTAAGTTACAATAAACACATCGCTAGTATACACTGTTATTGATCTTGTCGTCGTCGTTAGTTGATCTAGGGGGATACTGGGGAGGGTACTACTATTAATAATGTCCTATTTGTAGTATTTTCAGTATCTATTTTAAATTATTTATAATAAAATAAAGCCTTATTATTATTAAGCGTTTTTAAAGGAATGGGGTGAGCCCCTCTACCCCCTCGAGCTATGCCGATGTTAGTTCAGTAGCGCCATTGTCAATGTCAGAAAATCTTTTAAGGATTTCCTATACTAATGTAGGTTTTATATATGATATAACCCTGCTTTTACCGACTCAGATAAGCTTGTTGCGTTAAAAGTAGAATCTTTTTCACTAGCAAATGTAACTTTGTGCAGAACCTCAAATTTTTTCTTTTGTAACGGTTAATATCTTGGGTTTATTTACATTTTGTATATTTCGAGGACGATGTCCGACAACCGACTGTGTAGCCTTAATTTGTAAACTAAGGCATTTTGTATGGTTTTTTTGGTTTTACTTGATTATAAGTGAAACGCACAAAAACTAGTTAGTCATATGCTTAATTGTACATATAGGGAAGTAATTTTGCAATGCAATATGTACAAGTCATAATTTAGACGTAGCGTTAAGTTTATATGTTATTTTTCTTAGTATATTCAAGTATATTAAGACCAAATTTGTATTGGATTGTGATTTAGTTGGTGGATAAATGTTTGCATGCATGCATGGTTGTCGGAAACAGCCATTATTGGCTGAATGTGATGAAACTCCATCAAGGGCCTATCCCACTGGCTGATAGATAGCTTAAAAATGACATCACTGTTAGATAAGGGAACAAAATCCGATATTTTCATCACATGTTTTATTGGTATCAGACAAGTTACAATATGGTGGGACTGGTCCTAAATATTATTATAACAGATATTTTAAAGAAACTTCTATAGAATTATAGTACAGTATTTATCGAAATTAAGTACATTTGAAGCAATGACATGCGCTTACATATTGGTTGATGGCATTTACAATTGGCATTCCATTTTCATGTTCGAAAGTTCTTGTTAAAATAACTCCATTGTCATTCTAAATTCATGTAACTAACGTGAACTATTAAAAATGTTATTACATTCGTGTTAAACCACCTTTGAAACTGCCATTCAAGGTTGTTAACTAAGTGCTACCCTTAGTTAAGTATCTGAACTAAAGGATAGCATAAATAATGTGTTTCATTCTGTTTTCCAGAAATTTACTTGAATGTTTCTTTTTTGAGTCATTATATTAATAGTATATTTTATATTAGTCGTATTATGTCAATGTGTAATTTACTTATAGATACGTATCAAATTTATTTATTTAAAGCTATATTTTATTTGTAACTTCATTTTTTTTGTTTATGTAGTTTAAAGTTGACTTTTTATTTTGATGCTATTTGAGAAAATTTACCAGCTTTATAGTTTTTCCACTGTAGTTGCCTGTAGTTTTCATTGATTTTGTATTCGTTTTAAAATTTGATACGTATGCACGTTTGTATGCGATAGTTTAGTTGAGAGTTGTGATGTTTGTAGCGAGGTGCCATTACGCTGACAATTACAAATACTGCTATGCAGTTATCCGATAAAAATGATATATTCCTTAAATCTCTTGATTTATCGCCGTTTTGTATTTAAAATGGGAAGTTTTTCCAGTATTATAAAGTACTTAATTTATTTAAAAGTACATTAAACGTTTTGATATGAAATGTTTTATTTCGCGAATGTCAAGAGATTCAACGAAGGCTTTGTGCGTTGACAATTATTGTGATATAACTATGTATTATGCTTATTTTATAGTTATTTTTTAATAATAAAAGAGTAATAATTATTGAATCGTTGTCGAGTATTTCATTCAACCTAACATTAGATGTCTGATTGCTTTATGTGATAGAATGTGGGAAGAATTATTCGAGTCTTGTATGACCTTAGTGTTGCATATATCTTTAATATGTGGAAATAAAGTTCTTATTTTAATTATTTTATAGAAGAAATAGAATTTTAAAATAGATTTAATTTACATTTCTGTTGTAAGAATGTGCTATCCATTAGTAATATTTATGGCAACACAAGTCAAATTCAAAGTGGCCAATATTTGTTCTGTGATCGTGGGTAAGTGTTTTTTTTAATATTTTTAACACTTTAGCGAGTTGTTTCACAATGCATGAATTCCATTAATACAACTAACAGCATCCATAACATCCCGTTTATACTAACTTGCATGTAACTTCGCATGTCCCTACAATATAACAAAATGCAATGCTACGCATGTATGGAAGCAAGATGAGTAGAAGTATGTTATCTAATAAGTATACCATTAATATTGTATAATAGACTTATAACTATGACTTGTTTGAAATTATGAATACTGGAAAATGTAACGTCTTCATGATAGGATATTTCCAGTACACTTTAACCCACTAATGATAGTTTGCAAATTTGTTTTATGGTTTCAATTATATTACGACATCAATTCTAATATAAATGTCTGTACTGTTTATTGTACGGATTGTTCACATAACGGCTCTTAAACAGACATTTTTAAACTGAATATGGTGTGTAGTGTCGTATTATAATTGAAGCATTAGTTTTCAAGACGTAGTAAATGATATTTTGTTGCGACAGTGAACAAAGCGCAGGCGCCGCCGCCGCCG
>NW_013525113.1:432693-474835 GCF_000836215.1 Papilio polytes
GTACATGCACGTGTGCGGTCGCGGCGCCGCAGCGGCCGGCGGGCAGCGACCTGCTCGCTCATGCACAGTTGAAAGCGACAAACTACTGGTACGTAAATATATAATTAGTGTAGTACCCACCCGCAACCGACGGCCAAAACGCGGCCACTTAGAGAGAAATCGAGACAGTAAAGAGCCACTACAGTAAGCAAATCCATTAGGAAATGTGAGCAAAGTTACCGCTGACTGGTTCGTGTCGTCGCAGCGGAGGGCGGGCTGGCGCGGGCGCGGGGGGGCCTAGCCGGACTACGCCCTAGGCCCTTCAGCCGTGGGAAATACAAACTAAACTCGCTAAGTATCAGCATTTTATTACAAAATAAAAAACAAAACATTGACATCGACCCGATCCATTTTCCACGCCGCATCTTGACGAATAACATTGAGTACAAAATAAAGAAAAGGTCGTGTAAATCTGATCAAAATACATCTAAATTACAAAATATCGCCATTACCCAAATACTAACTAAAAAATAACCACTGCAAATGTGACAAATCTTATGTTAACCTCTAAATCAGACTCCTGCCGTACACTACAAACTTTATTGCGGCCGATCACCGTTGGGTATTGAAGTATCCATAAACACGTCAAACCTCATTTAAGAAATGGAATATAGAAAAATTAATGTCATAAAAATCATATATATAAAAGAACAAATGTAAAATCTAATGTTTTAAAGTGAATATGTGAATAAAATATAATCAAACCTCGTGGCACACACAATGTTCTCAAACCAGCTCGCGAACTGGAATGTGAAGAGTTATACTGAACTGAGGGACACAATGTTGTACGCCGCACGCAGATGTCACATCTATAGATGGTGCATCTCAGACAATTGTCACAATTAAACATTTTCAAAAGTCATTTAACAGAAAACATTGTTTTATTGTTGTTACAAAACTACTAATTAGGGTTTTTTAAAATGTCACAACAAATTTTATTCAACTTTACTAGAAAGTAGGTAATAAAAATAACAAACCTTGTATTCTATTGAGAAAACTTAGAAAGATTATCACTTAAATCTGTGCAAGCCTAAAATGGCTTATTTTTGTGCAAATGCTCCATCTAGAGATATATCTATGTTGTGTTGCACTCACTTGGAGCAGACGTCTCACATAATTACAATAAGTAAAAACATCAATAACATGGGAATGCTTCCGCAGTCTTAGTCCAATATTCCTATATTATACAATAGTGCCTTCACACAAAATACTAAATTAAACATATGGAGATATCCTAATACATTTTACATATCAATTTTATGCACTAAACATTTATATAATACAATATTATCTTAACTTACATCAATGTAACTTAATTATAACTTAACTATCGAAATACATGTACAAAAAAAAACAAATAATTCATGTTTTTATAAGAAAATCACGTTTTTGTACATGTTTATAGTGGAAAATAAAATCCTCAGATACTCCATTGTAACAATTAACTGAACAAAAAGAATTGAACTGGTCAGTTAAAACTGTATCGCTTCACGGTAAAGGTATGAAAGGAAAAGATTTCAGTTTTAAAAAGAAGGTTGTAATTTAAACATGTCCTAACACAGTCTTTTGTAACACTGTATTTACACTGTTTTTTAAAGTGATATAAAATGTATGTAACAATTTGATAAATTTTAGAATTTCACAGTTTGTAAGATTTAATACATAAATTATCGTAAGATATTGTTATTCTAAAAGTTGTCTTTTCATATCATAGCAATTTCTTTTAAAACTCAAACTGTAAAAATTCAACACCTATAATAAATACACGTAGAACGAATTATTACGAAACAAACATAAAGCATTACGCAGTAAATAAGATAATGAATGTCTCACAATTGATTTACATAAACAACTTTCAACAACTAAATATCACATAACATGTTCAAAATTCATAAAAACACTAAATTAACAATTTTTACATAATATCAACAAACATTACTTTCCACAAATTCATCGTTTTTAGTCACTTCGAAAAGCCCGCGGTCAATCGTCAAATCCTACCGAGACAGATAGTTACAGTACAGATATTTCCACATACATAATGATTTGAGTAATTTTGTTTTGTTTTATTTCCTGTATTGTGTAGCAAACGTTCATATAAAAAGTAAGATGTTCTACGTGTATTTATGTACCTGTCGGTGGGAGGTGGAGGGTGGTGGAGGGAGGTGGTGGGAGGTGAGGGAGGTGGGGAGGTCTAGTGGTAGCTATAGTAAGCGTTGTACTGACCGGGCTGGATGGGGCGCATGATGTTGAACTGCGGCATCATGGGCAGCATGACGGGCGGCATGGAGACGGGCACGCCGACGCGCGGCAGCTGCTGCAGCTGCTGGAGCTGCAGTTGCTGGGGCAGCTGCTGCAGCTGGGGGAGCTGCTGCAGCTGCAGCTGCTGCGGCAGCACGCCCACCACCTGCTGCATGACGGGCCGCCGCAGCGCCGCCTGCTGGCGCGCCGCCGCCACCGCCGCGGACATGTGCGCCGCCACCTGGCACCACCGCACGCGCACACACGCGACATTACATACGGAACACAACTAATCATTGCCTGAGAGACGTTTACACTACACGCAGACACGGGCGCTGCCGTATGTTACTCTCTCTATATAGACTAGTCAGTGAACAACATTTTTGAACAATGAGGTGTGTCAGCGTGTGCTGACTACAAGCCCACTTACCTCGGCCTGGCTGGTGGCGACGAGGCTGGCGACGGAGGTGGGCGCGGGGTGCGGCGTGTCGGGCTTGGGCTTGGGGCGGTACTTGGCGAGCCGGGCGCGGATCTCCTCGAGGGAGACGTCCTCCGGGGGGTGCACGATCTTGGAGCCTGCGCCGGTGGCGGTGACGAGGGGGCAGGCGTTGGCGGCGGGCACCTTCACCTCGCCGTTCTCCTTGGCCTCCACCGCGGACGTGGAGGTGGTCGGCGGCGCGCTTATCGTCGCGTTACTGCTCACAACACACATTCACACTCTCTAAATATTACAACTGTCACTAGATAATTACCAATTAAACGGCTAGCACTCGTCTATTCCTACATCCATTTTGCTAGCCGTTTATTAATTAGTTATAATAATGTCTGTCGAAAGTTTAAACAATTTAATTGTGAGTATTTAAGTTTTGTTAATGTATAAGACTTAATTATAATGAAAAATGTGGGATTGTTAGTAATTTTGTTTATCATTAAAATAAAGCATGATTATGAATGATGAATACGAATTATTTTTTTAAGAAAAAAAAATTACAATAACCTAAAAATTTTGACGTGATCTATGTTTTGTTTCTTAATTGGTACTATAGTATACCAGTGTTCAATATTGCTCTAAAATATTACGACATATTTTTTACAGCACTTATTTCTAGACTATTATTGTTTATCATGAGAATATATGAATGACAATACAATGAAATACAATAGCGTGTTTCAATACAAGTTGCTTCCTTGCATAAGATATGTTGTAAACTACTTACATTATGGAATGTATGGATGTGATTCACTTAATATCACTTGTTCTGCCAATTTGACACAACACTGCCTGCAGTCATTTAACAGTTTAAAAACATTTCTATGTACAAAACTACCTTGTCTATTTATGCATACAATGAATAAACCCAAAAACTACTGGATCTTTGCAAAAATTCTCACAGAAAGCTACAAAATTACTTCATACTATAGGAAATATTTATTAGTTTTTATAATTCCACCTGAAAGTCACGAGTAAAAGCCAGATATAAAAAAGATAGTTATGTCTCTGGTAAATTCTGAATAGCAATAAAAAAATTTATTTTAAAATATACAAAATATGAAGTCATTATTTAGTTTGTTATGAAAAATTATTTCTATATCACCTCATTTAAAATTGTAATATAATAGATGACTTAACATATCAGTTTATAAATTCAGGTTTTATTTAAGTTTGTTTATACTACAAGATCAAATTCATATATACCTGTATGCAGGGAAGGTGGGTTTGCTCGGAGTTGAGGTAGGCACACTGGCTGCGGGGAACAGCGGCCTCATGCCTGGCATCATCATCCTGAAACAAACACATTCAACATTACAGTAAAAAATAAGCTAATACCACTTATTCCCCAACCCAGAGTTGTAGGGCAGAGACCATGGCATTAGGCTCGATTCTAACATCCCCAAGTTCTACATTCATATATCTATAGATTTCAAAATAATAGATAGAGTACAGTCAGCTGCATAAATGTCATTTACAAAACATTTTCTTATATGTTTCATGCAGTCATTAGCAAAATCTAGAATAGAATATTATCTAGTCTAGTTTTTCTAGTCAAAATGACTTTCGCTTAGATATAAATAGTAGAATCGGTAAAATGTATGAAAATGTACAGGAATAAATATGTGGCAAGCATATGACTTATCAAAAGCTATTGTCAATTTCAAACTTTTTGATCATCAACAGTGATAATCCTTACATAGTGGTAGGGGCAGAAGTTAAAAATATGCTCTTACCTAGGCGCTTGCATGAAATGAGGCATCATGTGGTTCATAGACATTGCATGTCCGGGATACATGCCCTGCGGCAACTGAGCCATGGGCGTGGGCAGGATGCCCGCACTAACTGTGGATGGCCCCGCACCAAGCTACAAATAACATTATATGAATTAAAGTAGGTAATAAATTTATTGCTATCAAAATAGTTAAATGTACTACTCAGTATTAGCAAATAAATAAAAATTAGCAACATTTTTAGTTTGTTTTACACTCAGAACGATATTTTAATATTTTAAAATTATTGTATGTGAGCAAAGGGATTTATTTTACTGGGAATATTAACAAAAATCAATAACAACTGACTTACTGAATTATCTTTACTCTGCAACTAAACAAAGTTGAGTTTATTAAAATATTATGCAAATTTATATTAGCAATAGTTTTATTAAAGTGATAAGTTATGTAAGATTTCTGTTTCCTATGATTTTTATATAAGAATTAACAATCATTGATAGATGTTTTTTCCCACTATCATCAATGTTTTTTGACCGACTTCTTTTACACTATCAAATCTTTCATAAGATCTTGATGATTAATTAAATTGAATTACTAAAACACAGATATTTACTGTGGTACTAAATAAATAAACTAAAAAGCAATGTAAATTATTACCAATGCTTGAGTAGGCTTCTTTTTAGCTGCAGGTTCATCATCCTCACTGTCAGAGCCTTTGCCACCACCTACATCATCCAAATATTGATAAAAATGGATAAAAGCTACAAATACCAGATTTAAAAACATACCTTTACTGGAACACTAAAACTATACACCAATAAACATCTAACACTACAGTGTCCCAAGCAAAATTTAAAAATAAATATGTCCTTGTACATACATTAGGATCCATAACACTGCGGAGGCTAAATAATGTTTTTATACCTGTTTTTTGCTTCTCATGGTCCTTGATATCTTCTGGTGGTATACCTTCCATACCATATATCTCTATTTCTATATTAGACCTATTTGGTAATGAATTTGGAACTTTGTCTATGGCTTCTTTGTGTACCTGAAATAAGAAATATTGGTGAGAATAAGAATCAATTGATCCCATAGTTTTAGAAAAAGAAAAATTACTTGTATTGGAGTGATATTTAGCGCGTATAATGAACATGGAGCAAAAATATCGCGACCTATAATCGTGAGTTGAAAGAGTGGCGCGGTTGGACGTGGGCGGGCGGCGCCCGTGCCAACAGCGGAAACATACCTGCATGCAGTGTATTGACAGTCCGGGGCCCGTGTATAGCTTTTTATGACATATGTGGCATTTAAAATGCTTTGCCTTTTGATGCTGAATCAGAATTTTTTCATCGTCGAATTCCCTGTTACAATACCTGATGGAAGTGCTAAGAAAATCATTCCATTTAACATTAAAGCATAGAATTACGGGCAGACATCATAAATTTTGCAAAAATAGGTCAATTACAATTCGCGAAGGTCACGGAAACGTTTCGGTAAATGTAAAGCTGCATTTTTAAAAGGATACCAGCACCAAGGTTTAGATGCCTTCTTCTTTTTCCTACCCATGGTTAGAACAACACAAACACAATAACAATTAAATAAATAAATAGACTTTCACACTTATATTAGATAACTTAACTAAGCTATCACAGATGTTAAAAAACTTAAAGTTAAATCCACAATGTTACAACGCAAACGATAAACGCAACGCAAAATGGCGGCTGACCATCACCAACCATCCATAAACAACATTCTGCTCTGGATACTTAGCAATGATTACAATTTGTGCTTTTAAAATTACTAAAAATGATATTGTAAAGTAAACATTGTAAAAACATAAAAAAAAAACAGATTATAAACGGATAAAATCAGCTAACATTAGTATGTAATATTAAATCAAACAAATAAATGGTAACAAAACGTTGAAATATTTTTTCAAATGTCTTATAAAAGGTTACAAAGTCAAGCGCTAGATGGCGCTTTGCTATTAAAACCTAACCACCGTCTGTTTTGGTATTTTCCAGCAAAGCCAATACCAATAATAAAATATACATCTTGCCCGGAAAAAATGTAAGGCCAGTAAGACATAAGCACCCTCAGCCGGAAATGCCTGTGTAGAATTTGTACAGATTATTGCCACGTATCCCAGGAAGGCAGGCAGAAGTAGAATGTGATTGTTAGATCTGCAATTTCTGTCATATTTGAATCTTTTGTTACATTATTCTGAAGTTAGAAGAACATGTGATGTTAAAATTATCCGAGTATTAGTAAGATAACATAGGTACAAAACTGTCGCTAGTGTGATTGAGTCTTTATTCCGTATCGTTCAGCGTAGGAGGCACGGCACAAAACGGGATTAACTGTATTTGTCCAACTCTCAAGTTAAGATCCTTTATCAACTATATCTTAAAGTACTTGACGGCTCCGTATGAGCTGCTCATGTAGCGAAGGCATGACACCCATGAGACGGGGGCGTGCATGTTTCCCGCCCTGTCATTGGCAGTTTGCGCGCGAAAAGACAGTTGCGTATGAGTGGTATTAACTTTATCAAGTTTTGAAGTGCGGCTTTAGATTGTATTAACAGTTTTACACCTTATTTTAAAATTTACTAAATTACAGTAATTTTGTTTTAACGGTTGGATTCATAATTTTGAACAAAATTTGTGTTAAAAATTCTGCCTATTGAACACTGATACTGCTGAATTGTTAAAATTTTGGTTTCCTTAATTTGCACAGAGTTTATAAATCATTACAATGATTATACAAGACTCAGTTAAATGGATTAGATAATACTGTTAAAGATATCACTATGATAATAGTAATAAACAAGACATAATACAACGAGTGCAATGTTTTAGTTATTCTTGCTAATAAGAATTATAACCTAAAAATTAATAATTTGTTATGAACAACATAACAAACAAATACAGCGTAAATCAATATCAAATATTTTAATCATGAAAAGTTAAATTGAAAAACAATAAATCAAGATAAAAGTAAAAAAAAATGACCACTGATAGATAATCAAATCATTTATTTTGACAGATTGTTGCAATTGTCAGATTGGGTAACATTATTTATTGCAACACCTGCGTAATTTTGATGTGCGAATCAGCTTTGATAATCTACAGTGGAGTTCAATATTGATGTATTTAACTTCGAACTTCGATAAAAACAATCGTTTTCAATGATCCTTATTTATTGTGATAAATCATTTGTACAAGCTTGTATGACATATTTATGCACTTTAAATTACATTTTATTTACGTGACATAAGTTAATAACTATGGGAAAAATCATTAAGGATTCAATGTAACAAACTTTGCAGGTATTGGCATTAGTGTTGCCCTGTTCTGTAAATTATACTATATTTGACATTTGAAAAAAAAAATGTTTACTAAATTCAAAAATACCGCAATCATATCTACCACGTGGCATCATGATACCTTTGTCATTGTCAACATTAGTTTTATAAAAAAAACTGCGATGACACACCACGAGACGAATACGTGAGATGATGAGCAATGTAATCCTAGTTGATTGTTTACAAGAGCGTTTAAACAAAGCACCAAAGTAAACGAATTTGCTTTGCACACTTCGTATTCCTGTTTTGCATACATTTTCTTGACTCAAATGAATATTTTACCGCAATATACTGAGTTATATTAGATACGTTTGTCGTAATTTGTGGCGGAAGATATGGCAAATACCCAATGAAATTGTAAAGTAAAACCATGTATCCACAAGCAAAGCAATACAATTATATCTTTTATGTATTTATATTCCTGGATTTAAATAAATTATTTTTCATTTTTTTTTTCATATGATAAACACTATTCTTCTTCTTTATTTTATGTTGCAAATTGATATACTATCGCATATTTAGCTTAGCATACGAAAAATAAATTTTCAATTTATTATTAATTATATTGTATAGCGGGATGGGAATAATGCCCTGTTTACACTTGGCCAGTACAGTTGTCCAGTAGCGCTCAAAAATTGTGAAACTAAATGGCATCTGAGTCCATACAATCATACTGGCTATCGAAACTGTCCAACTGTACTGGCCAAATGTGAACCGGGCATAATGTCAATGATCCAGTTCAGTTACCGCAAGTGAACTTTTATACAGCACTTTGTTCTTGATTTATCTATTTTTATGACATTTACGCTGAGATACCAGATCTGTTGCTGAGTGAGGACAAAGAGGAGTAAAAAAAAAACAAGACAATGTTTAGGTACAGCCAATCCAAAACAAGAATATCAAAATCTTGCCCTCGGGTCTTCGATAGGCTTCTTTACTACTTTATTGTGCGCTAAGAAATTAGTCATATATTTTTGTACTAAGTTAAGTTTTTTCTATTTGTCTTCCTAATAAAATTTAAATTATCTTAGTAGAACTTACAGTTATTTCTTGTTTGTTAATATCCTTAGCTTTGTTCAAATATTAGCCATACAAAACAATTACGATTGATTTCGCAAGCGTTCGTTTAACTAAAACTGACACACGGATGCATCGGTTTTACAATCTTATCAACAATAAACTTTTCTAATCTCATGTTTACCAACTATCAGGATGTTTGTTCGTTTTTATTTAAATATTATGTCAAATTAATTTTTGCGCATTATTTATAACTTGTTTACATTTTTCGATTGCTGAAACGAGTCATTAGACCATGTTTAAAAAAATATACAGACGAATTGAGTATTACCTCCTTATTTAAAATGTAAAATATATCAAATGGTTAACTTAGTAAATAATAATATATAAAAACTACCAAGCTACCAACAATAGTAGAAAATAGAAAATAGAATACGCCTGTGGCAACACCGCGCTTCCGGGCGAAACTCACTCAGCGACCGACAACAACAAAAGAAGCCAAAACCGCGGACAGCCGCCCGCCGTTCAAATCCAAAGCGTGTTATTACGTATTCGCCCCCTTCCACCAAAGTTCGTCCAAAGCAACATCAACAACACTCCTTGTTTTAGGAAGTCGTTCAAAAATACAGCACGATTATCACAGATGTTTTATAACTAAGCAAAATGTAACTTAAATAACTCAATAAGGCAACTTTAGCAATCTTATGTATTTCAATTGAAGCAGGAATTCTTCGTGTCACGGAAATTCGAAATAGTATTTACTAATTTATATCATTTTCCATTAAAAATTGTGAAATCGTTTACAGATCAGTTGGTTAAAAATATACTAAACACTAGCTATTCCCGTGCGGCGTTTATCCGCATGGAATTATGAAAATTTTATTTTGTTGTTTACATTTGTCAAATTATCAAAAGCAAATGTCAAAATGACATGACATGACAAACCTTAGCAATCTTTTTTTCTTGATGTTGGCAGCAAATTATGGTCTCTTTCCTACATTAGGGTTTTTATCCAAAATATTTACCCCCTAAGTTTAATGGCCTGAAAATATATAGCCTAAAGCATGACGTAAGTATAGGGCTTTTTATTAAAAAAAGAATTATACAAAAATATGCTGTAATTGCTGACATCTTGGGCAACAAAGAAGTGTGTGTTTACGCTTTATTATAATAGTAAAGAAGTATAGATTAACTGCAACATGGCATGCTCAATTAAAATTTATTATACTAATATAACTTAGATAGTTAAATTTAAATGACTTAAATTCCTTTAATATCCATTTATATCGCCCTCGCCTCAATCACTTACAAGATATGTTTCTATAAAATTGTCGCAAAGATATCGCGACAAACGCAATGAAAGTATTTTAATCTAATCTGTTAAATTCATCCTAGATGCTGCTAGATTTTCCGCCCAGCAACCATACCATCGATTATTTTAAATCGAGATCGATTGTTAGTTTCAGCTGTATATAGCAATCACGGAATCTTAAACAATAAACTAGCAGTAATTTGAACTCCTAACCTCCTAGGTCCGGGCAAGCTGACCCATTCCTTTCCACACGTTTTTTTATTGGTGTCGAATAGGACAGCAAAGGTATGGCTACATATATCATTCTGTGCGTTATTTCTTCATTTAAAAGCAACGCTTCTGCAGACGCGAATGTCTGGGCAGCGATTGGTTCCCTATTGTCGCGTGCTATCAACTGAAACATTTTATATAAGTCGCCGGACTAGATAACTTTAATAATAATAATTGATTATAGTCGTGTGATGATGGAATGAATAAATATTACTTCAGTGCTAATATATTTGTCAACATTTATTGAGATAAATCTTGGATATGTGTAATCATGCGGTGTGGGAGTGTACGATCACAGTGACAAGAGATTATGACAGCTGACGTAGAACGTATCGTCAAGACGAATTGCGCTTGTCATCCGAAGTTGTCGATATCACGTGTGACAATGATTGGCGCTGCTGAGGGTCTATCACGAATGATTACGTGAAGGTTGCGAGAATGATTTGGAACGTCATCGAAAAATTTCGTATGATATTCGTTGAGACAAATCTGAACATACAATACCTAGTTGATATAAGCTTTCAGTTCACCAATGCGTGCGTAAAGTGGTATGAAATTCATTCATGATAAATAAATTTTAACAGAAAGTATTTCCGCTTTGTATTAGGAATTTGGCATCTCTTCTTTCTGTACATACTCTATCTATCCATCCATCTAGCATGTCTATTAAAGGAAAGAAATTATTATGTAACGTATTGCCGACGTCTAGCATTTGTTGAATTGTATATAACAGTGGTAGAGCCCGCTTTAACATCTTCGCACGAATGAGCCGGCTCGCTCGGTGAAATACCTCGACCACACAGAAAACAGTCGTGAAGTGGTAGGAAATCCGCGTTTCGTCTGATGAGTCTCTACTTGTAGTCCCTTTCCCTTTCCACCCTTTTCTTAAAAGGAAAAGATGGGAAGGAAAAGTGGATTTGACGGTGGAGGACACGCATACGAGTAGGAAGAGGAAATGTCCTTTTTATGTGCGTTTCCTCCTCCGGATTCAGGTGGCCGCTTGCTCGTTTGCCACCTTATATTATAAAAAAAAGAAAATATCATCACAAAACTTACATTATTCTTAGTATTAATAGGATTGATAATGTTAATCTTTTAATATGTGTGCTTTGCCGCATGGATCAATGGGAGTATTCTAGATTTATACATAACTAATCTTTTCTCAAACAGCCGCATGATTCGTATCTTTATGATCGAATCAAAGCCTGTATAATCGCTCTGTCGAGTTATTTGATGTTTTTGTTTCAGTATTACATCATTAGATAGCCTATCTAAATGTTTACGGCCCAAAGGGCCTGTCCCACTACTAGCTGTTAGAGGTTCAGATATCTTAAAAATGACGTCACTGTCAGATAAGGTAACAAAATCCGATATTTCCATCACATATTTTACACTTTTAATTGTTATATATTTTAGTATTTGGTGGGACAGGCCCTTAATCACTAAATCTATTAAACGCGTAAGTTAGTTAATAAAAAGCCCAAAGACCCAGTTATCCTAATATCTATAACAATATAAGCGCCAATAGCCTAATGGTTTGGGGTATGGACTACGGACTACTGATTTTGCGGTCGAGAGTTCGAATCCCGCTATTCGACTATTGTCGTGAACATTATTAGAGCACAAGCCTAGAGCTTAGTTGTTATGGTTAAAGGAAATGTTAGTAAATTAACAAAAATCTATTAATATTTTTTATAAAAAAAATACGGATAAGAATAACTAGTGCTGCAGGTTAGAAGGAAGGGATATACATAAATACATTGGTATTTCAAAAAAGTCTTTGTTACGAAACCGACACGAGAGTAGTATCGATATATAGTTAAATATATTTATATCTCAGAAGGACAATCATATCGGCATGAAAAATCTTAAATTAATAGTAATCATGGGTAAATAAAATTTAAAGCATGTGTAAATTATATTAGCAACTTACTATAATAATGTTGACAGAATTAATAAGATCTCGTTTTCCGCACCGTATGCTATTTTATTTATCTCGAAAATAGATTAACACATTCTTTGTGTAACTGAATTTCCACTACCGAAGCACCTGTATAAAACATATCACCATCCTTTGCAGTCTCCTTACAAGAACTGAAACAGCAATATGTTTTTGGATGGTTGTTTAACCACTGGAAACTTAAATTTAACATGCTAATAATACTGCCGATCACGCCTTTGCTGCTAGTTTCCCTGCCCTCCTAGTTAGCATGTGACAGATAAGTTTGATTTGATATTTTTTTATCTAGATTTTAATGGTATTAGTGTTAGGGTCTTGTTATTCCAGTTTGTCGATAGCTATTCCTTAATTCTTGGTTATTTTAATAAGGAAAAAGCCTTAATTTTGTAAGGAGCGCGACAAATTGAGGACCGTGGGGGTCTCCTTTAGGCTACTAGCGTATTATGACTACGTGATACTTTTTTCCTTGTATGGTACCATACCAAGGCTGAGTACTAAGTTGTGAGCCGAAAGGCGCCAATGTAGAAGAGAGGACTGTAGTTTCTGAGGATGTTTGCCTCTTTCATATTCTTCTGTTTTGATACAAGCATAAGAATTACTGGTTACTTCGGAGAGTTGCAACACATCTTACTAATATTTTAAACGCGAAAGTTAGATGGATGTATGTTTGTTAGAGTTTGTAGCCTAAACTGCTGATAGATCTCGATGAAATTTGATATAGGCGTAGATAGTTTGAAAGAAGACATAGGTTATTTACTTTTGTTTTTTTAAGTCGACGCGGACGTAGTCGCGGGCGATGGCTAATAATTTTATATTGGCAATTAAAATAGCGTAAACAGTTGTCAATTAATTACTTTTTATACCATCTTGAGATGGATTTTGCAGTGAAGTGCTGTAATCCAATGTTATTGATAAGATAATGTTGCAGATCTGAATTGTATGGATCACGTCCGTCGCACGCGGCGAAGCAACGGATGTTGCCATATCAGAGATATGTCAGATTCATCAAACATATTGACATTCCTACATGCGTAGATTGACTATGGACCGAATTATTTGTATAGTAAAAATCCCGAACGCAACAACTAATAATGCATTTTTAATCTGTGTGTACTTAAGGCTATGATTTTTTTAATAATTTCGAATAAACCTTATGACTTAAATTTCTCAAAGGGTCTGTATGTATTCTAATATTTTTTCTTCTAGTTCTTCTTGAATATCCAGATAAAGTTAAGTCCAAGTAAAGGTTTTCTTGTAACACATTTTGTAGTTACGCGCCTTTCTATATAGTTAGTTTTTACACATTCTTATCAGACATTTAATCTTATTTCAATGGGATTTTCATCCAACCACCAAAGCGTAAATCTCTCGAGTTTTTAATTAATTTTCAATTTATTGTTAGCTGTTGTGTAGTTTTGGCACTTTTCAATAGAGAACGATAATAAAAATAAGGATATTGTAGTTTTCTGATATCTTTAAAAGATAACATGAAACATCGTTAAGAATATTATAAAAATATTGTCAAAAAATCAAACAGTCTGTACCTGACCTTGCAATTTATCTTACTTCTCACTAATATTATAAATGCGATAGTTTAGATAGATGGATGGATGGATGGATGGATGGATGTATGTTTGTTAGAGTTTGTAGCCTAAACCACTGAACGAATCTCTATAAAATTTGGCATGGATGTAGAGAACAGTCTGGAAGAACACAGGCTACTCACTTTTGTTTTTTTAATAACACGCGGACGGAGTCGCGGGCGAAAGCTAGTTATTTATATTTCTTTTGAACATTCATAGTATATTTACTCATATGTTTTCAATGTATTATATATTTAAACTTGGAACGACAATAACTCCTGGTATATTTTTATGCAATGTCACAATATCGCTAAAGACCCCAAAATAACCGGTTCGTTTGCGGCTCGTCCCGAATTTGGCGGGTCCGTTTCTTCACCTTTGAGACATCGACAACTTTTGAATACTTAATGTGTACTTGCCTTATGAATCATCACTCACCGTAGGCTTACACTGTCGACACTTGTAAACAGTTAACATTGTAAATTAAACGTCAGCTGTACAGGATGTTTAAACATAGAATGTAATCTATATATTCAAAATAATTTCACCTAAGAAAACTGTTGTCTGTATTACAATATTTTTTCGGACATTCTGTATATTATATCAAAATGAAGTAGCAAAATTGTCATTTAACAGAGACAGTAATGTTCATTTTATGAAGTTAAAACTGTTAAAATATAAACTCGATTACCATTTAATCGCCGTCAAGTATATGTTGAAACTAGTTGTTAATTAATTCCTCGTTTTTGTTACAAATTAGGCAAGTATTTAACATAATAAAATATCATAATATGTTTGAAATAACATAACCACAATATTTTTTTTTTCCTGACCCTATTTGTTTTCGACTTAAAAGTTGTGTTTTCATATTATGATGAGGCTTATGCACATTAGTTTTTTAAAACATATTTTTTTGCACAACTATGTGCCAACATTCATTTCTTTTATTACTAGCTATTGCCTGCGACTCCGTTCGCGTGGAATAAAAAAAACGAAAGTAAGTAGTACGCTATGTGTTCTTCCAGAATATCCCCTACATCTATACCAAATTTCATAAAAATCCGTTCAGCAGTTTAGGCTGCAAACTCTTACAAACATCCATCCATCTAAACTTTCGCATTTATAATATTAGTATGAAGTATGATTTGTTTTTGTCAGCTATAATGCTGATGTGTTTTATTGTAATAAGTAATGAATAGCGTCTACTACACCTGTGATACGACTCGTGCAGTGCGCCGGCGGATCGCGTGCTTTAAAAACAAGACTAGAGCATTGTGGGGCGACAGTCGAGCTCGAATGCAGCCAGCGACCGCCACCGTCTCGCCGGCGAGTATGTCGCACTGACGCGCCACTTGTTACCGATTTTAAGAAAAATAAATGTCAAAAACACCAATCAAAAATATAGGCCAGAAATAATAACCAGCCAGTGACAAGTGATAATTTTTATTTTTAATTCGCGTGCGCGTTTTTTTTTTTAACTTTAAAGGGACTGTTGCAGTGAAAAATGGGTTTGAAATCTGAAGATGATAAACGGCCGAGCAAGTTGGCGATTATGGATGACATTTCAGATACTCCAAGTAAGTAATAGTTTTTAAAAGAAATTTTAATTTTAATTTTTACGGATCTTAGTCAAAATTAAAAGGTGCCGTTAATTTTAAATGCGTTCTAAACATTGAAAATCCAAAGAAAAAATACATTAAAATGATACATTAGAATTATAGCAACGTTGAACCTATATACGTATAGTATAATAAGCGCAATGTTTTATGTTTTTTATGCGGGTGGTATAAAATTTTTTCGAAATTTTACGATCTAAAAACTGAAAAAAATACTTTAAATAATAATGTATGGAAAAATTTAATTTATCATTAAATTCCTAATAACGACTTGGAAACGGTTATTGCTTATTTTAATTTATAAAAAAAAATATTGAGTTCAAGTTATTTTAGATTATGATTAATTCAAAATACATTATTTATATTCACTGCAAAAAATAATATGAAAAAAATATTTAAACCGGTTTCAAAAAAATCTTTTCAAGTTATGAGTACTTATAATTTTTAAATGCGTTTTTACGTGCAATATCGTAATTAATACGTAGGTAAATACTTCCTTACTCTGAAACTTGTAAAGAATTTATAAATGAATTATGTTGGTCTTTAAAGTATCTTATGAATACCAGATATCGAGTTGTAAGAAGGTTTTATATCTGCTTTGCGGCAATTTTAAAACTTCATATTTTTCCCGCGTAAATTAACCCGGCCGGCAGAAACACGCTCGAAGTCTGTACACTGGTATATTCTATCCATACAGATGTTTAATTATTACTACGACGGTAAGTAGTCTATGTGTTCTTCCAGACTATTCTCAACATCCATGCCAAATTACTTTGAAATTCATTCAGCAGTTTAGGCTACAAACTAACATATATCCATCTAAACATTCGCATTTATAATATAAGTAAGATATTTCCGCGATATTTGATTGCAGATTTAATAAAGGAAATATGTTACATTTGTTATTTTCCTCTTTCTCGAGTTTTTTCCTCTCTCTTTAAAATTAAAAAAAAAAACATTCTCATATTCATATTGAAAGGAGGAAAAAAATAACTAAAATGGTTTTTTATCGTTCGTAATGTTACAATTTCGTTACATATTTCTAAAACACGAAATCTAAAATGTTTACATAAGTTTAGTGAACGTATTATTTTAATGGAATGTTGAGAAATAAAACATGTGTACGTGGTTTCGTAAACAACTTGTTACATTATTTCAATTGTTGATAAAGCATAAATATATTTTTTTTTACTTGAAGTACTCCAGTAACACGTAGCTTGGTTGTTATTTTCAATTCCTGTCTGATTTGTTCCTTTAAAAAGTTTTTTTTTATTGGGAATAGATTATAAAGTTATACGTAAAATACGCCTTAGTTATATCGTTTTACCACAATATCTCACTATTAAATGACGAGTCTTTTATATTTTTTTCTTACATGCAAAAAATCATAAAACTATAATCTATACTATTATAATAAAGCGTACACACACTTCTTTGTTGCCTAAGATGTCAGCAATTACACCATATTTTCGAATAACTCTTTTTTTAAAAAAGCCCTACACTTACATCACGCTTTAGGCTATATATTTTCACACTGTTAAACTTAGGGGTAAATATTTTGGTTAAAAACCCTAATGTGGGAAAGACATCATAACATCAAGGAAGCAAAGTTGCCATGGTTTGACATCATGTCATGACATTTTGACATTTGCAATTGATAATTTGACAAATGTGAACAATAAAATGATTTTTTTCAATTTCATGCGGATGAAGTCGCATGGGAACAGCTAGTTCAGCATAAATAGACTTGTAAAAATACACTTTCGCAATAAAGTTTTCGAATATAACTTGAACAAATAATATACAAAAAATAACATCTTTGTTTGCATTTTTGTGTACTCGTTTTAGTTTCGTTTTAACCTTCGTTTTTTCCTTAATTATTATTAAATTTTATCTGACAATTTATTGAACTTTGTATCATTTGCCGTCAGTTTTCACTGCCGAAATACTTACAAAAATAAAACTCAGTTTTTTCAATGCGAATAAAAGGGAAGACATAAATTTTATGAATTCGATACTAACATAATATATTAAACCTGCAACCTGCACATCTCGGCGGAGAAATTCAATGATATGTGTGAAGTCAACCAACCCGTACTTGGCCAGCGTGGTTGACTAAGGCCTAGTCACCCCTTATTAGGGTAGGCTCCGAGCCCCTCGGTGGGGACGTATAGCGAGCTGGTGATAATAATGATAATTTATTAATTGCCTTAATTAAATAAATTATAGGTTAATTATTGCTATTAAATTCTAATCAACGAGGTTTGAAATGCGTTTTAATACTGGCATTTGCCCGTGACTTTCCGCGTGAGAAAAAAACTATTAACATTAGCAAAAAGGTTTCATTTGCGCTACTTCAGACATTGATATATTTCTATGTATTTTTTAATCCGCTTTGAATATACAATCCAACAAACATCCATCCATCAAAAGTTTCTTATTTATCTTAATAAGATGTCTTTAATTTTCCTTGAACACAAAGACAGACATGTAAAATATTTAAAGAGAAGTTAAATGATAATTTTAATTAAATAAAAAGTAGGGTAAATTTCTTTTTTCATAAATTGGAACACCATATGTGTTATAGTTTCCTTATCAATACCAATTATTCTGGTTTTTCAAGGTTTTCTGTTAAATTGAAACGATGTTTTTAGCTAATTTATGCAAATGGAGAAAGACATCCCTTAAATAAAAAACATGGATTTAAAACATTTAACCAATAACGTTTTAGGTAATTTTGTATATCTAAATACAAGAGATTAAACATCATGGTTCATGAGTTACTTATTGTTGATTAACAAAGGAAATATTCTCAGGTATAAGAACGCTCTGTTTATTAGTTTCCTGAGAATAACTTTGTACTATCAAATCAAATACAATGTCACATTCATATTTAAACGTGTTAACGTAAAAAGTTTTCATGAGAAACTATAGTCAAAATTTTATATAAATTTACGTAGTTATATTTGAACAGTTGTGTATAACAATTCAAACTTAATATTGACTCGGCTTATCGCATATCGCATAAACACAATTATAGGTTAAAACGGAACGTAAGTGTTTTGAAAATCATTGACTACCACGCTTACTTCTTTCTCTCGTTCCATTCTAACCCTTTTTTCTACAAAGCGTCAGCAGAGTATAACACTCTCGGTTATGTTTCCATCAGCCGTGATGAAATTAAACATGCTATAACTTTGAGCCTGTGTAAAGATTGAATCGTATTATACATTGTAGAAATGTCAACGGTTGATAAAATTGGTATCAATACACTGTATCGAATTGATTTATACGCTTTAGAACCGCTCTGACCGTCGGTGGTATGAACTTACTCACCCAATTAGTAGAAGAAATTTTATTGTTTAAACTTTACTTAGTATTAACTTGTACTGCGTATAACAAACTAGCTGTTCCCGTGCGGCTTCGTCCGCGTAAAATTATAAAAACTATATTTTATTGTTTAAATTTGTCAAATTATCAATTGAAAATGTCAAAATGACATGACATGATGACAAACTATGGCAATTTTGCTTCCTTGATGTTGGCAGCAACTTATCGTCCCTTTCCCACATTAGAGTTTTTATCCTAAATATCTACCCCCTAAGTTTAATCGCGTGAAAATATATAGCCTAAAGCGTGACGTAAGTGTAGGGCTTTTTAATTAAAAAAGAATTATTCAAAAACATGCTGTAATTGCTGATATCTTGGGCGACAAAGAAGTGTGTGTTTACGCTTTATTTTAATAGTATAGATTACAAATTATGCGAAGATTTTTTAAAGAATGACCTTTACACTTTCTACAATACATCCTCTATAAACAGTGCTATTCGTAATTAATTACTAGCTCTTGCTTGCGACTTTGTCCGTGTGAAATTAAAAAAAATATGTAAAGTATACCTAACCTACGTTACGTTCAACGTAGCTTTTGAAATCGTCCAGTAGTTTTTGAGTTATTTCATACAAAAATATTAGTTATTACTCCAATATTAAAGAACATAAATATAAATATTATATTATAAACTCATTGAACTAAATGACATTACTCGTAGCGTGATATTAAAAGGCGCTTTTGAAATTCCTTATCACGTTTCAGTCAAGGCTAAATCATTTGATATGTTCTAGATAAACTAAAGATTTCTTCACAACATTAGTGACAGGTTGTTGGTGATATGACAGTCATAAAGCCTGCTGTAGACGGTCAGTTCTAACTGAACAGTTGGACAGTTAATACGAGAATTAAAATTTTGTCTTCACGCGTATCGTTAATGAGCGTCTGTAGGGGGCATAATACGGTTAATGATAGTAACTATATAAATAATATTATTGTTTCTGTTTATTTATACATAGATCAAGATTTTAACGTTCGTAAGAATTTATTGTTAAATAAGCACTTATATTTATGTAAGAAATCATTAATCTAAAATTCAATGGAACGTTTATTATACTATTTTATTGATCATTGTACCGTGTGATTGAATACTCACTCAAATATAGTAATGACGCAAATTGTCATTACGCCGCGCACATGTTACCAGCAAATAGTTAACTCCGCTCGTTTTGAATTCGCCTAAACAAAATTTAGATATTATGCTAATGGCATCCAATTTGTCTATAGAATATTGTTTTCAGTGACAGTTTACAATCTGCCTGGGTAGAATCGTTGGTTACGTAAGTTAGATAACTTGAAAGTTTGAATATCTTACTAATATAAATGAGACATAGATGGATGGATGTTTGTTACAGTTTGTAGCCTAAACTGCTGAACGGATCTCGATGATATTTGGCACAGATGTAGAGGATAGGCTGGAAGAAAACATAAGCTTGCTTTGGTTTTTTTAATCCTCGCGGACAGAGTCGCGGGCAAATGCTAGTAATCATATAATGCTAACATTGTATTCAAAATGACAGCAGTGTTTAAGCAGTGTAACTCGTGGCTTTCGTGAGCTATTATCAAAATTAAATCATAATGTTTTAGTATGTAGAACATAATATTTTTTCGCAAACGCAGACTTTGTTTAATAACGAACATGATACTATTCATTACCAGTATATTTAAAATTGTCCGTTTGTTACGCGCTTTAATTTTGAATAGAACTATTGCATGGTAACACATACTTTTAAATGGCTGTTTTTATTGCTTATGGACATAAATACCTGTCCGTGTACTTATTACGAATATTTTTTACGATTTAGTGACTGAAATAGGTTGCTTTTCGTTGTATTTTTCAATTTCAATGTTGTCCAAGAATAATTTTTATGGCGATGTCTTGAACGATTGTGAATTTTGTCAATAATTTTGAACTAAAAGAAAGTTGTAAACGAATCATAGATAAATTTGAGTCGTTTATTACTTTAAATGAAAAAAAAATTGAGATAACAACCGTCTTTTATTTACCTGTCGTCCGTTTCCATGTTGCGGAAGTGATAAAAATCTGTCTTTTTTAATCTTGACAACACGTTTTCAAATTTCATGTCAGGAATGTGACAAGGTTTGTGTAAGTCTTAAAAAGATAATTTTTATGTAACTTCGATTTATTTTTATCTGCGAAAATATTTTTTTCAGTTTGATATACGTTATATATTCTTAAATCATGCAAATTAAAAAAAATCTACTATTAAATTTACCCTATATCGATGATAAAATACCCTATGATAAAATCGTTTCCGACGGGATATTTTTAATCTGTCCCACTTTACAATTCATATACTTACCGTTCCTATTTTTTTCCGTTACAAAACCAACCTCCACGTACAGCCACGTAACTTACGAAATGTAATTACTCGATTTTATCACATTATCGATACAGAAGAATCGATAACGCCCTCTTGCGAAACCATTTGAAAAGTCGTAATATTATTTTCAATATGAAAATTCATGTCAAGGATCGTTATTGTAAATATGAAATTCAATTGCTTGCTACAGTAAACATCAATACGAGACGTGTCCGATTGTCTATAACTGATATTACCTAACTCGTTCTGTTTACTGGAAATTGACCTTGAGCTGTAGGAGGGGGTAGTTCTACTATCTGCAATTGTGGGTGAAACAATTTGCCTTAGTTCGATGATACAGGTGTCCTGAAATGGGCTAAGAAAGAATTCAAAGATTGGTTTTAATCATTAAAATTATTTTATTCTTAATTTATCCAAATTATTATTAGGTTGGTAAATTTATTGTCGAATACTGAAACGAATGTTGAACACTTCGTAAGTGCCGCTTACAATCTGACGTCATTTTAATCGAATTTAAATATTTAAAGCACATATTTAAATGTCGTTTCAGTATTTAGGCGTTAATATCAATGAATAGCCAAAAAATTTGGTAAAAAATATAATTATGTTAAAACTAATTATGACTGAACATAAGAACGAAGTTAAGACCGCTTGCAATGTAAGAGTTCACGTAATGACACATTTACTAACAGGTGTGAAACCTTATCTTAAACGTATTTAAAAATTGACTCACAATGCATTCAAAATGGTTATGTTATCGATTGTTTCTGAGAAACATTGCTCAAGACTTCACGCCCATTTATTCTTATATTCACCGACATTTTGCACTAATTGTAAAGGTTTTACTAATTCTGAGAATTTCTTTCTTTTATTAGAAAAATATGAAATTATAAATAATTTATAGTAAATTTCTTGATGTTTACATTATCATATTGGTTTTAAAATAAAGATTGAATTAAATAGCTACCATATACTAAGTAAAATTTGGATCCTATCCTACCAAAAATCGATAGTACGCTGGTCTAAACTCATTATGGTTTAAAAAGATAACTCATGAGATATAGAATAAGCATTATCTCACCTCTCCCTCTCCCTTTTTTCACACTCTACTGTTTAGTGTTAAATGGAGTACAAAACAAACTCAAATTCAAAATGATGGTATTATGATCGAATAATATCGATTGTCAAGTATTTATCGATGCGACAGCATACAGTCAGCACTTTAAAATATCGTGACCGTGTTGTTTAACATATATGTTATTTAAGTGACAATTTTATAATATATTGAGTTAATAATAAAATATAACATTGACGCTTAGCCCTACTTATACCCTCGATCTGAATCGTGACTTCTAAATTCAATCAAAATAAACTCGAATAAACTCGATAATCGACTTGTTTAAATATTTTTATATGATATTAGTTAATTTGCACATAGAAGCTTATAATAAACTTATTTATTTTTACCATAAATTAACACAAATCAACGAAATCAGCTTCGGACTTTGGACTGTTAGGGCCTGTCCCACCACTAGCTGTTAGAAGCATCTGAGCTTCAAAATGACGTCACTGTCAGATAAGGTAACAAAATCCGATTTTTCCATCACAAATACGCCTTGGATTTTTATCAGACAATTTACAATTTGGTGGAACAGACCCTTAATATCATAAAATAGAAGTATTTCTGAGAATAATCTTTTAAGTGTGGTGACGGTCGCTAAATTCTAATCATCTACGCCTTTTAAAGTCGCTATCTAAAAAATGGTTAGTTGCAGTGGAAGGCTTTCCACACCACAAAGGTAGGAAGACTTAAGGGAGTAAATTTAAATATGATAGTTGATAGAAATGTATACAAGTGTAGACTGTGACGATGAAATGGGGAAGCTGGTGGAAGGTATATAAAAGTCGTATAATATTGCGAGGTTAAGATCACCTGGTCACTGTTTAAATCCTATGAATCAACGAGACCCGCATGACTTCATCTGTTTAACACCGCAGGAAGAAGTCCATTCACATAATTGCGATTCTTATCTACTATGAGAACTATGTCGCTTAGTAATACTTGTACCAAAACGTATGTTATTTCTAAATGCAAAAAATTATAGTTAAACACATTTAGACTTTCGGAAAGAGTGTGGTGTCATATTCGAATCCTAGCCTACGGTTTTGGGTTCGGTTTTTAATTTTAATTTAGTAATTGAAGTAGTACAAACAGCCAGTCACTTACAATGCGTACAATAATTTCTTACATAACCTCTTAATAACCCATTAATAACTGTAATTAAAAAGTAATATTCGAATACCAAACTTAACTACATAACTGCCAAAGGAACATTAAGAAAATTGTTAATTATGAAATTTTATTTAATTTAAAGTTTGTTTATTTCGCTTGAAAACAGCATTCAAACTAATTATATAAATTATAAAACAAAACAGATTATTGGAAAATTCAAGTAAAGCGTTTTAGTTAACATTGTCTATTATTTTTCGAACTCTTTAAGAACTTTTAAATTCACATTTCCAGACGAAGACGAAAGAAGTAACATGGACACGCATCCTAATCCTGTTTGTTCGCGTAATAGTTGCTTGCCATCGCAACCTCACCGCATGACCTTCATCCGAGCGGTCAAGTGCGATCGATCCACGTTATAAACAACGTCATGGAAATCTGTATTTCTACCTGTTGATGCCACCATTGACGTGTTGCGAATTAATTAACAAATTACATTTATTAATTTTAGGCAATATAATCGTAACAACGTAAATCTACTTCGATAGTCAGTCTACCGATTCCCGCCAAAATAACACGCTTATCCTTAATCCTTCCGCATGACATTGACAAATGTCATAGGGACGTATATGCCAATGATCTAGTGTTGTGCCACTACTCCAGCTGGGTATCGATTTCTTCTTCACATTACAGTATTAATCAATAAACTGACTATTTGAGGCGGTTACAATAGGCATTTCAGTAAATTTATATAAGCGCGAAAATCGTTACCCTCGTGTGCGAATAGTATTTCAGAGTAGATCAAGATTGATTGGTTGTTTACGGATGGATTGGGGATTTCATACAACAAAATAAGTGAAGTCTTTTAATTTCTCTATATTATGGCAACCCTATAGTATACAAGGTCGGTGCACATCCGCTGACGACACTTTTACTGCTATAACTTGAATACAACTAGGTCTAGGTGATTATTACCTACTTTACATTACGCCATACATACGTAACTTACGATACATAGGGCAACAACACGTGTTCTTCAACTTTATACATTGCTTTCTTTGACTTCTAATCTATCGTGCTCTATCAACAAAAACAAATGGAAATACGTTTAATTTAGTTGCATTCTTTTCAATAAATATCATTGTTAATTCGAGAACGTGTGATATAGTTATTAAGAAAATCAATTTATTTAATTATTTAGGTTATCATATTTTTAATTAAATTATAATGAACCCATTTACAAACAACAAATTTTTTTAATCGGTATTTTTACGTAGTCGTAGGCCGTAAGTTAACCATATCGTCCCTTGGTACGACTTAGAGGAAGGTAAAGGCTTATTCACACTATCGTTAAATGAATACATAATAATCTTCACGGATGTTCCGCGTTCAGTACAATATAGCCAAGGATATATGTATATATGTCTTAATACTTACATCTTTCTTTTGTTGTAAATTTGTACGTGTAATGTTTATTAATAACTATATTGGCTATTTACATATAAATGAAGGGCCGAGTAGTGAGTTTGAGTTAATAGTCAGATAACAGATGGCGACACTAATCGGATCTTTAATTACATTTTAATGGATTCATTAAAATAAAAATAAAAACATTTTAAAATGATCAAAGATAATAGTACATAGTTACTTATATTGTTTCAGACATTGGAATATATGTCACATATTATGTGCCAAATAAGTGAAGTTTTGATAACCTACTTTCTTTTTAAATGCAGGTTAATAAGTATACTTTTAAAATACATTTTAATCACAAAGCCTTGTTTTATTTAATTACGCCTTTTTCTTATTTTTGGAACTCTTAAATGGCGATAATTCTACAAGTGATACTTTAATTAAATTAATTATTCAATTCTAATGGTTTAATTATTATTTAATGATTGTTGAAAAAAAAACTTATCACGCATTAAAATATTCAAATATGGCCTTTGTTCTACGATTAATGCATGTTTCCTGTAGTTCTAAAAGTTTCACGTCCACCAAAATCCGGTTTGAACGTCGAATGCACACATCGTCTGAGATAATGATTTCGAAAGTTGTTTATGCGGGAAGAAAGATTTTTTGCGTTGCAAAACTTCATTTCGTCGCACGTCGTTTCGAAACTGTACGAAAATGGAATGAGTTTTGTTATGAATATGGTTTTATTTGTAACCGAATCCATTGTTTGGTGCGTAAAAAGTAAATAAGTTTTGTCCGAGGCCGTTCAGCAATAAAACTTTGTTAGAGCTTGGAAGGACTTGGTAAATGTATGTTGAAAAACGATTCTCGTCTTTCTTGTGTGCCTAAGTTTTTGTTGTGATATTTCTATTTGAAATAGCTTATTTTCCTTCATAATCTAGATGCTAAATGCATTAGGATCTTTTCTAATCAATATGTTAGTTATTTTTGCGCTTAAACGAAAGAAACTCCAGCGTTATTAAAGTAAAGCATGAAACTTTTATTTTTCGACATGTGAGACTATATTTATTTTATCCACATATTTCTGCATGGTATGTTTGTCGACTGCGTCGTGTTTTCACGTCTGTGTTTGTTGTTTACATACAGCTGGGGTAAATTTTCTCTTGTTATGACGCGACTGTTTAAACACTTTCCCCGGTTATATGTTTACTAAATATCGGAACAATACCGATGTCCCCGTAATACAATATAATACGCAATATCTACTACTCGTATATCTGCTTATCGTCCACGCAGGGGTGGTTTTACTTTTTACTGATAACTTGTGTGCAGCGTCTCGTATGAAATTGGGAGTGGCTCCCAATTTCGTACGTCATAAAGTTATCGAAAGGATAATATGGACATTACATATTGTCTTGCTTCTTTGTCGTTTTAACAATTGGACAAATGGTCATTATTTAATTATTGTAGATTGATCACAAATTATCCTGTCTTGCAGTTTACCACATCCTACACTTCCTGAATTCTACTTACCTCCATTGAATTGAAGGTTGAATTACTATGAACATTGCGTTCATCATTTTCCTTGTTTGACTTTATCCTGTTTTATCATTTTCCTTTGATCTTCAGATCTTAAGGTATTTTAAAAGCAAAGGATTAACACAAAAGCGATGTTTCAAAAAGTCTCCTTTCCTTTAACGTTGTCTCATCAGGGAAATCCCAAATTAAGATTTGCTTATGATTACGAAACCTGCCTCTTATTCGGTCATTCAACCGTTATTGACCTCCGCAATCAAATTAAACCTTTAAAAAAGTCGTTTTATTATATTTGTCTACCGACGAAAGAATATCAGCTCATTTACAAACAAATCCGACTATCGATCGATCCTAGTGAATAAAGTAAACAGGAGAAAATTAGTTTTAATTTAATTTTAATGAAAATACCACGTGACTTCAATTCTTTTCGTATTAAAACATAATTAGTTTTAGTTGACTAACCGTAACATCTATACTATTATAATAAAGCGTAAACACACACTTTGTTGCCTAAGATCTCAGCAATTAAAGCATATTTTTTAACAATTCTTTTTTTAATAAAAAAGCCCTATATTTATGTCACGCTTTAGGCTGTATATTTTAACACCATTAAACTTAGGGGGTAAATATTTTGGATAAAAACCCTAATGTGGAAAAGAGACCATAAGTTGCTGCCAACATCAAGGAACCGAGGTTGCCATGGTTTGACATGATGTCATGTCATTTTGACATTTGCAATTGATAATTTGACAAATGTGAACAATAAAATGATTTATGCGGATGAAGTCGCTTGGGAACAGCTAGTATACTAATAAATACCAACAACTCTTAATAATTACCAATACGGTAGTTTATACGCCGTATAAATTCGCAGTAATCTGTCCACCTGTTTTACTAGTAATAATTTTTTTTCCGTAAACTAACTCTTAATAGGACTTACATCGTGTTAAAAGATTATATCGATAAAAAAACATTAAATTAACATACTTAAATACTTTGATATAATAAATTTTATTTTATGTTTTGATCACGTTTTCATCAAGTGGCCAGTAAAAGTATGAATGTTAAACGATTTGGACGATAAAAAATCATATAAGAAATTAATAAACATGGACTATTGAATGTTTCTATAAACAGTGTTGTATAATTTTGTTTCGAGTTCAAGTATAATACGATTCAAAAATTATGACAGCTCGAAGTTCGCTGCGTACGCTTGTCGATGCTGGCTACTGTGAAAGTTCGCCAGTAGTGTGCTCCTCTCGGACGTCTTTGGTGGTGTGGATGGTGTTCCTGCATACGCTAAACAGGCGACCTCTTGACACACTTTTTTACAATCTGTTGATCTATACTATTATTATAAAAATGAAAGATTTAAATAACTCAAAAACTACTGTACCGATTTAAAAAAATCTTGGAGCATTAAAAAGTGAAGTCGCAAGTAACGGCTAGTACATTTTTTCTTTTTGGTAATAAATTTCTTTTCGTCAGTACACGTAGGTAGAGAAGGACGATTTGTAAAGGTCTAGTCTAGATTGTTCGTGATTTGAACTGTAGGTAATGTGACCTTTAAGCGGTTTCATATAACAATACGGTGAAAGGTACATACGTGGTCGGCCCTTTATTAAAACAACACGTTCCTAGACCATTCTCTTGCGCTAACCTTGTTACAAAATTATTCGTGATCGGTGTGGCCGCTGTTACAATATAAGTAACATTAATAGAAATTGCATAAATGTTGCGATATCTTTCATCTATTATTATTAGAAAAAAAATAAATCTAAACGGATTTTATAAGACACTTGATGTTGCTCGCGATTTCGTCCGCATAAAAACATAACCTATGTTACTCAGTGGTAACAAAGCTTTTTAATGAGTCATTTCAATACATCCAAAAATACAAAACTTTCTTCTATATAATATTACTACATATATGGAAAATGACTCGAGTTGTGGGTTTTTTCAATGATGTTTGTAGAATGAAATTCGTTAATCGAATTTATCCTAAAATAAAATAAAAACACTTAAGATTGTCTCGAATCGGACTTGTTATTGCCTGTCGGCAGTTTTACGTTATAGCATATACTTCGTTATTGTATTATCTGTGGTTACAGTCTATTTCTTCTATCCGTTTATCAAAGTTATGCGACACTTTACGTAATATAACTATTTCTATTAATTATTAAGTAAATAGAAAGCCGGTAAGTAAATACGGTGGACAAGAATTATTTGTTTATCAATACTGAACAATCGTTTGATATTTACAATGGTTTATTTGATAGCGACGGAATTTGTGTTAAGGATGAAAAGTGAATTGTTTTCTTGCCACTAACAATAATCAAGACACACTTGTCACTAATCTCTAAGACTAATCACTGTCACTTTACTAACGTAAATGCGTTAGTAAAGACGGATGGAGAGATATTGTAGCGCATAACTTAAGAACGGCTAAACTTATTTGAATATTTGACTCTATAACACATAAATAGTCTGAAATATAACGTCTATGCTTTTTAATACGCTACGAACAAAGTAATAGACAAAAGAACCCTCTTTGAATCAGCAGAAGGTAAAAAATCTAAAACATTCTCCCTAAGTAACATAACATTTTTTTTATATTACAAGGTTGTAAATAAGCAGGCTAACAGGCAGCCGTCGATTCGCCGAAAAGGCGAAGTGACAGCTGCTCATTAACATCCGTTGCCTACCCTTAATTGACACATGAAGATAAGCACATAAAGAGGATATTTCCTCTTCCTATGGCTTCTCTCTACCATCAAATCCTGCTTCCCTTTCTATCCTTTCCTTATAAGAAAAGGGTAGGAAGGATAACTGTCATGTTGTGTGATGTGTGTTGTGGGTCGCATAAACAGTTGATTTCTCAGGAATTAAACAGCGCAAATTCTCTTTAACAATAAGACATTCAACACTCGCTTGTTTAGTAACGGTGTGAGTGCATTGTTCGCGTGATAGTGAATCACGTGTTAAACACCTTAGCAGCTGATGTTACAAATGAGAGACAATGTCACAACGTGTTACAATCTAGGGACCTTTTTTAATAAACTGGGGACTTTACATTGTAACATTGCAAATTATAAATTGCATATTTTTATAACAAAAGCACGATTACAGAAAATGATTACTACATAATTGGTAACTAGCAAAATAAACCTTTAAAATAATTCAACTTTTATATTATTTAGATGAAGAGAATGTACATTTTCATAATAAAAAAAATATTAATATGAGATTTATAATATAAAGTTACAATAGACGGAAGGGCTTATCCACTCTTTTCTTTACATTTCGTTCACCTCAACTTGACACTTTTGTTTAAAAAAACTATGGCGTTGTATTCTGATCAAAAAACTACCAAGGGAAACTCCTTGAGATTCCGCTGGCTTTTTTAAATCAAACGAAAAAGTTATGGTAAAAAGTATTTATATAAATAAACGTGATGGTACTACCGTATATTTATGTTATTTAAATAATCTAAAATGTTAATTTATACGTAATGTCTCATAAAGTAAACAATTTAGAATTTAAAAGAACAAAGAATACCTACTCAAATAAACCACTCAAGAGAGCATCATGTCTTGCGCTTGTTCTTAATTTATTTATTTTCATGTTTCTTTCTAACGTTACGTAACACTAAAGTTAATATTCTGATATAATCTATAATTTTCATGTTTAAATTGATAGAATATACATTTAAATAATTGCGCACGCGTCACTTTCGTGGCTGTAAAATGTGTGAATTGGAACGTAAGTGATACGTTAGCGTCAATTATGCGGTACAAAGAAAAAACCCCACAAGGTATTACGTCAAAGGAAGTTTGCAGTCTGGTCTTACTGTGCACTCTTCTTTTTAAAACCGGATAAGTACAACATTATTATAATGCAGAAAAAGTATTTTTGCAGCTAGTGTTGGTACACCGTATATTTATCGATAACTTTTTGAGAGTGTATATTTTGTAATTGCAACCCTAGTTTATACCGGTATAAAAACTTTAACTACAAAAAGTCTGAGCTCTATTTATAAAATTAGATTTAAACAATCGAATTTAACCATAACATACCAATTTGTCATCTCACTACCGGCTTACTAATTTGTTCGTCCGTTAATCATTGGCCAGTGAAGGTTCTGTACTTCTTTGGTTTGTTTTTTTTATGTCCTACAGTCGCAAGGTCAAAGGCTTGGCTTAAAATTCGGACAGCGTTTGCCTTTTACATGGAATTCGACAATGTTACAAGTTGTGTCAACAGGAAAATGTTTAAAATGCATGTTTTATTATTATGTTTCAAATTGCTCATTTTTAATGTCGTAATTGTTATTACCCTGTTTTACCAGGATAAAGAAGTTTGGGCACCGTATTTGAAATGTTTACCTTTTTTACAAGACTTTTTTACGGACGGAACCCATAGAGGTTACACGATGGTTGACCATCGACATAATATCATAAGTCCACTCAGATTAGCCGCCATTTTAGGATGAATAAGGAAAGAAAGGTTTGAAAAGATATGACAATGTTTATCATAAACTTCACAAGTCGTGACATTGTCTATGTAAAATCCTTTGTCGGTTTGTAGTTAGTATTCCTAAGGCATAATGCATTGTTTGCAACAATCTACATATAGTTTCCCTCTGTTTCTACAATGTCTGTCCTTGTAACAAACACTATATTGATAAGTATATGCTTTTAAATTGTCTATATCTTGCGGTACTAGGATATTGCATGTGTTTAAATAATTAATAAAATTTTAATTAAAAAGAATTATTATTACTAGCAACACTTTTAATTAAAGGTATCTTTTGATGATTAAAACACATTATCAATGCAAACATCTCAAAATAATTGTTGATAGGTTATGTACGATTTTATAATGTTGGTACCTAATTTTCGAATCAAAAACATGCAGTGGTTTTGATAAACGAGTTTAGATGTTTCATCATTTGGAAACAAAAACCCAGCAAAAAATGAACGTTAGATGTTTTATTTTTTAATAAACCAACAGGATGTTCGTAATAAAAACTGTAAAGTGCTTGAGCAAATAAAATGAAACATTTTCATTTTATTTATAACGCAATAATTAAATACAATGAAATTTTCCTCAGGTTTTGCACACAACACACGTGAAACTAAACTATGGCACAACTGTTTAGTCTCGCTTTTATTCCTATAAGCTTATATGAAGACGCACACTAATCGATTTTTAGTTGGGCAACTAAACAGTTGAATTGGCTGCGAAACAATCGACAATCGCACAACAGTTGTGGAATAGTTTAGTTTTGTTTAGTCAAAATAGTCCGCCTGCTATACTTACTAAAACTAATTCATAGTTATTTTAACTCAAAATTAAGAATAAAAGGCGATTGAACTATATCGTGCTTTCTCATAAGCGTCGTGCATTCCATCAGTTGTGTTTTGACTCAAGGCAACAAATTATTTATTTCTATTTGCGTGTTGTGTTAGCATGATAGCCAGTCGTTTTGTGACTACCTTTGTTGCCCTGGTTGTTTGATTGTTTGGATTGATGTTCACGCGAATAAACGACATCTAGTGGTGGAATTAAACAATTATTCGTTTGAAATGTAATTTATTAACGTGTGGAGAATTAATTTATCACTTAATGAAGAGAAACATAAATAATAAAGTAATATAATATCTTTTTTATATAAGAAATAGTTTTTCCTCATCCTTGGAAAAACCGTTTTTATTAAATATTCTAATTATCATAAACTAACTAATTAATAACTCGCTGTTTGGTAGGTGTTTTATTATTATATTGATATATGCAAAACAAATATTTTTCAACGGTCTGTTTATAAAAAATGAACATGTCAGTCATATTGCCAACTTCAGGTCAATTAGAATACATTTAGAAAAGTGACACTGCACTTAAAATCTTTGTTTTCTAATAAAATATATGTATTTAATTCTTAATAATAATTATGTCTTACTTGACACACAAACTATAATCGATTTAATTGTAAAGATATTATCAGTACTTCAAAAACAAATAAGTACACTACATTTAAAAAGAAAATCAACAGTAATTAAAACTTAAATTCTAGTTCAAATTGCACTTACATGGAACTTTCCCTGACTCGCTAATGGTTGCCGACTCATGAAAAGAAAAACCCAAAAAGCGACATCTAGCGATTTGTTCACATTAATTTCAACTAAAGACAGTAAAAAAAAATCATAATGAACTTTTTTAGTTTGTCTATTGCAATCAGAGTCTCTAGGTCCCTTTCTGTCACAGACATAGGCCCAGGGACAGCCCTAGGACGAGTATTGTCGTGTACCAATGCAACGGTACACGGCACAGAACGCTTGGTACTCTCAATAGACGCCCTGACTCTAGATTTGCTCGTGGTTTACTATATCACAAAGTTAAGGTCCGTTTACACTAGTATTTATGACTTCTGAGATGCAATATTATTATTGTTTTTGAATTCGAACATTTTTAAACTATTAGTCTTGATATAATAATTATTTGACATGCACGCGTTTCTATTACAGTGGTAGAGCCCGCTTTAACATCATCGCACGAATTGGCCGGCTCGCCCGCTGCAATACCACGACCACACAGAAAACAGGTGTGAAGTGGATGCAATTCTGCGTTTCGTCTGATGAGTGTGGTGCCGGAGGCCTAATTTTAGACCCTTTCCCTTTCCACCCTTTTGTTAAGAGGAAAGGATGGGAAGGAAAAGTGGATTTGACGGTGGAGGAGACGCATAGGAAGGGGAAATGTCCTCTTTATGTGCGTGTTCTCCGTCAATTAAGGGTGGGCATCTGCAATTGCGGATGTTTATGGGCAGCGATCGCTTTCCATTTCGGTGGATTCAGGTGGCCGCTTGCTCGTTTGCCACCTTATGTTATAAAAAAAAAACACTAAAAAATAAATGAATTGATTATTCGAAAATTCACTTGTACAGTATTAATAGAATATTTTTGATGCTAAATTACTAAACTCGAGTTCGAACGTTCGTTAAATTTAAGACACTGCATAGACCAGTGTACAGGGTCCCTAACGGTTGAATTATATATGGGTTGTGCAGCGCATAGTAATAAATCTCGCGGCTTGCCGGGACAATGGCGTATTGTGGCACTCCGCAAGCACTCCTGCGCCGTTAGCGACCTATATTAAAACTATATGTCCAGCTTTCTACGTATATTACACAGCTTAACGACAAAACGTATTGTATAGTTTGGCTGCTATTTCTGAAACAAAAACATGCCTAATTAATGCATATTTCAACTTGTACACTTACATAACAAAGTAGTTCTCTTTACAGAACAAGAATAGGTGTGAATTATTTTATTAAGTCCCTGTCCCCTGTCCCCAAATTGTAAATTGTCTGATAACAATTGAAAGTGTAAAACATGATAGAAATATCAGATTTTGTTCTCTCATCTGACAGTGAAGACATTTGTAAACTATCTGAGCCTCTATCAGTGGTGGAACAGGCCCTAAATCTCCAATAAGTGGCAACATTTGCTTGTAAAATGTATTTCAAAGTAAATTAAAACAGCGGTTGACCACTGATTCTATTCCGAGATAAACAACTTTGCTCTCTTGTAACGATTATTACTATTTTAAAGAATATAAAGTTAGAAATTTATTGAGGAAATTATTTGAAAGAACACCAATTTTCCTTATTCTTGTTATGTGAAAATAAATTATTAGAAAAACGAGATATATAGGTATGTGTCCAAAGTCACATTTTACTAGCATTCTTTTATAAATATTTGACCCAATTTCATACTGGATCAACCAAAGCGATGATCTATTCAGACGTAATCGTGGCCCGTGTGAATCAGTTCGCAGGGAACTTGTTAAGGTGCGGACACAATGCCGGCATCCGGTAGATGGCGCTCGTTATTCAATACCGCCTCGCCCGCATGGAAATTGCCCGCAACACCCACACACCATTATCATACTTATTCTCTACGCATTTCGGGTTAAAATCCTTTGATTTCTTTGAACTCACTATAATGAGGTTTTTACAATTGTCTCTTGTGAGTACTTCGCTTAATAAAGTACGAGGACACGTGTTTTTATGACGTTTAAAAAGATTTTGCATAATTTGTGTTTAATTTAGCGTGACGTTTCGCTCATAAATTCCTTTAAGCCTGTAGTTTTTCACTTAACGATGGTAAATATTAACGTAATTTATTGTTGGAATTGTTTCCCATTTCATAAAAAGTAATTAGCTATATAAATCTGCTAATTTTTCCGGTTATATTCGGCTTTCACGACGTAAGAAAATATGTGTTTTGAATACACCATTAATAGGCTATTCTAATTAAATTAAATAATTCAAGAATTAGTCTTATTTTTTACCCTTATAATTCTGTCCTTTCATTGTATTTTATACATATTCAAATAAATACACAAAATGGAAATTAAAAAAACCAATTATGTCTTGTTTGCAGTCGGTATTTAATTCAAGTGAAACGTGACGCGATGACACGTGAGTACTGTCAATCGTAAGTCGTTTGTTGTGTTTATGAAGCCTCCGACCACACAAAGAATGTTCTGTACAATTAAACTAATGACGAAAATAATCAGTTATAATGTAAATTAGCCATTTCATTGATACATAAACCGCGGTCCATAGACCTGGTTCTTAATATGAATGGTGTAATCAGCTAGCTTTATTTACCTGTCCTGAACACGAGGTAACGTTTTCATAACAAATACCTTATTGGAGGCAGTTTTCCCGCGACTTTTTTACGTATAGAAGACCATGAAATAAATAGTAAAGTAACATGAATATAACTCACGCCCGTAACCCAGCATGGTGGCATAAGGAGACTACGGACACCCATTTAGCGCAGTTGTAACGAAATTATTAATGGTTTACTTAATTATTAGATCTTATATTCGAATAAACAAGTTCGGTTTTAAATGAAGACTTGTTTATGTCTTTTTGTTAAACTGCCCTCTAGCGACGAGTTTCTGCACTTTGAAAAGTTGTTGAGGTTGTGGCTTTTTGATGATAGATGGCGCTTTTATCTACTTACTTCTTGATGAAAATTTTAAGAATATGATACTAGATGGTGGTAACATCGCGAAAGGTATTAAAATATTTTTTTTCTTAGAGAAATACAATTAATTTTCCTTTACATATTTAATCATTAAAAAATAAAGTAATATTACATTTCAACGTCCTGTAATCCTGTTTTGTTGATACTCTTAAAATAATTAAGGTTTTTGTATGTTATGCACAAAACTTTACCAAAAGTAGATAAAAATCAAAGTTAGTGTTATTAAGCACCGTTAGTGAAACTGTACATAGTTGTATATTGTACCTGTACATGTCAATTGCTGATATTTTTAGACTCGAGAGCGATTCATGCAGTTATCAGCCTTGAGGCAATACGTTAATTCATAAACTTGAATGATGTTAATTTCGATCACAAAAACTTGTAAGACGTTGACCTGCGTTTGATTTTTTTTTACAATTACTTTCCGCTAACAAATTATTCATTGGAACATTGCAAAACGGGTATGAGATTTTGATAAATGCTTCCTTTCTCATTTTAGTTAATGGAAAATCGCTTTTAATTATTGAGAATTTAACTACATTTAACTTATAACATAAACAAGAGAGCTAGCAAGAGACAAGTGGGAGATACTACGGTGTTAAAGATGTTCTATGGTATTCCTAAAAAACTACTCAATATGGAATTATCAGTTTTAATTATGGTAAAAGAAAGTTTTTGGGTACTTAGTAAGGTAAAAATGTAACTGTGTGAGTTGCCAAAAGTTTGTTTTTTAATTTAATACGATTGTTTAAGGGTTTTTTTACCAACGGTACCCTAAAATTGTAATTCAAATTCAATCTCCGAATACACGTTCCATTGAAACGATGGCTCGTGTCAGATATTTGAGTGAAGCGAATAAAACGAATACGATATTATTATTTATACCCTGTCTTTGCAACATACAGCATAATGTATTTTTGTAGGAAATAAAACGTGAGTTATAAATTTGTATAGAATCGACATGATGAAAATATGACGCAATCATAATTTCCTCCTTTCATTATCAATCCGTTCTATTCTCTTTTGTGTCCCAGCTTTTCTGACTCGGAGTATACCTAAGTAAGGGATGACTAGGCCATATCTTTGAATGTTTAACACGTGAAGGACGTTTTTCTTCATTATAAACGTCGGAATAATGTTTAAATACATGAGTAGTGCTATCATACTAACTTATATCAATATTATAAATGCCAAAGTTTAGATGGATGGATGGATAGATGTTTGTTATAGTATGTAGCCTAAACGGCTTCACGGATTTAAATGAAATTTGGTATAGATGTAGAAGATAATCTGAAAGAACATATAGACTACTCTCTTTTTTTATATCCACGCGGACGGAGTCGCGGGCGAAAGCTAGTAATTTAATAGTTTTAATACAAACGCAATTATTTCATGATTACACTTTTTCCGCATGTTACTCTGTGAGGAAAATCCTGTACAATAGAAGCCTGTATGAGTCACCTCTATCTATAAGTAATCTATTTTGTTGTGGCCTCTCTTTGCCATTGTATACAACGCTCACTTAATTCTATAAATAAACTTAAATGCAACAGCGATCCATTTTCCTCACAAACAAGGTAAAAATAATGAACTTAATTTAGTAATTAGCACCATACTAAAGTAAAACAGAGCTTAGAGAATATCGACATTTTTGACGTCTACGGGAAAATGCAGTCACGTCATATCCATGCAGTAAAATTAAACGTTGATAAAAACATCTAACAATGCGATAAAACTACTCATCTCGGTATCTAAAGCGTGTAATTAGTACAGTCGAGCGCATGATATGCAAAAAATATCTATGTCACGTAAATAACAACTAAATAGGTAGGATTTGTCGCTGACTGTACATTTGCGAATAAACTTTCAGTTCGACAAAAACTAAAAACTAGACGCGGCGCTGGAGCACGCGAGTGACGCGTGTGTCCTCCCCCTCCCGCTACCGCACACCTCCCTCTGTATTTGCGGAGGACTGAGGGACGTGAGGAGGGGCGGCGAGCGGCGCACCGCAGTCGCTTCAGAGCCTCGCGTCAGTCAGCATTCGCAACCCCGTTTTCCCGCCATGATTCAAACCAACCCCGTGTCAGTCGCCGGCTCACCCGACAACGTGACATAGACTCTAACCTTCAGTTACTTACGGTTACTAAAGTCTTAAGTCCTCACCATGGTCTCCCGGTCTCGCGGTCACGTGCTGGTCTGGGAGCAGCCCGGTCTAGAAGACCAGCGCCCGAAGGCGTATAGCGGTGAGTCACCAGTGACGTCATCGGGAACTACGTTTTTGCTTATCAGTTCTGATAAGCGGCATACGTTCCCGGAAGATTGCGTTTTTTCATAACGAATACTTGAAAACTATATTTACACAACATTTTGAAATAGTAAACTTTATATCAGAGGAAAAAACGGCGTTTTCGGAATGAAATATGTGACGGATATATACATATTTTAATTGCCATAGTATACCTATGAAGAAAAATTATTAGAATTGTTATGTCTATTCCACGTGGAGAATCAAATATTAACTTCTGTTTTTAAAAAATATCTGGATTAATAATCTTTTAGATAAGTCGAAGGTCAAATCTGTTTTAAAACAACACGACAGTTTCGCAACGACCTTTGATAGAATTTAGGTTATGGTTAGGTTAATTTTTCTCCAACGTAAGTTAGTTTATAGGAAACTGTGTCAAATACAGACACTAATACGTGGTTTAATATTTTATAGGCAAAAAAAGCAATACATTAGTTTTACTAATGGTTTTCCCGCCATTAAATTGTCCGCCCGAAAGTTACTGTTCGTTTTCCATTTAAATAATAATTTAGCCAATACTAAAATCCAATACATTTTTAACCTAATTCCAAAACGAGAAGGTTTCAATCGTTTGTATCCACATGTCATAGATATTGCATATTGCATAACATAGAATTTTAAAATCGTTCCCGTCTCCCATGTGACCTGAATAGTAAAAACTCCGAGTGAATCTGTTCGAAAACTTGATGGTACACAAAAATAGTTTTCAAATTAAATTTTAACTTCTGTGATACTTCAAAGATATCAACTAAAGTTTCTCTATAATTGAAAAACAAATGAAAAAGATTTTCCTTTTTCGAACTGCAACAATTAATTTAACCTTATAACGGCAGTATACCGAAACGACATTTAATTATGTAACAGCGTTTTAAACTCCAAATTCTATTAATATTTTAAAATCTGTGCAAACGAAGTGTTTGACATTTGTTTCAGAATTTGGCCGTAACAGTTTTTCCAAGTATCGTGTACCTATTTGTTTCTAGAAGAGATCACAACCAATTTTGTTTTGGCGAAACTATTATATGAACAATTATTAAAATTAACTAATGTAGATGTTACCAGGAAATGTAGCTTGTACATTTTTCTCAGATTTCCTTGACATAGATTTTGGATGAATAACCTTGACGAAGATCACGTTTTATTAAAATATTTTTTATTATAAAAATAAATTACTTCTCGTGCGAAATTACAGCTACTAGAAGATGGATGGCACTATACTGTTAACTTTTTTTTTTATAATATAAGGTGGCAAACGAGCAAGCGGCCACCTAATCCACCGAAATGAAAAACGACCGCTGCCCATAAACATCCGCAATTGCAGATGCGTTGCCTACCCTTAATTGACGGAGGAGGAGACGCACATAAAGATGACATTTCCCCTTCCTATGCGTCTCCTCCATCGTCAAATTCACTTTTCCATTCCATCCTTTCCTCTCAAGAAAAGGGTGGAAAGGAAAAGGGACTAAAAGTAAACTAGCTATTTGCTCTCGATTGTCCCGCCTGAAATAAGCCAAAAAAAATAAAAGTGTAGTTTATGTTACTCCCTGATATCGTAGCTTTTTAACGGTGAAAGAATTTTTGAAATCGGCAAAGTAGTTTTTTAGTTATTTCGACACATACAAAAATACAAATTTTTCCTCTTTATAATACTAGTATAGATAGATAAATTGGTTACAAATATTAAATAATTTGATATTGATATTTTAAAAAAATCCTATATTGGAGGAAAACATCGTGATGCAACATAATTATCGGAAAAATTTATTAACCTCGTTCCTTACAAATGTATTAAGTAGATTATTTACTTTTGAAAATACACTCGTAAATTATCCAGACTTCGGAATTCCTCAATCGAATAGGAGCATTTCCGAGTAAACAATTGCTGACAAAAAAATGTCGGTTCATGTTCGCCAACTGTGACCACTAAACAATCGTCAGTCGCTCTGCCGAATGACCTTGGACTTGTTCGAATCGTTTCCTATGCGAATAAGTTTGCATAACTTTTACATACATCGATAAAAGTACGTTTTTAGCGATATTATAATTTTCCATAGCCTTGATTTTGTTCTTTGTTGTCCCAATTTTTTTTAGCTCACTTATTTACAGCTTATTTATTTTCTTTTTTATAGCAATCTAGCTGTTGCCCAAGACTTCGTCCACGCAATATTAAGATAAAGAAACTAGCCTATAGTATGCCTATGTCAGCTACCCGGTCGAAATCGGCCCAGCCGTTTCAGAGATTACCCGGAATAAACGCCGCTTAGACAGACAGACCAAAATTTTTAAATGCGATTTTTGTTATCAATAACGTAAATACATCTTCCTGAAATCTGTAATTTTTCTTTTCATGTTATAAACAGACACTTCAAATTTATTATATGTAGATAGAGATAGATAGATTATTCTTTTGTCGTGTTTCGTATATTATTGTAATTTGATATTACATTGTTATCAATTCAATTAGACTTTATTAATATAACAACTACAATTTAACACTAACTGTGTGTATGGGAAACGATAAATCACGATTTAAGAGAATAAATTGTAATAACAATAATTGTAAACAAGTCACAAAATATTTTGTTTCAATATAACATTGTTTTTAAGCCCGCTATACATAATTATTGACCGACTTCCCAAAAGAAGGAGGTACTCAATTCGTCGATATGTTTTTTTTATTTTTTTTTATGTGTGTTACGGCATAACTCCGCCGCTAGTGGACCGATTTTGATAATTCTTTTTTTATCCGAAAGGTCATGCTAAAAGGGTCCCATTTTTTGTTTAATTTTTGGAGTCTAAGACTACAACGTAGTTAAATAGTTTAGCTCAAAATCGCGCGACGAAATTTCGTGTCATTTTTGCTTTCTTTTTCTCTTTATTTTTGATAGGGACTTTGGTTCCTTAGAACATGTCAGTCCCACACCATTAGTTTTAATGGAACAGTTAAAACTTACGCGGGTAGGCAAAAAATTTAACTTTCACTTCAACTGTACAGTTCTCAGTTTAGCATACACACGTTTTAATTGTATCTTTTGAGTGTTTAGTAAAACCTAGTTATGACGTAATTCCTTGTAAAGATGATTTTATTTGCATGAGTATTTTGTCAATAGAAGCCGACGTTTAGAACTTCGTTTTAAGATTCACTATCAGTTGGTTTGTAAGCCATGTGATTACGACTGACCTAATTATTTCGGATCTTACAAACATTTCGTTATTTCAGTTTTACGACTAATTGTAACGTTTACACAAGCTATAAATAACCTAATCTATAATTTGCATATATATTTCATCTATACTAATATTATAAAGGGGAAATAGTTGTATTTTTGTATGTTTTGAAATAATTAGAAAATTACTTGGTCGATTTTAAAATTTATTTTACTGTTAGAAATGTAATTTATCTGTGAGTAACATATTCTATATCCTTTATTTCACGGGGACGAAGCTGCGGGCAACAGCTAGTCGTTAATATGAGGGATATAAAAATAAACGCAAATCTACCTATTTTAGCTATTATCAGCTATATTCCACAAGCTTTTGTCACTTCGGGTAATCTTACTTCTTACTAATATTATAAATGTGAAGATTTAGATGGATGTTTGTTAGAGTTTGTTGCCTAAGGCTGATCGGATGCCGTTGAAATTTGGCATCTATGATATTTATAGTTTGGAACATATAGTCTACTTACAATTGATTTTTATTCCCCTTGGACGGAGTCGCGGGCGAAAGCTAGCTATATTTATAAAAGTTGCCTTTCTAAGTGAATTCGCAGTGATATGGTTTATTATGTACATTGAAAATTAAAACGCTTAAAATTAACATACCTTTATTGATTACATAATAACTTTTTAATTAGTTGAGTTTCTGTTGTCATTGAGAAAGTAGTTTCCGGAGCTCCGCGAATAGAATTTTCCGTACTTCAGAAGACATTGAGTAGACGGTTCTAGGGTTGCCACCTCTGCAGGTTTGCATATTGTTTGATCTAATTAATGAAATGATGTCTTCGGGTATGAATAGGTGGTGTGTAAGAAGTAACTATCGACTGAATTTATACACATTGAAACACAATGAAATTGTACACCCCAGAGTACGCAGGGCGGCCCGCGCGCTCACCCCCAGACTCCAATCGGGAGTCTAGGCGTAAACGCGAGGAGGGGGATTCTCCAATATCAGAGACATTGGTACCCCCCTGGGGTAAATACTCTTTACTTCCTGCTAGCATGCTGAGGGTGGGGGGG
>NW_013525113.1:474842-497850 GCF_000836215.1 Papilio polytes
CACACTCATCAGACGAAACGCGGAATTACTTCCACTTCACGCCTGTCTTCTGTGTGGTCGTGGTATTGCATCGGGCGAGCCGGCCCATTCGTGCGAAGAAGTTAAAGCGGGCACTACCACTGTTTGAGTTTGTCATAGTAAACCTAACGTGTGTGGCTTGCATAAGTTTATTTTGACAACCCTAGTAGAACATCAAAGCGGTGGCAATCGCACGCCGACGTCACTCTGACAACAAGCGTGCGTGGATGTGGAAATTATCACTGAACGCTGCCGCGTCATAACCTAAAATATGCCTGTTGGTTGCGTCTCTGTAATATTAAGACCCCTTTCCACTAAACTATTGTACTAATAATGTAATGTAAAGTAATGTCAATTAGTTTTTTGTGCTTATCTATGTGGAGTTGTGGTTGGTCTCTTCATTAGAAGCACAATAAGTGCGTCCGAGGGTTCATTCTAAGGCTTCCAAAGCACTACACTGGATTTAATAAAAGAATTAAAAAAATAACTGCTTTTTTACTCACAATAAGTAATTCACTTTCTAGCATTATTTTGAGGTACAAAACTATAACAAGCAAATATTTTTCGCACATCTATGATGTTTTTTTTTTTTAACAATAATTTAAATAAAGTTACACTTGCCAGTTACAATGCATTCCCAAGAGGACCTACGTCCCAATACACAGCGCTCAGTTCTTTGTTCATAATATTCACATAGGAGTAAAACTGCTTGAAAAAACTTATAAAAACAATTGACATAATACATTTTAATTCAATGAAAGATGCCTTGATATTTTTTATCTTGCTTGTTATTCGGATACTAGGATAAAATCAAATCGACTACGACTTTTACGCTGTCTAAAGATTTTTCTATGAAATTTCACACAATTTATTCGTGTTTTATAAATAAAATATGCACTCATTTATCGTGCAAAATCTTTGATTGACGTCACTATTGTTGGATCAAAATATTAAATACTTTGATGTATGGATTTCGATATTTTGTAAACACATTAAACTAGTGTTTTCATCAAACCAAATTAATCTAAATAAAATGTTTAATTAACTAGCTGATGCTCGCGACTTTGCCTCCGTGAATTTAAAAAAAATAGCCTTTGTTACACAGTGATAACATACCTTTTTAATGGTGTAAGAATTTTAGAAATCGGTCCAGTACTTATCGAATTATTTCAAAATATACAAAAATCCAATAAACAAATCTTTCTTTTTTGTAATATTAGAATAGAAGCATAGATATAGATAACTGTAATTTAGGAAGGGCATTGTCTATGTTCAAAATCTTGATAACTACGTAAAAACAGCTGCCTAACTAATTAACTAATGTTTTTAAATGTTTCTGCCAATTACTAAAGACAATTTTATATTAAACAATATCGAGAGATAAAATTTTGTCATATTTCATGGTAAATTTTCACGAAAGCAAAATTTAGCTGTACTTTTTTTCACTCTAAAAATAACCGTTAAACGTGCGAATGTTCTTGGCATTCGAGGCAAAGACCATTTACATTACAGCAGCTTTATTACTTTAGGCGAGAAAGACATAAAAATTTTATGTTGCTTTAATTCAATTTGGATAACCTAAAATGGTTTTATGTTGATAACATCCTATGAATCCATTTTTATTACAAGGGCAGTGCATAACTATTACATAAACTCTTTTGTCTATTGCCAACAATGACGATTTTCACACAAGAAATATTGACAGGTCGGAATTTCCCGCCATTAAATATTCGTTATAAATGTCAAAAAAATTAACATTTAGATCTTTTAACATATGTTTTTACAAAGTAGTGAAATAATCGTATAGTTAATTAATCTAATTTAATAAACTATTTTAGATTAGCCCAAAGACAAGAATTGACGTTTTGGCGGCAATAAAGTATAATGTTGCCAAGTTCTAGTTAAGGTAACATGACGTATATATCGTGACGGAAATGACCTACAGAAGCTATTACGATTTATTTGTTATTTTTCTAACTATAGAAAATTTTAAAACATAAGATTTATCAAATGAATATTATCGCTATTTATATTGCCAGCATGTAATAACACTAAAAAGTGGTCAACATTGTTACATAAATAATTGCAATCTAAAAACCTTGGATTACGAACATCAATCGGAATATTTTAGATGCTATTTTACGAGTAAGAAATTGTAATAAACTTATGATAGAATACAGCCATGATTACATTAGTTTGTTCGTATGTGGAAGCAAAATAATACATCGAAATAATTTACAGATTATCTAGTAATAATGACAATTATCTACTTACTAATTATAATAATCCAATCAGGGTAAACAATTGAATCGCTTCTAACGCGTAATCGTAAAAAGCGATATCAGAACATATTTAGTTTTGTCGGGTAAAAGGTTCTATATAGTTACAACTGGTTTTATCGATAATATTACGTATTAAAGAGTATAGATAAAGAATTGTGTTTATTTAGCTGTGTGTACTTCTGTTTGAACTTTCCGATACTATATTGTGTAAACTATTGAAAAAAAGTCTTCATTTTAAACAAATTACAGACAAATTTTAAAGAAAAGCATATAGTAAGAATACCTATCATATTAAAATGGTAACTTTCGTGCTCCGTTTTTCATAAAGTAAATAAAATGATTTCGAATCTGTCTCAAGGATATTCGGCCGTTACTCGATTGTATACCCTTAGCGTGGACAATTGTACAAAATCGCCGGAAGGTGTCGCTGTCACACGTCACTCATCATCACAGCCACACTCGATGCTATCTAAAAATAAACTAACAATACATCTATTGACCCCATATTATCCAATTTGAAGGTTTTTGTTAATCTTAATAGTTAATATTATAAATGCGAAAGTTTAGACCGATGTTTGTTAGAGTTTGTAACCTAAACTGCTGAACGGATCTTGATGAAATTTGGTATAGATGTAGAGGATAGTCTGGAAGAACACATAGGCTACTCACTTTAATTTTTCTAATTACACGCGAACGGAGTCGCGGGCGAAAGCTAGTCGTTAATAAATATGTTTGTTTTAATAAATTAATTTCTTTGACAGGTGGTCTCGGCACTCGCCACTGGGTGACATTCATGTTGTTCCTGGGTATGGCAAACGCGTATATAATGCGTACCAATATGTCCGTGGCCATTGTTGCCATGGTGAACCACACGGCCCTACCCGTCCACAAGGAAGCTATGGACACCGAGTGCGGGAATGTCGATGCTAATGCCACCAATGTAAGTAACACCAGCCAGAAATTCATCTCCAAAAGTAGGTAATAAAAGTTTATTTGCGACTTATAGAGCGGCCGCACACAGTTGACTAAATCGTCGATTGTCGATTGTTTCGCAGACCATTCAATTGTTTAGTTGTACAACTAAAATCAAGTAGTGTGCGCACCTTCTCATGTAAGCTCATAGGAATCTATGCGCGACTAAAAAGTTGTGCCATAGTTTACTTAAATGTGCGCGCGCGCTTGTTAACTCCAGTTGAGAATGTATTAAGGATCTGAGATCAAAATTTTAAGAACGGTTCGTTGTCCGTTCCGTCGATGGATCACTTTCAAAACTCTCTTAACTATCTGATACTTGTATAAAAGATTGTGTACTGTAAATTGTATGATTTGAACCACGTCTTGTTGCAGGCGGCGGCGTCACAAGACGGCTCCTTCGTTTGGAGCTCAACGCTGCAAGGATACATCCTCTCCTCTTTCTTCTACGGTTACGTCATCACGCAGATTCCCTTCGGTATATTATCTAAGAGGTAAGCAGTAATAAGGAAAAAATAGTTACTTTTTGTATATCCACCTTTATAGACTTACTAGCTTTCGCCCGCGATTCCGTTCGCGTGAAATTAAAAATAACAAAAGCGAGTAGCCTATGTGTTCTTCCAAATTGTCTATGCCAAAATTAGTCGAGATCCGTTCAGACGTTTAGGCTAGAAACTCTACCAAATATCCATCTAAACTTTGCATTTATAATATTAGTAAGATTGTCTAACGATTTATTGGTTTTTTAAATTACCTTATTGTTTTGTTCAGATTTGGTGCGCGTCTGTTCTTGGGTGTCGGAATGTTGATCAACTCCGTGTTCGGTCTGCTGGTGCCCATCGCCGCGGAGGCTGGCTACGAGTGGCTCATCCTCGTGCGGTTTATACAGGGCCTGGGAGAGGTGAGAAAATATTCTACATATTAGTGGATCCAGAATAATCAGAAATGTTGTTATTTAAAAGTGATCTTTAAATAACTGCTTTGAAAGAAGTATCTTCAATTTCCTCTGTTCTTTTCGTAAATGTGAACCTCTTAAAATGCGATTTTAGAATTGTGTAAAATTTCATTGTAGGGACCGATTGTGCCGTGTTCGCACGCCATGTTGGCGAAATGGATTCCGCCCAACGAGAGAAGTCGGATGGGTGCAGCTGTATATGCCGGTAAAAAAACCAAAACATTACATTTTTTTTATTCCTTAAATATAATCAGCATCGGTAACAGGTAACGCGATGTTTTGTGATAATTATGAAATCTATAATAATATTATTACAAGGTTTGTATTTTGTATGTATTACAAGAACTCTAAAACTACTGGGCCGATTACAAAAAATCTTGCATCATTAAAAAGCTATGTTATCTCTGAGTAACATAAGGTATATTTTTAATTATTTTCACGCGGCCGAAGTCGCCTACAACAACTAGTTCATATATTTGAGGTGTGTAATGCGCGGCAGTTACCAGGACGTCATAACTTGCAGGCGCGCAGTTCGGCACAGTGATCTCCATGCCGCTGTCGGGGCTGCTGTCGGCGTACGGCTTCGCGGGCGGCTGGCCCTCCATCTTCTACGTCTTCGGAATCATCGGCACAGTCTGGTGCCTCGCCTTCCTCTTCCTCGTCTCCGAGGACCCTGAAGTCTGCCCCAGGATCAAGGAGGCGGAGAAGAAATACATCTTAAGCTCGCTATGGGGCGCTGCCGGCTCCAGCGTAAGTGCAACTTTATTCTTTTGGATTTAACAAGCAGCTTACAAATTCTCTATTTCCGAAATAAACTTAATTGGTAACATTGCCAATCAAGTGAAAATGTACTTAAGGAAATAAAAATACTTTTATGTCTCATGTTTTATGAGGTCCTGGTATCTTTCGACAATCTTTCTAAGTCCCCAACCAGCACATTCCTTGGTGGATTGTTCGGTTACAATAGTTGTTTCTCGGGTTTTTATACTAATTGCACGTTGTCCAGTCTCCGCCGATCCCGTGGTGCAAGATATTGCTGTCGATGCCGTTCTGGGCCATCATGCTGGCGCACATGGGACAGAACTACGGCTACGAGACGCTGATGACGGAGCTGCCCACGTTCATGAGACAAGTCCTCCACTTCTCTATCAAGGATGTAAGTATATGTTGAAAAATCTGTTGCTCGGGACTTCATCCGCGTGAAATTAAAAAATAATTAAAAAGAATAGCCTATGTTACTTAGGGATAACGAAGCTTTTTAATGGTGAAAGAATTTGAAATCGGCCCAGTAGTTTTTGCTTTATTTCAATACATATTAAATATAAATGTTTCTTCTTTATAATATTATAGTATACTAGCTGTCGTTCGCGACTTGGTGTGCGTGTAATTAAAAAAATCATTTCCGATTTCAAATTATTATATTAGAAAGCTATATTATCACTGATTAACAAAGGTTGTATATTACATTTTTTTTTAATTCTGTGCGGACGGAGTCGCGGGCAATAACTTATACTTGTATAAATAATAGTTTATGGTTAATTCTAGTTTTAATTCTTCTTCAATTTATCGAATCACGAATAAATTCAATTCGCAGGCTGAATTCTCGACCGCAATGATTCATTGTGTCAAACAATTTGACCCCCACCTTTGAACCCTGCGGTGCGTCGTTAACGCGAGACCTCCCATTGATTTACGTCAAGTAAAAATAACTTACATCTTCTTATTACTTTAACTTTGTTTTATGCCATCAATCTTGCAATTCCAATTTGAATTCCAGGGAATCGTTATCTATACTGTTAGGAACAAAATTAGTACCGTGCTATAGAATTGGCGCAACTCTAGATTATCGGCATAAACGTGACGTCCCTAGCTGACAGCTGTCAATGTCACTAGAAGTATGGATAGATTGGCGCGCAACCTGGCTCTGGACGAGAAGTGTTGCTCTGAGTTTAAAGCGACAGTATCAATAAAATAAGTTGTCTAAAAATACTAATATTATAAAGAAAGATTTGTATTTATGTATGTATTGAAATAACATAAAAAGTACTGGGCCAATTTTAAAAATTTCTTCACCATTAATAAGCTACGTTCGAAAATTACGGTTCGAATCATGCAATTCGAATGTTGTCGTCAACCATATCCTAGCCGAACCCTAGAGCTTATAAAGGAAATGTTAGTAAAGTAACAAAATCGACTAATATTTTCATAAAAAAACAGCCGTAGTATAGTTGTAGTCAAAGGTGCGCGTCTCTAAATGTACGCCTGTGGTACAGAACGGCTTCGTGTCCGCGCTGCCGTACCTCTGCATGTGGCTGTTCTCCATGTTCATCTCGGTGGTGGCGGACTGGATGCTGTCCAGCGGCAGGTTCAACCACACGCAGGTCAGGAAGATCATCAACAGTATCGGTGAGTGAGACATCTCTTTTTTTCTTTTGACTATATCGTACAACTGTTGTGCGATTGTCGATTGTTTCACAACTTCAACTGTTTAGTTGCATAGCTAATAATCGAGTAGTGTAATCTACATATAAACTAATAGAAATCCAAGTACGACTAAATAGTTGTGCGATAGTTTAGTCAAAGGTGTGCGCATTTTCTTAACCTGATCAATAATTGCGGATCCAAGCTTTTGATGCTTTAAAGTAGGGTTGTTACGGACCCCCGCTTCCGCATCCGCAAGTGCGGAATTTCCTCAAAAAATGATAACTCCGCATCTGCATCCACTTCCGTTAAAATGGCCTCCATTACAACCCTAGTTTTAAGATCTGAAATCTCTTGTGTCCAGGATTAATAACTGGTTTTTCAGATACATTTAACCACTTGTTAGTGTTTTTGTTTCGATAACTTCATGATATGCGTTTCCGAACTGCATAACTCGAGTTTTACTCCGTTGAAATTTAGGACAACCTAACACTAATGAATTACTAGCTATAACTAAAATAAATGGAAACTTCAGAAACTCGGCATAAATCCATCTTATCTTACTTCTTACTAGTATTATAATTATTTTTTTTTGTATTTTAATCCCACTCGGTCAGAGTCGCGGGTTTTTTTTTTCGCTTTAAGAAGCGGGAGAGCTTTCGCCAGTTCAGTAAATAATTTCAATATGCGTAGTAGTTACTATTTTATTGTTTATGTGGCAGGCGAGTACGGGCCCGCGATAGGTTTGTTCATCGCGGCCAACACGGGCTGCAACCCCGCCGCCACCGTCGCCATACTGGCCGTCGGAGTGGGCTTCAACGGCGGTATCTACTCTGGGTTTAAGGTGCGTTTACGTCAAATTATCAGATATTCTGATTGGTTTAGATATAAAATTATGTAATTGGAGTGTGTGTAAATAATATCGAAAAAAATACATATTTCGCGAAGACATTTGTATTGCTGACAACAAAAAATAAATGTCTATGTGTTTGTTCCCGGCAATCTCCCTAACCGTTAGGCCGTTTTTGACGGGAATTTCGCTGAAAGGTAGCTGACGTGGACAGGCATGTTATAGGCTATCTTTTCAAATTCCGCACTGTCAAAATCGGAGACGACCACTATTTCCGGAAAGAGTGGACCAATTTTGACGGGATTTTTTTTTTTTTAAATTCATTATTTCCTGCTGCTATGTTTTTTGCAGCAACCTTGTTATCTTTGTAGTTTTTTTTTCTAGTTTCTTTACCTTGTGTTTTTTTTATTTTTTTTTTACTTATTTTTTATTTATTTTCTATTTTGATATATATATCTAATAAAATATATATGGTTTCCTCCTATTTGACGGGATTTTGACTGGTAGCTGATGGATGCGGGATTGTAATAGACATTTTTTTTTATTTTGTCGACAGTTCGTCTAATAGTAAATGTATCGTCCGCAGGTGAACCACTTGGATATATCTCCGAGGTTCGCGGGCATCTTGATGTCGTTCACCAACTGCCTCGCCAACCTGACGGGGCTGCTCGCGCCCATTGTCGCTGGATACATCATTGAAGGCAGGGTAAGGATAACACATTATTAGTATATACAAATATTTTATTGGTAATAATACATCACAGGTCGTAAAACCAATAACTACCACTTTATCGTTTGGTAATAAAAATATATCTTAGCGAAATTGGCTTTCGTTTTTAGTGTTTTTGTGTGACGCATAATTGATTTTAGACTCGATAAATTGGCCATTAAACGAACACAATTCCTTAAAAACGTTAATAATTCAGCAATTTGACCCTAAACTTATCTAAGTAATGACAACGTTATGCACAAATATAAGGCGCTGTTCACACCTGGCCAAGAGTTGAGCAGTAACGCTCTTAACATATTTGAACACTGACCGGCTACTGTATGTCATATAATCTATGCCAGGCCAGTGCAACTGTCCAACTTTTTTTTTTCTTTTAACATAAAACCATAAAAAACTAGTTTAATATACAAAACGCTAAATAAACCTCAATGGTTTTTTTTCACTAGCGCCTTGCGTACATAAATATTGTTTCAGCTTATGCATGTTTTATTGTGGTATACATTTTATTAACTGTACTGGCTTACTGTGAACCGAGTATTAACATGTTGCATAACATTCAGCCGACACAAGCGCAGTGGAGGAAAGTGTTCTACATCGCGGGCGGCGTCTACATATTCTGTGCCACATTCTACAACGTGTTCGGTTCCGGCCGCCGCCAGGAGTGGGACAACCCCGCGGAGGACGACGCGCTCGCTAAGAAGGCCGCAGCCAAAAAGGCAGACAAACTCCAAAAGAAAGCCAACAAAAACACCAACGAGGCGGAAACCGCGCAATAACTAACCTCTAGTGACTGGATAAACCAAACTTTGTTAATATATGACATTGTACATTTAATATATTATAAGCGATATTTATTCTTCGAGTATTAGTAGCTGTCGAAATGTCTGCGATATTTTTAATCTTTGTCATCTTGAACAAAAATCGCAAATAGAATTGATTGTCTTTAGCGAAGATAAGATATTCTAATTAAATGTAAGTAATGTAAAATATCAGAGAATTTTGTTAACTCAGCTTGAGCATTCGATACGGGTTTCTAACTTAGAGGAAACTGGTAAAAACGCGACAATAAAAATCGATGTTTTTGTTCGAATTTTTAAATTAATTCTTCTTTAATAATAATCCAAATGTCCTCGTTAACAGAAATTTTGATACGCAAGGCTTTCAAGCCTTAAATTTATTTGAATATTGTCTATTGTGAGCCACAAAGACGCACATCATAAAGGCTGTGATAATCACTAGTAACTGACGGAAACCCGTGTCGATATTAATTGCTAATTTTATAAGAACCGTTATGGTATTTTTTATTTATATCGAGGGTCTACATTTATATTTGAAAAACGTAAATAACTTTGGGTCCAAGATGTTACTAAAAAAATTACCGTCCTAGCCAGTGTCTGTTATATTTAAAAAAACTACGTTAGATTTGTTCCAATACGCTGGTTCGTATTATTTGGTGTAAAGATAAAAAAATTGTCCTCGAATTGAAAATATTTATGAAAAAAATAATTTTAAAACCTCGAATTTAATTACGTTAAGTTGCAGAGCTTCACTAAATATTTGTCATAGACTAAGCATTAGGTATATACAGATAATCTATAAAATGGTTCATAAAAAATGCAACAATATGCGTGAAAAGGAACACGAGTTGACTTCCGTTTTTTGCTGCGTGTGAAAAACTCAAGTGAGCTCCCATTCTACGTTTTTTGCTTCTTGGCGCCAATGCATTTAGTCTATGATCTAAAGTTAGTGCCAAACTGAAATGTGTTGTGAGATATGTTACTTCCCTCCCCGCTTTAAGCGATTTTTTTCCGTTAAGCCATACCGTAAGATATATTTATAGATTTTTCGTATGTACCGTTGTCCTAGAGCTAATGTGATCATAAGTGTTTCATTTAATCAATATATTACGATAAAAATAAGTATTATATGACCAGGATTACTATATTTAAGTCGTTTGATATTACAACAAGTATTATAAATGTCTATTTCATGTGTAAAGAAATTTTAAGGCTGCGTTACTACAAATACATTTGTCCTCGACATATTTTTTCAATTTTAAAGATATTCTAAAGTTCAAATTGTTTTTTTTCAATACTGTTTATATGAATCTTCTACATATATTTAAATAGTTAGTACGTATATGTTGCCAGGATTCAATTCGATGTGCAAATCTCACCAAAATGGCCTTAATGTCTTTATATGAATTAATCTACTATTTTTTACAACACTTTCGCAAGTTTTATTGTATTTCTGCCACAAAAAGTACAAAACCTCTGTGGTGTGTCAAACACATCGCTGACCATAGTGCTGTGCGAAATAGACAAATGTTTTTTTTATAAGCTTTACTTTAAATGTCTGGAAATATAACAGATGTTTTTAAAACATTTACTTCGTTTCATTTTCGTATATCCTTTTCTCTTATAGATTTCCCAGTTCCGCTTGTTTTAACAGCCTAGTTAGACAGACAAATAAGTTAAAACTATGATTTTAAAATAATAGGCGATTTCAAGTACATAAATCTTTATTACACTAAATTATATACTTTTAACATTATTGTATTAATTAACAAATGCGCTGTGTTGCAAGCTAAACGCGCCAGTACCACTCTTGCAAAGCTGTCCCATCATAAGGCAACTCGATGCTGAACGAATGTTATCCGTCTTTGAGTTCAAAATCGCTTCTTTTAAGAATATCAACGAAGATTCGAACGACATTTGCTGCAGCGGTGACGTCGACGACTCCATACCTTTCCTACTCATTGGCTCGAATATTCCGTTATACGTCATATAATCAGCGACCAGAGACAAATGTCTCGGATCCACTGTAATACCATAGACATTGAATACATTTTGAATCTCTTTGATGATAACTTTGTTGGCCGCTTCTATACCATAAGTATTGGCTATGGCGTGAATGTCATTACTGTAGAGCTTGTTTATGTCTAAAACATTATTATATTTGAACATTTGTAAAATATTTATACCTTCCGTCTTCAGGTAAAGGATGTTCTTTTCTTTATTCGTTATAGCTCTTCTAATGTTCTTCACTTCATGTATAACTGATTTGGCGGCTGCGTCGCGCAGAGCTTGGGACAGATCGACCCGCAAGAAACTTATCGGGAAAAGTACAGTCAACTCGCACCACATGTGGTTCTTCGTATCATAGGTATAATTCGTAGCGTTCTGAATACTTCCGATAACGTCGCTCATTATTCTGCTGTCATCCGCGTTCACTTCACTCTGACTTGCTTCTAATGCTTCATCGTCGATTAATATAGTCTGATTCTCGTCGGGTGTTCCTTCATCGTCTGATTTTTCTTCTTCCTCGGACTCTGGATCCTCATATTCCTGCTCTTCTGCTCTCTTATTTCTTATTTTCACCTGTGAACAAACATTAAAATTCTTAAGATTTCAAAACATATCAAACAAATTACATATTTTCAAACACACAGATTTAAATGTCGACAGTAAATTAACGTTTTTTGTAATGCATAGGAACTTACTTCGGTATTATCATCGTCATCATTAGGTCCTTCTTCGTCGGAGCTGTCATCGTTCAAGTCTTTACCGATTGTCTCTTTTTCTTCTGGAACAATCTCCTCGCCTTCTTCCTCATCGTCATTTGCTTTTCGCTTCTTCTTTTCCTTTTCTGTCGCCCATACAACACCGCACGTGGCCTTCGCTTGCTTTTTAATAACACTAAACATTTCAGGGAAAAATTTCTTCATGTGCTTAATAATCTGTGGCGGTTTCACCGCGTATTGAGTTTTGTATTGTGAATACGGCAAGAATGTGAACTTCAATATAGTCTTCAATTGTCTATCTGGATTCGTAACGATTTCACACTCGACATCTATTTTTTCTAAAACATCTGCTACAGTAACCCTGTTCAATTTTTGCCTCAATCGTTCTGCTTTCTTATTCAAGTTCGGCAAATCTTGACGGAAAGGTATATCCATATTAGGAGTTTTAAGCTTCGCTGATGCCGTCATTAGGATTTCCCTTAATCGGGGTATACCCAAAGTAACGTTCATATCACCTCTTCCGGCGAAGTGAAAGGTATTCAGTGTCATCTGTGTTGAAGGTTCTCCTATAGATTGCGCAGCTAACAAGCCGACAGGTTCTCCTGGCGCTGCCATAGATGCCAAATACTTAGCATTCATAATGTCCACAAATTTATCATTATCTGTGATTTCCTTATTATCTGTGTCTTGTCTGTTCTTTAAGTAGCTTTGTATTAGTCCATCTAATTGTTCATTTATCACACCAAATCTATACTGCGGGGAATATTTACTAATTACGGGATCAGGGCACTTTTTCCTTGCATACTCCTGTTTCTCTTCTTCACTCATCGATCGCCATTTTTTCTCTAGCTCCCAATAGAATGGATCTCTTGTTTCATCCGTCGGTTTCTCATCAAGTATTATATCTTTTCTTGCCAGAATTGAAAACTGAGTGAAAGGACTTACTCGTACTTTCTCAAATGGATTACCATATTTCTTTTTCCATTTTTTCAAGGACTTTTGTGATTTCATAATATCCTTAGTGCTTTCTCCTTCTTTCAGTTTGTTAATAGTCGATTTAGAAACAACAGCATTTGAATTAATGTCAAGAAACTCAAATTGATTTTTATTGAGAAATTGGCATTTTAAAACGTCTAGACCATCTTCTCCATATGCTACTTGAATAACACTGCCATCGGAATCTCTGACAGTGTAGTCGTATGAGACAGCCAGACCTTCTAGATGTTTTATCAAGCATCTTTGTAAGTAGCCAGATCTACTAGTTTTTACTGCTGTATCAATGAGACCTTCACGACCCGCCATACAGTGAAAGAAAAACTCTTGAGGTTGTATCCCTGTCATGAACCGGCCATCGATAAATCCACCAGCTCTAGGAGAAAGATCATAAGGCAAAAAGCTGGGAAGCGACCGTCCAGATATCATCAATGGCGGGCGTTTTCCTTCCAATTCGATTTGACCAAGCAAGCATGAAATTTGCATAGTGTTTACAGTTGACCCTTTCGCACCAGACTGCACCATCAATTGAAGATTGTTGTATGGAAATTTCTCTAATAAACCTTCAGTTAAACAGACTGTGTTTATTTTGTTTGTATAAGAATCCAGTGCACTCTTGTACTGCCTATCCAAATTGGGTCTGAATTTAGGATCTTTCGTAAGCATCTCGCCAATGGTTTCTTTAAGTGTGTTATCATCAGCATCTGCCGGGAGATCTGTTGCTTTAGCGGCAGCGACTCTGCCGACCTGACGAACTAGACATATCAAATCGTCACGTTTTTTATTAGCTTCATCAGTAACCAAAATATCTCTTACACCAAGAGTAAATCCTATCCACTGTAGATAAAAAGTGAACACTTTCGAAAATGCACTTAATAATGCACTGGAGCATACACCTCCATACAATTCATACATACAATGGACTAAGCCATATGGAGTAGCACCATAGTGCGTTTTATCCAATACTCCGCTGAGAAGTTCACCTTTTCTGATTATGACTTCAGCTTCAGACATTATGTTTGCATCTTTGAATGGAGTTCCACCAGCATTCCAGGGTCTTGGGTTTTCTTTTTGCCATGCTTTTGAGCTAATCTTAGCCTTTCCTGTTAATGTCAGGCATGGTTTTCCTTTAGGTATAATATTGATAATTATTGTTGACAAAATTTGTTTACCGGACCACAATACTACTGGTTTGAGAATTGTAGGTGGTAACAATTTGATTTCACCCTTGTGTTTAGATAGAGCTTGAAATACTAACTGCTGATAGTCTGACTTTGTGAAAAATGCACCTCTTATTGACATCTTTACACCAGAAATGACATGATCTTGAATTAATCCACTTAGGGGAGTACCATCTTTTGGTACAAGATACTGATGAATAACTGACATTATGTTGTAAGCTTCACTTCTTGCTATTTCATTCTGAGGAAAATGTGCATTCATTTCATCACCATCAAAATCAGCATTGTAGGACTTACAGTTAGCATAATGCAACCTAAGAGTTTTTTCTCCCTTGAGGATTCTTGCTCGATGAGCCATCATACTTGGCTTGTGTAGAGATGGTTGACGGTTCAAAATTAATGCATCACCATTAACTAGATGTCTATGTACAATCTTTAAACCTGCTGTCTTATACTCATCAGGAGTTAGGAGTCTCTTAGCAAGACTCTTCCTCTTTTCAATAGAGTCTGGAGGTATTCTAATAACTCTGCCATTTTTTATTTCAATCTTTTCAGCACCTGGGTGTTTGTTTGGGCCGTTTATTACCATTTTTCTTAGTTCATCAACATTCCATTCAGTGACTGGTACAGGGTAAGTGAGCTTTGTAGCAAAAGCTGCAGGGATACCAATCTCATCAATGTCTACATTGGGATCAGGGGTGATAACAGACCGAGCAGCAAAATTAACTCTTTTACCCATCATATTCATTCTTATAACACCAGTTTTCTTTTCTATAATCTGTTTTAATCCTTGACTCATAGTTTGATCCTCACAACTGAGTAAATAGTTCACTTGTTTCTGTAAATCTTGCCAGATTGTATGCAGCTTTTCAGGTGGCGATTTACCCATTACACTTTCATAAGCTTGCCTTGGATTAGTATCAAGACCATCTATGGCTTTCTGTTGATCTGATGATGAAAGGACTTGTAAAATTGCCCTCGCTTTGAATGATGAATTCATTATACTTTTGTAAATATTTGTCTGGGGATGTTCAAGTAGTTCTCCGCGCAATACATTGCATGGTCTGACCGATGGTGGAAGGACAGGCACTGCATGCATAAAAAATATATCACTGCTAGGCTTACAATTAGAATTTTTCAACACTGGTAAGCAATATGATAGAAGGTCATCATCATTTTGAGTAATAGCACTGCAATAGCGTTTAATTTCATCCGGCATTAATATTTTTATACCTTTTGCATCATCGGATGTCATATTGTACATAATTTTATTATCAGATGTAGTCACCTTGATCAGTTTGTTTCTACAGTACATACAAGTCTTTGTTATATTGATGGCTTTGAAAAAGTTATTTATTACTTTGGTTCGTAATTTATCAGTGTTTTTGCTTTGAAAGGTTTTGTTTATTGGATCTTTGGTTTTTAATAATTTCTGACTTCTTCTTATAAGTTTGTTAGGTTTATCAGGAGATGTTGCACTGTTATAACTTTTGACATCTCCAACAACACTCTCTAAGTCTAAAGCAGCAGTGACATGGCCTGCTTCAATCAATTCCAATTGTAATTTTAAGATAGATTTCATTTTATCATCCATTTGGATTTTAAAGCACTTCAAGCAGCTGATTCTGAACAATACATAAATTGTTTTGATGTATAAAGGATTGACGACCACCAGAGGCAATTCTATGTGTCCAAAATGTCCAGTACAGTGTAGCATAGTATTTGAACAAGTGCCACAAAAATCATTTCTGTCTCTTACAGGGCCCATTGCAGTATCATAGAGACCTCCTTTTGTAGCATTTCCCAATGAATCGAATGAAATCGGATTCGTTATTTTCAGGACACTTAATTTCTTTATATCTTCATCACTGAACATAAGGAACTGTACAGAATCCAGATCAAAAGAGGCCAGTTCAGGCACTGTTGAAGTAAAAGTATCTAAACCCATGGCTTCTTATTTTATAGTGCTGTCTTCAAATAACCTCCACTATCATACTATATGAAATGTAACTTTACATGTAAAAGATATATAGAGCCGTATTTTTTACTAATAATTCTTAAAATCCAAATAATGAATATTTTACATTTTGCAGTTTTTAATGGATTTTACAAAGATCGAAACCCCCACATAAATAAAACACAGACACGAAAATAATTGTGAAAAGTCAAAACCACATGGGAAAGGAAAATAAAAGTGACAGTGACACACTGATTGATTGACAAACAGATTACATAATCATTTTTTCCAAAACAAAAATCAAAACACCTTGTATTTTAAATTAAAGAAAACCGCTTTAGGTAGAAAGGATGTTACAGGAAACAAACACTAAAATAATCTTATAATAAATAATTCTTAACAAACATATTGAAAAACGAAAACGCTTAACACTTTTTTTCCGTAGACATAAAATTTTTCATCTGTTACTTCTTTAATCAGTCAGTCAACATGGCGGCCCAAGATGAAGTTGACGTATGTGAAAGTTGGGAGGACATGGACGATATTGGCGTAAGTTATACTGGGATAAAGACCTGAAAGAATGTCGCGCGTCGCTGCCGGCCGCCAGAAGAATCGTTGCACAAACATTTCTTTGTTACAGTTAGACAACAAGATCAAACTGATGTCCAGTGTTCCTGCCCCCGTGAAATCTCTGAAAGGTTGCAAGGTTACTAACGTAATAGTTGAGGAGAGCGCGTGTATTGGATCTCACTGCATCATGCCGGAGCCAGCAATTCGTATATTGAAGAGACCGTCAAGTCTGGCGAGCGGCCAGCTCAACGGCGAGAGTCGCGCGCGTCCAGTAAAGACTTTAGAACAAAGACAGAAAGAGTATGAACAAGCTCGTTTAAGAATATTAGGCGAAGCACGAAGCCCTGAGGACGTAATTGACGATAAGTATGTTCGAACGTTATTGTTTACATTCATAACTTTATTATTTCTTGCCAGTTTCACTGTAATACAGAATGTTATTTTATTAACTATAATTCAATATAATGATAGTGTGTTTATTTTTTATTAATGTAACTTTTATAATGTTACAGTTTGACACGGTTACAAGAGAAATTCCAAGCAAATAATATAAATGACACACAAAGTTCGGGTAAAATAAAAAACTGTCATAGTGACACCAAAGGGAAAGAGAGGAAGGTCCTAGCGCGGTTGCCAGTGGGAGCTAATACATCTGGAATATTCCCTTCCCCACCACCTCCAGGAGTTTTAGTGATACGAACACCGAGAGGCCCTGATGGTACAAAAGGTTTCCTCCGAAGGTAGCATTGGCAATGTAAGATAATCTAAATTTTCTTGTTAAGCATCCATCCATGATCAACTGTCTTCAATTAATTATCTTAATGACTATATTTAGTTAAGGTTTTGTATAACTCAATTGTGCTAAATAATAAAATTTATTATAGTAATGTTACATATACATGTTAATGAAATTTTTAAAATTATTTGATAGGGTAACACATTTTTTAATTTAAATTAATATCTATCACAACGTAATTTACAATGTTACTGAAAAATTCATTAACCTTGTTTACAAAAGCATTAAAAACTAGAATATTTCCGATGTATTCTTGGGCTTGTAAATTCAAGCAAAAACATGCAAAAGTATCAACTTAAATTTTTTTTCTTTGTTTGCATATGTACATAATTTTTTTGAGTTAATTTCTTTTTTTTAAACTTTTAATATATGTAGAGAGAATGTTACATATTTTTTGAGCATTTATATTTATAGTAATGAAGTTAAATAATTTTGGATGAAATTTGGAAATTGATTGTTATTAGGTAAATTAAATATTGCTCATGTGGGAACAAAGACATTATATACAATAGTAATTGTATATAATAACCATTTATATATTGATACAATTTGCAAGTCAAGTTTCATTATTTCATAGTATATCAGTTTTCATTATCATTTAATTGTCACTTAAGTGTTGCTTAGTGTGGACTTAATTATGAAATTGTGAGTGATTTAGAAGACTAAAATACAATTAGTTAAATTAAAAAGTATGTGCCGTCTATGACGAAACTGTTTCATCGTAATTTTTGTAACAATTTTTCTATAACCAATTTTTTATTAGTATTAGAATACTTGTTGATTAGGTGTTAAGTATATTTTCATAAGATTCAGCCTCTGTCTTTGTGCTTTTTAAACCTTACATATCTCAGTACTGACAATTTCATGAACATTTAAAAAGTTATACTGCTCAGTTGTAACTGTACATGTGTAGACAAACTTTTCAGTTAAAACTGTCAAATGAGAGAAAGAAGGCTTTAAAGTGATTTTGCACTAACTGACTTGTCTCCCTCAGAAATGGTTTTATTGTTTCTCAACTATTTTTAAGGGTTGCTATACACAAACTGATACTAGCAGTCTGTCTGCATGTCTGAATGTCTGTGTATAGGAAATATTAATTGTTTTGAGATTTGACATAGTATTACAGTAGAACTTCGATAACTCAAACCTCGGTAACTTAAAAACCTCTATAACTTCGAAAAAAAATATGTTCCCTTCCTATCAGAGCCCAAAACCTCTATAACATAGACTTGATAACTTAAAATGTGTGTTTCCCTTGGACTTTAACTTATTGAGGTTCTACTGTATATTACATTTATGATTTTAAAGCACAAAGACGGTAACTTCAAGTTGTATTGGCATTATTTCGTTTGTGTTAGACAATTTTTTCTTTCTTACTCTAAATTAACATTTTTGAAAGGAAGTTTAGTGAAATTTTTGTAGATATGACAAAGATTTGTGTAGATAATGTTTGAACAAAGCCTACTCGTAAGTAAGGTTGCTGCAAGTAATTTAGAGTACTAAGTTATTAGTAAAAGACTACTGCTCAAGATGTTCTGAATTTTTTGCTTAAGTGACGCATACTGTTAAGTGTTACTTGTTGAAAAAATACGAAATTATTGTGAAGACATTTACTAAATCACTTGGTACTACTAAATTACTGGCCTCGTGTGAACTGGGCAGAAAGGATTGTGATATATTATTGTCTTATTGCAAGCCTTAAATTTCTATTTATATTTAGATGTTAAATTATTTTAGTGTGTGTTTAATTTACAGTGCTAATATTGTAAATATAGGATTGAGATTGCATTATCCTCTGTTTAAAATAGAATGAGACTCATAAATTCTAATGAGAAATGTCATAATTACGTTTATTACTAATAATAGTAAGAAAGTTATTGGGTCTGGGTGAAATGTGGTTAGTATTCCTGTCATTGTCCGGAAAGAGGTTCGGCACAGCCATTGTTCAGTACATTTCTATTTGTCGTAATATCTGAATTTACTCCCTTAAGTAATTGTATTTTACACAAACCATCAATACTTTGGTCTTTCTATTGCTATCCATATTTATGTCCATGTTGACAATAATTGATAATAGATGGCGCTGACTGGTTATAAACAATAATTTTACAATTTATAAACCATGTTACTATTTAATCTAAATACTTTTGATTAATATTACAACTGTTGTCAGCGCCATCTATTGTCAATTATTGCTTAACCTTATATGTAAAGTTGTCACAGAATTTAACACAAGATAAGACAAACTGTGACAAGGATCTTAAGGTATTTGTTAATGTGATGGAGGTTTTAGTAAATTATTGTGATTGTGTCACTTATGAGGTGACATGTTATAGCAATTAATATTTTATTTACAATATTAGCACTGGCTTTGTATTGTGTTTACAATGCATTTATATTTCATAGCGAGACATGTCTATATAAACGTTTTATATCTATGGAAATGTGCTATGAAGAAAACAGACGCCACCTAAGAACCATAGATAATAAAAAAATACTGTTATTGCCTTCCTCGTTTAAAGACTACTGAATTTCGAAATTAAACTAAATTGTGTCCCTTAGTGTCCATTCTGAGTATGGCAATCAATGTATCTTTTTCGTTAGGCATGCATCTTTTAAATGTGAGCTTATTGAGAAATTAAACCCTATTTTTGTAAATAGGATCTTTACGATGACTCGATAATATATTTTTATATTAAAGTCATAAACTTTGTGTAAATATACTTTAAAAATAAGATTGTTATAGATTTAATTCTTTTTTTATGTATTAAGTTTATTTAAGGGAATGTTGATGTAAATATAATTTCAACGGCTCAGTGTTTGTGCCAATTTTGGCAAAAGAACAATTTATACTATTTTAAGAAACAAACAAGCCTTTAAATTATGTGAATTTGTCAGAGGATGGGACGAATAAGGGTAATATCCTCTTTCTGTACGTCCCCACCTCTAGTGGTAGGCGACGCATCTGCAAATGCGGATATCTGAACAGCGATCGCTTCGCTGTTTCGGCGAGTTCCGGTGGTTTGCTCAATTGTCACCTTAAAGTATAAAAAAAATCTATTTGCGATATATGCAAAAATACATCGCCATCCGTGCAGCGTTAGGGCGAGGGTTATGAGACCGCCCAGGGCGTTAGAAGGGCGTCATAAAACCGTGAATTAGTCTCAAATAAGCCTAACCCCGTCTTAAACGCTGACAAAAGGGATGTCGTATAAATTCCGCCCAAGGCGCTATTATTGAGATATTATTACAAATTGTATATCTTCTTGTGCCAACATCTATTATAGATTATGTTAAGTGTATAACATTTGTAATTATGAATGTGTATGAAGTTAGTATTAAATATTAGACACTATTAAAAAAACACAATTTTGTAATATGAAGTATGGCAAAGAAGTTTTGAGTTGCCTACAAATGGACAGAAGAAGGGACTCCCAAAGGAATTATAAATTTCCTAACGTCCCCGATCTTGTCAACTTCTTTTCGCTTGTAAAGAAAGAAATAAGAGTGGATAACTTTGACTACACTTTTTAATTTTGCAACTAAACAGTTGAATTGGCTGCGAAACAATCGACAATCGCACAACAGTTTTGCGATGCTTTAGTCAAAGGTGTTCGCTCGCTCTCAGATGTTTCAATCTTCAGATAAAACTCATCACAAACCACTTGATTTGAATATCTTGAGTACACATTCTTAATACCAATTTAAAAAAGTTTTAATAAATAAAGTATATATTTTTATAACTAACTTATTCTGTTTTGTCATAACTGAGCCGTGAGTTGTAAATATGTGTATGAAGACTGGTGCTCAACTCCTAGCAGTTGCCACGTCTAACGGAATCGTTTTCTATTGTCAATCGACTGTAACCCTCTCTGCGTATTCTGTAAGTAAATTAGGTTATGAATTTATATTTTAACCGAGAACATTATTAAATATTTGTTAAAAATATGTGTGATTTTATTTGTTTTATTTAATCACTAGCTTTCGCCCGCGACTCCGCCCGTGTTATTTCAAGAAAAACAAAAGCAAGTAGCCTATGTGTTTCTCCAGACTATCCTTTAGGTCTATGCACAATTTCATGGAGATCCGTTTAGCCGTTTAGGCTACAAACGCTAAGAAACATCACTCTATCTAAACTTTCGCATTTAGTATATTAGTAACGATAGTAAGATTTTCAGCAGATCTTAAAACGGCTATTCCAATGATGGGTGCTGTTTATAAAGCTGCTTACCTTTCTATAGGGGAGAAAATGCAATTCTGTCCTATGCATCCTCTCTACCTATAAGAAAATAATTTTTAAAGTAACACACACACACAACCATACAACATGCAGAGGCCATTATATTCAACAAGCACATACATAACACACAATTCACAATCACACGTGCACACACACACCACACGCACACACACATATATATACACACACACATATATACACACCCACACACACACGCGCACAAATCATTCATCATACACGCGGGAAAGATGAGGGAAAAAAACCATCTAATTGTTAATTATAATTGTTTTATTTGAAAATGTTATTAACACCTTAAATTTTCTTGTACCTTATTATTACTTTGAATTTTCCCTTTCCTGCAATAAGAAGGCTAGAAGGGGACAATCACTAAGGTTTTAACAGACCATTGTTCTTGTCGATCTTTTTTACACAAAGTAGTACTGCGTGTTTTAAGAATTGTTCAGGACAACATTTTTATGGAGTATGGAATATCCAGAACACAATTCATTTATCAAATATGTTAATAAACGTCAATAAAATGCGTCGAAAAACAGGTTTCGACAACATTCCTGTACTCAGTACGATTCAATCGTCGAAACGGTTCACTAGTCTAAGTTGACAGGGAAATTCTAATATGTCGGAACTTGATAAGTTAAGTGAGAGAGATAGGGCTGTACTGAAGAGTATATTTGACCCCACAGCGATTATCGGAGACGTTACTGATAACGAAGATAATTTCGAAGATGATGAACCAGGTTTTTTTTTATTTTCAATAATATATTTAATTAAATTCGACACTGTTAGATTGTGTTGTTTTATATATATTCTTTGTTTAAAAATAAATAACAAAAGTCGGAGTTTTTTAATACAAGTTAGCTGAAACGAACTGCGTAGTTTTATACGAAGAGGAAAACATTAATGAATTGTTTTTTTTAAACTAGTGCTAGTCCGAGTGTAGACAAAACATTTTTCTTTCTAATTTAACTATTTCAATAGCTTGTGTTCTTCCGGATTATGTTCTGTGTGCCAAATTCTTTTATTTCCTTTGAGTGGTTTTGTAGATTCATAGTAACAATCTTCTATTTAATTATCCAAACTTTCGCAATATTAATATTAGTGTGATTCGTTCTTTAAAAATATTAGGAGTGCCTATTCATATATAACTGGCGGGAAAAGTCCCAAAACAAACATATTATGAAGTTATATAGGAGTGTTTACATCTATCTTGCGACGTCGAGTTTAACCGGTGTAAACCGGCTAACCGTTCCCGCGAGTTACATATGAACAACCAATTATGTCCTTGTCCAAATTAACTTTAACTGTATTACAACTTTACCTTCATCCGTTTGTGAAGTTTTCTAAAAAACGATAAAAATTTTGGTGCATTACTAAGCAGTGCCGACGTTCGGGTTGAGCCAGGTGGGCCGCCCGCTGTGGGCGCCGGACATATAGTGGCGGCTTTTTGACCGACTTCCCAAAAGAAGGAGGTATTCAATTCGTCGGTATATTTATTTTTTTTT